>NC_035438.2:40948147-41268318 GCF_002127325.2 Helianthus annuus
ATATTCTAATTAAAGATAAAAAAATTAATGGTGTAATTTTATATAAAAATGTAACATTGTATAAAATAAAGCCACCAACCCCATGATATCCACCATAAAACATTGAGCCGGTTTCATTTCAATTAAAGTTTCACTTATTTTTCACTTTTAGTTTAAAGGTTTTCATCTTTTTTGCATTTTAACCTCATTATTTTTTTTTACTTTTACCCAAAGTTTTTCAATTTTTTCAAGTTAACCCATAATACTTTTTTGTTTACAAATTTAATCCCCCATACTTTTCATATTTTTCAAATTTTTCGTTATACGTTTCGTTTTACATTTTATGAGTGAATACGCTGCGACGTGCGTGTGGGTTCAATGTTTTTTTTGTCTATTTTATTTCCGTTTGACAAGCCTGTTGCAATACGTCTTTATTTCCCTGTTTGGCAGGTTCGTCGCAACGAGCGAGGGTCCTAGATTTACTTAGATATTCTTTTCTATGTTTTACGTTTGAATCTAATTTTTTCGCATTAACACGACAACGCAACAGATGTGCATGGTTCAACGATCTTACATATGCTTTTCGTTCGGTGTTATTGTTTCCTTTTATGTTATTTTGTTTTTACCTGTTTTTTCGTGTGTGGGTAGTCGCTAGCAGTGATATGTTATTGATGCTACTTGACACAATTTACGCCCCCGCCGCAACGCGGGGACCTTAATACTAGTTTTATATAAAAATGTAACATTGTATAAAATAAAGCCACCAACCCCATGATATCCACCATAAAACATTGAGCCGGTTTCATTTCAATTAAAGTTTCACTTATTTATCATAACGGCATTTATATGATTTTCTTTTTTTTAAGCACCCTAAGACCGGAGGGTATGGGGCCGTCCCCATGCCCGTCCCTTGCTCGCCGCCCCGTCTTCCTCACCCCTCTACTCCGGCGGCGGGCCAGGCCCGGCTTCTCCGTCCTCCACAAGCCGGTGGCGACGGGCCATTCTCCCACACACACACCTATACATACATACATATATATATATATATATATATATAGTAGAGGATTCAAATAAGAAGAAAAATTTTATAAGAATAAAAAGAAAATAAGTTTTAAACCAATAGAAATGCTCCATTTTACTTCATTTAATATGTGTATTTAATGTTATTAATAAGGGCATATAGGTAAGTTCTAATTGTAATTAATTAGCTAACTAATTAAACTTGTAACTCACTTTTAAATATAGTCTTTCAAGATAAAATAATTTAGGGTGAATGATAATTTTCGACATGTGTAGGATAAATTTTAGTATATGTGTAGGATAAATTCTTAAATGTGTATGATAAATTTAGATATGCGTAGGGTAAATTTCGGTAAGTGTAAGATACATATAGGATAAATTTTGAAATGTGTAGGATAAAATGTTTTTTGTTTTATTAATTAGAATGGCATAATTAATGGGAGAAGTTTATAAATTATTTAACGTTTTACCATTATGCCCTTTCTTCTTTTTTCTTCTCACATTAAATTTCTTCTCAAATGAACCTTCCCCTATATATATATATATATATATATATATATATATATATATATATATATATATGGGAAGGATGTATAGGAAACCCACTTTAATTTAGAAAACCCGGGAAACTCAAAGCTCCCGATGTTTTTTTTTTCTTGAAAAATGTACACATGTTATATACATGTTTTTAAGGGTTTTGGGGAAAAAAAATCAAAAAAGCGCCGAGTAGATATTTTTTAAAAAAATATACAAGTTTTGGTGTAACACATGTTACATTCATCTGACATATTTGTAACATGTGTTACACCAAAACTTGTTTATTTTTTTTAAAAATATCTACTCCGCGCTTTTTTGATTTTTTTTTTTGTCCAAAACCCTTAAAAACATGTATATAACATGTATAAATTTTTTCAAGAAAAAAAAACATCGGGAGCTTTGAGTTTCCCGGGTTTTCTAAATTAAAGTGGGTTTTCTATAGATACTTACATTATATATATATATATATATATATATATATATATATAGGGGAAGGTTCATTTGAGAAGAAATTTAATGTGAGAAGAAAAAGAAGAAAGGGCATATTAGTAAAATACAATTTCATTTATAACTCATATCATTAATTTTTAACTCTTTAATTAATTAGTTAGCTAATTATTAATTATTCTACATATAATCTACAAAAGTTACACATATCAAAATTTTCCTACATATACCCTACACATTATAGAATTTTATCATACACAGTCGAAATTTATCCTACACACCTCGAAATATAACCTACACAACTCGTAATTTATCCTACACAACTAGTAATTTATTCTATACTTTAAATTAAGGTGTTTTTTAATTTGGAAAAAGTATATATTTTGAAAAGAAGTTACAAATTTAATTTAGTTAGTTATTAAAGAGGAAGAATACAAATTAATGTTTTTTATAAGTTTACCAATATACCCTTATATTAAAATTAAATGCAAATATTAAATGAAGTAAAATGAAGTATTCTTATTGGTTGAAACTTCTTCTTTTTTCTTCTTACAAAAAAATTCTTCTCATTTGAACCCTCCACTATATATATATATATATATATATATAGGGAGAGGATCATGAGAAAACTAGATATAAATGAGAAAACTAGAAAACTAACTAAAATCCACTAAAAGGGAGAGGGAGGGAGACTTTTAATGAAGGAGGGGGGACTTTTAATGAAGGAGGGGTAAAATTGGAACAAAAAATATATAAATTTTCAAACATTTCCCATTTCTCCATACGTTATCATTTTAAAACAAAAATGGCACCATAAGATCACAAATTTTCTTATCTTTCATTCAAGTATATTCGAGCATATTTTTTATGACATAAAAAAAGATTTATGGTGTCGTCTTGTTTTCTCCACTATTATTATAGTAGTGCACATGTGCAATGTAACATGTACTACAATTGCATTACATGCTTAAAATTAGCTTTTTGAGTCTAGTTTAGCTTTTAGGGTTAGTTTTTTTGGAGGTTTAGGATTAGGATTAGGTTTTTGGGTGTGGGGGGAGGGGGGTTTAGGTTTTTTTTTGGGGGTGGGGGGGGGGGGTGGGGGTTTAGGTTTTTTTCGGGTTTATGTTTAGTGTTTAGTTTTAGGTTTTTGGGGGGTGGGGGGTGGGGGGTTTAGGTTTTTGGGGGGTGGGGGTGGGGGGGTTTAGGTTTTTGGGGGGTGGGGGAGGGGGGTTTAGGTTTTTTTTTTGGGGGGGGGGTGGGGGGTTTAGGTTTTTTTCGGGTTTATGTTTAGGGTTTAGTTTTAGGTTTTTGGGGGGTGGGGGGTGGGGGGGTTTAGGTTTTTGGGGGTGGGGGGTGGGGGGGTTAGGCTTTTGGTGGGAGGGTGAATTTAGGTTTTGGGGGGTGGGGGTGGGGGGGGGTTTAGGTTTTTGGGGGGTGTCGGTGGGTGGTGGGTTAAGTGGTTTAGTCTTTCCGTATTAGTGCACATGTGCAGTACAACAAAAAAAATTTTTTTTTTTTTTTTGAAAATTTTTTTCCATACATATAAAGTAGCGATTTTTTATTAAAAAATTGTAAAAAAAAAAAAAAATTTTTTGGTATTTTTTTAGGTTTTTTTAGTTAGTTTTTTGGTTTTCTCATTTAAACTAGTTTTCTCATGATCCATCCCCTATATATATATATATATATATATATATATATATATATATATATATATATATATATATATATATATAAAGGGGTTCATCGCTTTTAGGCCTCATTTACGTGGCGGTGACGTGACAGCCCATCCCCTTGGGAATGAGGCTTTCCATACCCAGTGGTTTAACAAAATATATCCGATTCTTCACTTAATTACAAAAATATTTTGTGATTTTTTTTCTCCAATGGAACACATAGTATTTTTTACATATGATATGATTTATTTATGATATTTGATGTTAAGATAAAGTAAGATGTATGAAAACTTGTGATATACATAAAACGTATAATTTTGTTTAGTTTAATTTGCACTTTGCAAGAAAAGAAATACGGTCAGCTTAGGTGTGCCCCCAACAAGAAAGAATTTGTTTTTAGCAAAGGTGATTCGTCGTTACTGCTCATGTAATTGAAAAGAATCTTGTTTGCTATTAAATACAGAAGCCTCTAGGTAAGCCACAACAACAAAACCAAAACCAGAAAAAAAAAAAAATAAATAAATAAACACAGAATTTTAGTTCCCGTTTAAATGGTATCAAACATATTCCGGTTGAACCTATTCTAGCAGCATTGAAATCATCTCGTTGAAAGCTACGAACTTCGGTTTTAAGTTTTCGCTTTTATACTTTTAGCTTGTAGATTTTAGAGTTTTTGTTCTGATCATTGTTTTTTTTTAATTGGAATTGTGTCTTTTTTCTAATTCATTATGTTTTTTTTTTCAACGGCAATGTGTTATATTTTGTGATCCATCGTATCTTTGTACCTATTTTTCCTTTTATTTAATCTATATTTAATTTATTTGTTATATGATAAATTATTTCTAATATTTCGTTTATAATTAAATTGGAAGTTGGATAATAAACAGAAAAGAAAAGTATATTGAATAAAGTAAATTAAAAATTGGATAATAAAAAAACGTAAAATGTATATAATAAATAAAATATCTTTTTTCCAACGGCTACTTTTTCTAACGACTTATTTTTTTTTCCGGTGACGTATAAATTCAATTCGTCTTTCAACTTATATTTGCACTTCTCAGTTGTAACACCCAACATTTGAAAACAACTTTACATAATATTTTAGTTGTGAAAAGTAGGTGCCAACTTTTTTATTTTTAACATCACTACTTTATCACCCGAGGCTGCTTCTTGGGTTTGAGAAATTTACTTTTATTAAAAATTATTTGTGATTAATACATAAATAGTAAACGGCTTAAAGATTTCGAAGCAAGTCAAAACATGCACTAAAGGTGTAACGTAAACGATTTTTTGGGCAGGTTTCTTAGACTGAAGAGTATGGAGCGCCTCATCCCCAAGGGGATGGGCCGCCACGTAGGCGCCACGTAGGTTCGGCTTGGAGGGGATGGACCTAGGGGGTGGGGGATGAGCCCCTTTATATATGTATGTATGTATGTATGTATAGGTATATGTGAGAGAAGGAGAGAGGAGAGAGGCACGGCACATCCGGCTGTGGGGAGCCGATGTTGCCGAGCCGACCCTATGGGGGGCGGTGTGGGGGACCGGCGCCGGTCCTAGCCGGGCCTCAGCCGGCCCCTATACCCTTCAGTCTTATACTGAATTACAATGTATAAAAAGCTAAATAAATGATTAACAGCTGTACAATGCATAAAACCATATTGAAGTTTGTTCATATTTGCATACATAAGAACTGTTATTACAATTAGAGAAGTTCTATAAACCGCTTCTCTATTAAAGACAAAACATGAATAAAACCTGTGACTACTCAAACTTATATATAGTCCATGATGAAGTAAATAAAAAATAATCAAACTTAAACACACTAACACACACATAATGAATCTATTTTAATTCAAACTAGATTTGTTAACGTCGCGTTTTGCGGCGAAACGAAGCAAATGATAAGGTAAAACAAACGTTATTTGAAAAAGAAGCAACTTGTTTAGAAAGCCAAACCGTCAGAAAATCGGTTCATTTTATCATCGTACCATTTTATGATATCAAATAAATACTCTATTTTGAATACATGTGTTTGTTTTTAACAAAACTTATACGGGAATGTCAAGGGAAAAAAATAATGAATCTAAGTTATTAATAAAATATCTAATTAACTTAAAAAGGAAATATGATTTAGAAAAGGAAAAAATAATTATTAAAATAGAAAATAAATAATAGAGGAAATATGGTTTATGAAAAGAAAAACAATGAAAATATGTTAATAAGTGAAAAGCAAATATAATAATTAAATATTACACTATTAAAATAATAGATAATTAAAAAAACTATATATTATTATAAAATTAAAATTACTATTCATGGAACTTTGTCAATAAAATATATATATAATATATAATATATAATAGTCCATACTTCCTCATTTCTTTCACAATTATACAATATTCTCCCGTCGATTCAACACCTTAGTTGCCCCATTCAACAAAAATATAGTAGTAAAAAAAGCATGTAGTCAAATACCTGAAGTTGCAGCCTCTAAAGCAATATGTTTTGTCCTAAATCACCAGAATACTAGTAAAATTACCAGGGCCAGTACATACCGACACTATCAGAGTTAGTATAAGAACTTTCTTCTAACCATTGAAAAAGAAATAAACGCATAAAAGAACCTAAAAATCCTTGTGAATTGTCATCAAATGTTTGACTTTTTCCAACGACTATTTTTTTCCTGTGACTATAAATGCAATTCCTCTTTCAACTCCTTGCTATAGTTCCGATTTTGTGTATTGAATAAAGTTCCGTTTTGTTGTTCTAAAAAAAAAGTTGTAACACCCGACATTTGAAAACAACTTTACATAATATTTTAGTTGTGGAAAAGTAGGTGCCAACCTTTTTATTTATTACATCATAACTTTGTTTCACCACTTAACTATTAACTTATATTACTACAAAAATTAGAATTCAGTTGAAAACCATCTCTTAACATCACAACCTTTAAACTTTCACAAAAAAAATACAAATTTGTCTTTGTGATGTGTGTTCGTGAACCAGTCTGAACGATTGATCTTCAACCTTGCAATTCCATTTATGAGCATCACCTAAGGCATTACAACATCACATTTAGTATTAATAATAATATATAAATCATATATACACAAACCCCTAATTAAAAGTGTGAACTTTATCAAAACTCAAAACCAAACTTAACTCCGACGTAGACTACGCCGGAGTCGGCGCAAACTCAACGTATGCTCCTGCTTAATACTTAGTGTAAGACAAAGCTTAACCAGTGTAACTCCCTTTGTCTAGCGTAGACTACGTTGGTGCATCAAGTCAAGATACCATTTTAGACGCATTCCTATAGTCAAGGTACGTTGGGAAGGAAAGTGTGGTGCCAAATTCACTTGAGAACTTCAAAGAGACATGAAGACCAAGTACCCACACCTTTTCCTAGAGTCTTTCCCTTGAATAAATTTTAGAACGAAATTTCCTAAAGTGGGGGAGATAGTAACGTTCCATATTTTCGTAGTATTCTCTTCGATTTATTGTAATTTGTATTCTCATTTCTATCCCTTGTAATCCGACACCTTGATCATAATGGAAATCATATTTATATTATACTTGCACAATTAAATTTGCATTCTAGGTTATCACTCACAAATGCGCGTTTTATACAAAACCGATTCATACATCGAGTTTACATTTTCTTCAGAATGTTAATTATACATAAATTGTTGTTACAAACACTTGTGTACTCCTTAAATACCCAAAAACATGCTTAACTATGAGCTTTTATCATGAAATAACAACAAAATCAACCTCGGGGGGTCAAATTACACATTTTGAAAATTATGGAAAAAGGCCTCCTCGCGTCGCACGAGGGAATACTAGTTTCCCTGTCGCACGACGTGACAGTACCCTTTTTTCAGCTAGATTGTTGGCAACTCACAAATTTGGGTTTAAATTTCGCTTCCCTCTTCTCCAACTCCCAACTAGCTTCATTAAACACCAAACCCTAATACACAGTTATAAATATACCACTTCTCCACCTCCTAAATGCTTTCAACACCTCTATATCCCTTCCAAATGCTCCCAATTCATCAAAAATGTCAACCTGGACTGATTGTTCAAAGCTCCAAAACAGTGAATTTTAAGCTTGTTTCTTCAACTTTTCTTCTTGTTTTCTTGTTTCTCCTTCCTTGGATAACCTCTAGGAGTGTTACTACATGTTACCAAGGTAAACAAAGATGTTACATCACCATTTTGAGGTCCAAAGTGTAACAACCCTCAAAAATATTCCCAATGACAAGCGGTAATCAAAACCCCAAGTACGCGCGACGAAACTTGTTTACTCAATCAGAAAACTTAGCGGTTAAGAAAACTTGACGGTTGATGAACCAACCCACACAAAAATACCCTTACTAAACTCACAATTAAAACCCAAACCATTTAGGATCAAGACCCGAGCATACGCGATAAGAACCAGTACGAAATTCGAGAAAAACGCACGATTGGGCAAAAAAGGCAGCCGAGGACACATGTTACCACGGCCCGACACGTGTCCAATCTAACTAGGACATGTGGCAGACCTATGTCAGGCCGACCGCCCAGGCGCGTCTCGGGAGAGACCCTCTTTCCCCCCGCAACGCTCCTGAGATACCAGCCCGGGCTAAGTAAAGGCCGGGTCTGGGATGAATTCAGTGCACCACTTTCGATCGAAAATCGATACTTATTTCTCTCTCGTTCTGTCGTTCTAATACCAGAACCCCTAAACCTCGAAACTCTGCTCTGTAGAAAGTGTACTAAACCTAATCATTGAAACGATATTCTGTCCGATTGATCTGAAACCAACCAACGGATGCCAAAGTGCTACCTGAATAAGGCTATACTTTGTTAACTACATTGAGGTTTTGATCTCGTGATTATCGTTAAAGTTTGAGTTGGATTTATACATTAGTACGGATTACTTTCTGTGAAATTGGGGGTTAGAATCAGAAAGCTTAAATTCACTGATAATGTTGATACACTTTGTGTGGACGCGACTCGGCTCGGTTCGACTCGGCTCGGTTCGATTTGGTTTTGACTCGGTTAGGTCCGGCTCAAGCCCGACGTCACGACATTCCTCCGTCGTGCGCCCCAGAGTTCGACACGCGAAGCACGGAGAGCCGCGGCCTTTCCCGCCAACACATCACCATGACATCACCTTAGTGATGTCATGATGATGTCACTATTTTGTCTTATGTGGAAATATGTGAATTTTGAAAGCATATGACGAAACAAATTTTGTTTCGTCAACCATTGTCATGGTTCAGCCTGTTTCGTCTGTGGGCTTCTTCAGGCCCAATGTTTGGCCCAAAAGTTGTTTCGCCGAGTCCTTTTCTGATTCGTCAAGGACTGTGTCTTTTTAGTATAAATACCCCTCATTGTTTCTGTGTGAAATGGACATGAGAGACCTGTGAGACTTAGTGAAACTCTGTATACATTGTTTGTATATGTTTCGGGTTGTACTCATCCCTAATCAATAGATATTGAATCTTTTGGTTACATGTTCTTCTTTCACACTTTGTTTGGTTTGCACCGTAACGGGGATTCCGCACCCGTTACCGTGTTTGTGATAAACAAGGATAGGTTTACGTTATCGATCCACCGGAAAAACGGGATCTACAATTGGTATCAAAGCATTGGCTCTAATCCTTGTTTAAAACCAAACAAGTTTGGGTTTTTATCAAGTGGTTTTTTTTTGTGATTTTTCAGATTTTGTTCTGTAAAAGTTTATATATTTTCTGGAAAAAGTCACTAAAATCAGTGTTTATCTTGTTGTTTTGCTAAAAGTTTGTTCAAAAACCTTGTTTGTTTGAATGTTTGCATGTTACTAATGGGTTTTTGTTGAAAGTTTTAAGCAAATCTTATGTTCGGAAATTTATCGGTCACCTGAATCTTCATCGAGTTCATCTTATAATCAAGTTGTTCTTGTTTTTGTTCTTGAAAATGTATGTGTTTGATCTGGATTTTTGTTTGAGTTAAAGAGTTTGTGGAATATAATATATTAAGTTGACAAAGTGTGTATGTGATGATGTTATTTGTTGAAAAAGGGATGATGGGTTGTGGTTACCAGTTGCAGAAAGCATTGTGTGTTTGACAAAAGGAACCCTCCTTGTCAGAAGATAAGGTTGAGGATAAGATTTCCTTTGTTAACTTAAAAATATACATAGAGAGTTTCTCCATAGGAAGTTACGCCAAAGTCAAACAGTGACTCTCACCATAGTATTTCATCAGCCTAGTTTCGTCGATCAGAGTTCTTATACATCACTTTCGTCGTTCATATCCATTCAGTTTTGTCAGCCCTAACACACTCCATTTTCGTCGACCACAAAAAAAAAAAAAAAAAAAAGAACATCAGTTTCGTCGACATAATTGAACCAACCAGTTTCGTCGAACTAAATTATACAATTCAGTTTCGCCGCTTAACACTTAAATTTGTTTCGTCGATTAAATAAAACAAAAGTGTTTCGTCGATTGTTTAATAAAGGTTTCAGTTTCGTCGGTCAAAGATGTCATTCAAACATTAAAGGGGTTCGTCGCAGATCATTTGACTTTAATTGTGTAAAGTTTTTGTCCAGAATCATTTGTTTCGTCAAAAGCCTGGATTTCATCAAAATCTAATTTCGTCACAGCCTTCAAACAACTTAAAACAATTCTGATTGGGCCATGAAAGTGGATATTTTGTCAAAACATGTAATTAGTCTAAATACATAGTCACATGAAGTAGACAATTGCATGTGCTCGGCCGATACTTTGATTAACAGCTGGACCTACAATTGGATGAAATCATTATAAATTGAATTGAATTTTAGTGGGCAATTTTTTTTTATGGGCCGATGACATCATTATAAATCGAATTAAATTTTAGTTTGCAATTTGGGCTAGACATTAACTAATTCATTTTGGTGGGCTTGTGTAACATTTTTTTTAACAAGATCCTAGTTGGGCCTCATCAGATCGTATCGTGGGCGTTAATCACTAAAAACTGAGGTTTATTTATCTATCTTTTTTTGTGAAAGTGGTTTTGGCCAAAATACATATTTCGTGGATCAGTAGTTTTCGTGAACTGCAAAGTGGGGTCGGGTATTCACGGAGTTGTTTTGAATCGCGCTTCTAAATATCACGGTTTCATCAAAAAAAAAATAATTTCACTTCTATACACCAATTATGAGTGGCACAAGTCCGTGGGATTGGAGTATGGACCCACAACCAGGTCAAGATCAAACTTCCGCAGCCGTGTGGGCAAGAAATATGGTTCCTCAACCATCCATAAGCGCAAGTCAATGGGCTTTGTTGTCGAATCAAAACCAAAACATGCAGAATCTTTTGGTAGCGAGAGGAGAAGGATATGCAGCTACTAGAAAGACACGCCATGATCTGTTGAAGAAGAAATTCGAATCATTTCATTTCTTAGAGAATGAAACCCTAAATGATATAACTACTCGTTATTATCATTTGATGTGTGAAATGTATTATTTTGGTGTTCTTGCATCTCAACAGGAAATGGTAGCACGGTTTGCTGATGCTCTACCTCCAAAGTGGAGCCCATTCATTGAGCTTTTAAAGCATACGGGCGTTCTAGATGCTGTCAATGTTAATATCTATGAATTCATTCAGAAGTTGGAGCACAAGAACGAAGAGGAAATTCGGAAAGCTAAAAGGATTGCACCTCCTCAAAACACAGAAATGTATTTGTCGGGTTTTGGTCCTTCAGCTAGTTCTAGTTCCATTCAGCAACCGAAGATTCAAACGACGTTTGTATCAAATACAAGCTCATCCCCGTTTCCACAGTTCAATCAAAGTGCTTATCTTTCGCGATCTCAACCCCAACATCAAGCTCAACCTCAACCTCACGTTTCGACAACACAACCTCAATATGATCCAAGTGTCGATTGTGGTCCGCTCATACAGTTAGGAAACGGTGATCAAACAGGAACTGCGTTTCTTGCTGAAATTGTCAAGAATGTCAATGATGGTGAATCTTCGGGAAATGATGACAGTTCAGGATATAGTGGCAGTTCGGATGAAGAATCGAATTTGAATGAAGGAACTGATTCTGAAGCTGATAATTTGTCGGATGATGCCAAGGAGACAAAAAGTCAAAAATCTGACTTGATCAAGAAAGCTGATGCTACATCGAACGAATTGGAGAAGATTCTCACTGAAGATGGATCTTTCTCTTCTCAGACTGCCTTTATGGCTAATCTCACAGCTCCTACAAGTCAGGTAAAATCTGAAACTCCTAGCATATGTAGTGATTGTGCTAAGATGAAACATGAATGTGCTGAATTGAAACGTGAATCTGAAACGGTTCATAATCACAATCAGAGTTTGGTTATTGAACTGTCAAAGTGCAAAGAGGCAAATATGGCTCTGGTTAGAAACAAAAAGGAATTTAAATCTGTAATTGAAACCTTAAAGAAAAGTGTTTCCGAAGTGAACAAAGTTGTTTATCATAAACAAGTTAGTATTAATGATTACATTAACATCGTTGAGGAAACCAAGAAGGAACTAGCCATTGCCAAATGCGAGCATGATGCAATCAAGCAAAAATTGGAGAGTTATTCTAACTCCCGATTTGTGCTCGATCACATAATTGACGTTCAACAACTGAAAGGGAACGTGAAAGGCGTAGGGTATAAGGCGTGTCCACCCCCTTTGAGACACAACTATACCAAAATGCCCGATGAAGAGGATATGCCTCGTTTTGAACCATCTGTACCTCTTGATTATGAGGAAGTTACAACTGGCTTAGGGTTCAAAACGGACAATTCATCGGAGGGCTCATCTGATCGCAAGGAAAAGTCATCATGTGCTTCAAATCAAAGTCCTCCAACCATTGAGGACTATGATTCTTCAGATAATGAATCAGATGTGAATGACCAGGATGAATCACTTGATGAGACGAAAGGAGTAGAAATTCCAATTGAGAATCATATTCTTTGTGATCCTCCTACTCCTGCCGTGCAACCTGTTGCCAAGGAAGTGATAGATCCTGTCAAGAATGTCAAAGATGACAATGAATGTGTGTCTGCTGTTAAGAGCAATAACTTGTTGTATACTTTAGTCGGTGATAGTAAAATTTATTCAGACATAGATTTTCCAATCAAAAATGTCAATCCATCTTTGATTGATAAAGTTTTTGAAGACAACACAAGCAAGTTTTTGGGAAAGACGATCCCGGGAGTTACTGTAACTCAATGTGATCCAATTCCAAAGGCTGAAATTAGAAAACAATTTGGAAAACAGAAATCACCGACAAAGCAACAACCAATTGCTTTTAAGGGTAAACAACAACAACGAGCTCCAAAGCCAAAGGCTAAGGTTGATTCAAAAGGAGCTTGTTACAAGAAGAAAACAAAAGACGTTAAGTTTGTGGCCTCCAAAGGTACTGATAAAGTGGAGACTTTTGAAAATAAATCAAATACCGATTTTGTACAAAAAGTCAACATTTTGAAACGTAATAGTGATAACAATTACACCCAACACATAAACGGGTGTGAAGCTAGTACCTCTGGGTCTACAACTTCTACGTCAGGTCGTCGATCAGATTCTCCTAAGTTTGTTGAAAGGAGAACTTGTTTCAAATGTGGGAAGTTTGGGCACATCATTAAAGACTGCACAAACTCACCCAAACCAAATTTTGTTGAAAGATCCCCTTCTGAACAAGCTCATCAACAACGTCGTCCTGTGTCACCAAAATCTGACAAACGCACAGTTAAAGAACAGGAAACAAAACAACGACGTAAAAATGTAAAGGTGATCGAAAAGGCCTTAAAACCAGAAACTGTTAAAAGGAAACCAATTTTGTCACAACCGTTAAAACCGGAGATTTCTAAATCTGTAAATAATACACAATCCGGTAAGCAAAAACAAGCTTGGAAACCTAAAATGGGTGAAGGTTCAGGGGGAGGCGTGAAATTTCCAAATCATCAAGAGATTGAAATTACATTTCTTGATTTTCAGGGGCAACCCAAGTCTATGAAGGCTTGGGTCCCCCTCTCCAACTAATCTCTGAGCGAGTGTGCAGGAAGTTCCAGGAGGAACTATCGATAGTCATAGGATTATTGATAGTGGAATGTCCTTGTACAAGATTGGCGACAGAAGAAATTGTTGCCTTTGATGGAGAGAAAAAGAAAAGGGGAAACAGAATTGTCTGTTGAAGAGATTGAAAAACTTCAACAAAATGCAAATTATTTCAAAAGTGTGATTGTTAATGGCTTTGATCGGGTCCCCGGGATAGATTCAAATCAAAATGTACGAACCTGCAGCACGTCTGAAGTTCACAATCGACAAAATGAACGTGCAGTGTACATTTCTTCGCGGTGTAATTGAAGAAAATGTGTTTGTTGAACAAACCAACTGGGTGTGCGGATGCCTTGGCGTGGATTGAACAACCGCACACTACTTCTCAAGAGAAAGACAAAGACCTTCGCTGGTGCAATGTGGAAGACCAGCCGGAACCAAAGTTTTTTGATCGTGTTGCTGTGAAGAGATTTTTCATTAGCTACAAAATCGACTTTGAAGTCCACACCGGGTGGATATCCAGTTAAGGAGAGCGCTCAGATTCCTGCCATCGCACGAAGAAGTTGCAGGATTACGGTTTTAAATTTCTAATCTCTCCTATACTTGTCGATGTTTAAGCTGCTTTATGAACTATTATCATCTCGTACAGCACTCTTTGACCCGACACGTTGATTTCAAATATCACCTCCCACGTGATTGCTTCAATATGAAACATGTCAATGTTGTCATGGTCCACACCGCTTACCGACGTGCCAACTGATTTTCCCAAAATTTGATAAATCAATTCTGACTAAAATTAATTTTGGTAAACGACATTAAGGTAAAACATGAGTTAACCGACATCGGGAAATCGTTTTTGTAAATACCTTTGTGTTTTTAAAATTTATCTTAGTTTGTTGATTTTAGGGGGAGTAAATCCAAATTTAAAAATCCAAAAACATCAAAAAATTTCAAAAAAAAAAAAAAAAAACCAATAGAAAATCAAAAATGAGTTTCCTGGCGAGCAAAAGAGAATATGATAGTACATCAGTGGTCTGTCGAAATCTCTTTAAACCTTAAATGAAAAACGACAAGCAGCTCTATATAAGATGTATCGGTAGGCTCACAATCATTTTAAAGTGTGCAGGGTGATATAAACCTTAATCGACTGAAGACCAGGTGGGAACCATTGATTGGCATATGGTCTTGGTACTGAAATTTTGTTTGATAGATTGCCGAGGTTCTGAGATATTCGGTCTTTATGCTGCTTATCATCTGGGTATCATGGTTGTATCTTTTACCGAAAAAAACGGGGACGCAAGTCTAGATCTTCCATGATACTATACATACGTGTACATATTGCATTCGACCTCAATAAGTGATCAACAATCACATGTCCATCAAAATAAGTGATAATATATCACATTTATCCGGGAGTCAAGTTCGTCTCTCTGCTGTACGAAAGTACTGACCTGTTCACGGACTTGCTCCTGTGCCCTCATGCATATGAAAATCAAGTTCCTCATCAATAAGTGATTCTATCACATAGGGCTTGTTTTCAATCAAAATAAGTGAGAATCTCACATCATATACGGTCAAACAGATGATAAATGGTATACTCACCGGTAAGATGAATCTCGTGCATACCTTGATACGGGAATGTGTCGTGTGTGGATGAACACCGGTCGGTAAGTATAAATCATACACTTAACGTATCCCCTAAACATGATTACATCTGATAAGTTGAGCTTATGTGGACAACAATACCGATAATTGTTATAGGATGCTTATCTAAATGTTAACTAAATGAACAACAAGAGCGTTTTGACATGACCGTACACTGATATGATTCTCTTACCCTCGAAACTCGCAAAACGAATGATTGTATATATTTATTTATTGTTTTCCGTATTTAAATTTGAAAAATGAAAAATTCCAAAAAGATTTTAGGTGTGTTTTAATATAAACTTTATAAAATCCAAAAAGATTTTGCTTCTAGTTTATTTTTGATTGACTGATGTTGGAACTCGAGTCTATCCTACCCAAAATCCTAATCGTAATCCAGAAAACAATTGCACCTTCATAAACAGTCGAAGTTAACGAGTTTTGAAAGTTAAAGGATTATAATTGAAAATTTTTAAACTTTCAAACTGTTGTCGGTAGGTGTTTGATTGAGATATGGTCACACATGTGTCGTTTGTTTATGGAAACTATATTCCAAGCAGTTGTTCTCATTATGCGTTTAGATTTCTTGCATGTGTAGATGCTAAAGGCGAGGAGAACATGTTCAATGACAAGCTTTGGAATGAAGACATGACGTGGAGGCACTCAAAAGATAATGATGATAGAGTTGCCGATGACCCCTCATCAACACCACAAGGATCTAAAGATTTGACAAGTCAAAAGATTCACGAACATGACTCAATGGAGAGTTCATTCTAAGGGGGAGTTTGTTAACACACTTCCTAAATGAAATGGGGAGTTTGTTGATACACTTTCTTCTTACGACGCGTGAAGACTTTGAAGATCCTCCGACATGAAAGACACAGAAGACGAACAATTACAGAAGACGAACCATCACGAGTAGCGTCCAAGGGGGAGTTTGTTGATACACTTTGTGTGGACGCGACTCGGCTCGGTTCGACTCGGCTCGGTTCGACTTGGTTTTGACTCGGTTAGGTCCGGCTCAAGCCCGACGTCACGACATTCCTCCGTCGTGCGCCCCAGAGTTCGACACGCGAAGCACGGAGAGCCGCGGCCTTTCCCGCCAACACATCACCATGACATCACCTTAGTGATGTCATGATGATGTCACTATTTTGTCTTATGTGGAAATATGTGAATTTTGAAAGCATATGACGAAACAAATTTTGTTTCGTTAACCATTGTCATGGTTCAGCCTGTTTCATCGCCTGTGGGCTTCTTTAGGCCCAATGTTTGGCCCAAAAGTTGTTTCGCCGAGTCCTTTTCTGATTCGTCAAGGACTGTGTCTTTTTAGTATAAATACCCCTCATTGTTTCTGTGTGAAATGGACATGACAGACCTGTGAGACTTAGTGAAACTCTGTAAACATTGTTTGTATATGTTTCGGGTTGTACTCATCCCTAATCAATAGATATTGAATCTTTTGGTTACGTGTTCTTCTTTCAGACTTTGTTTGGTTTACACCGTAACGGGGATTCCGCACCCGTTACCGTGTTTGTGATAAACAAGGATAGGTTTACGTTATCGATCCACCGGAAAAACGGGACCTACAGATAAAACAGATGCTTAATTATCAGAAGACTTGGAGCTATAAACTTACTATTAATCAAGAGGCTTAGGACCAGGAGGCCTGTTAAATCAAAACCCTAATTCTGCAAAGTGAGTCATTCTCTTTTTTATTAAATGCTTTCAAAACCCTAAACGTTTTCGAAGTTGTATTTATAGTGATTAAGTTTTTGTATTCTGAAACTGCCGTTGTAACGCCCTGGTTGGGGTGTGACAGCCGGTATGTGGGGTTTTATATACACTACTTTATAATCTTTGTTGTAACACCCAAAAACGGATTTAGTAAGTAAACCAAAGTTAATTATGATGAGCGGATAAAAATACCGTTAGTGGTAAAAGTTAACCCGGTAAACATTAGGCTTTAATTAAATAAACATAATGTTAAACAAAAGATAAATAAATGCTTTTAGTAAATAAATTTTATAAACATTCCGAGTTATCAGAACTTAAAATAAAAACGGGCTATAACCTCCCCGAACTTACTAAATTAACTAGGAATGTTTAACCTAGTTAATAAAAGGCAATATTGGTGGAACTAAGTAGGTTGTGACCTACTTAATAACTAGCAAAACATTGAGGGATAAAAATATCACATCCTAGATTTGCAAATATATAAAAAGAAAAGAAATTAAAACGCACACACATCCTAGGTGTGTATGTGTGTCATGTATTGAAGAAACACTGAACTAATTATGGGGACTAATCAGTTTGGTTTATGTTTCTACCATAGTGGTTAATCTTCTAATAAATATCTGAGCTCCGACTTTGATGTTAAGACTCCTGCAAAACAGAACACCGTTACTCGTCAAGAGGGGAATGTGGGGGGTTTCCCTCTTAACCGGGCTCCGGCGTGAGAATAAGCGACTGCTTTTGGAGGATAATCAAGTGTTAAGAGTGAGAGTAAAGGGAATAGAATGTTTAACCTGTGGAATGAGGTCTCTATTTATAGTCGGAAGAGGTGTAAGAGGGAATGGGCTGATGGGCCTTGGGCCGGAAATGGACAACATAACGGATATGTTCTTTGTCTCACTAGTGTCGACCGTTTAGTGGCTTCTAGAAGTTCTTCGGCGCTGGCGCGCCTTGATTGGAGCAACGTGTCATTGTTGTCGGCCCTGCTGTTCTTCTGCCATCAGCAGACAAGTGGAGATCGTGGGACAGATGTCTCCGTCCTCTGATTGGTGCCACGTAGGCTTCCTTGAGTACTTCTCGTCAGACTTAGAGCAGGAAAGTGGTGTAGCTCGCGCGAAGCTCGTGATAGGAAGTTTATTAGAATAAGGAGTATGGTTCCACGCGCACCCTTGATGGAGGGTTGCGCGGCTTTTTGGGACCATACCCCTTCAAGTCCCCCCAGTCCAGTGCTGCACCATGCGCGACGCAAGTGGTTGGAGCTCTAGACTTAGAAAAAATAAAAGTTGAAGGAAATGCTCTCTTGCCTTTGGTTGGCGTGGCGCGCGTAGTCGTTATTGTTTCCGACTGCGCGCCTATCAAGGTAGGTTCCAGGTGATTCACTGGTTCTCTGAGCAGGCGTGAAGTGTTGTTAAGGCCATGTTAACTTGCGCGACCTTGGTAGCTTCTGCATGAAGCTAATTGCAATTTTTATGGCGGGAAACACTTCGAAATTTGAACTCTGGCAAGTTGGTGAGATAAGTCGCTGATTGCGACGTCTGAGTTGACCCCTGGCACGGATGTCATCATGCCGACTGCGACGGTTGCACTTCGTGTCAGGAGAGTGAGGCCCACGCGCGCGTGGTAACCGTCACCCCTGCTTTTACGCGTGACGTGGCAGCCTCTCGTTGGTTAGCCTAGCGGCGAAAGCGGCACGTTTACCCATCGCATTAAATGCGATGGGTATATATATCCCAAGAGATGTGAGAGGTTCTCACTTCTCCTCTAATCTTTCCAACTTTCTCTCATTTTCCTTCTTTGAATCTTCAAATCTTGTAGCAGATCTTCAAGATTTTTCTTCACATCTTCAAGTTTTTCCAGAAACTTGGATCCTTATTCACGATGACTGAAGAACATCAGGAGGGTGTTTCCGTAGAAGAGGGTCCTGTTCCCATTCTCCGGTGGGATCTTGGACTATTTGAGCAAATTGTTAGGAGCTTCCGGTTTCCACCGGAGTGGGATGCACAGTACCCGGCTCAGAATCAGACGTCAGCCGACGCACCACCGGGCTACATCACGTTGTTTGAAGATTTTTTTCTTCAAGGCAACTTTAGGCTGCCGGCGACGAACTTCATGGGGAACATATTGCATCACTACAACTTCCATATTTCCCAGATGAGTCCTCCTGGCATGGTTAAGGTTCGTCATTTTGAGTTTTTATGCCGAGCTCATGGCATCGAGCCATCTGTTGAGAAGTTCCGGGCTTTCTATCAGCTTCAACGGACGATGGGCTTCTTCTCATTTGCCAGCCGTGGTGCTGCAAAGAAGATCTTGTTAAACCCACCGAAGAGTTTCCACTATTGGAAACCCAAATTTTTCTTCATTCGAGAAGAGGTGCTTCCGATTGCCATGCCTTTCAGGGATTGGAGTGAGCCGGTGCTGAAGGAGGATCTTCCGATCCCAAAACATGAACGGTGGTATCAACAATTAACTCCTACCCCTAATCGGGTATTAGGGGAAAATGTATTGGTAGCGGCGCGCATGAGTGACCAGTGGTCACCAGACAGCAAAGAGGTGCCGGTTTTGAAGATTGGTGATCAAGGTCAGTGATTTTCCTACTTTCCCTTGTTTCATGCTTTATGCTTTATTTTACTTATGTATTTTGACGTGTAGAGGCGCAACTGTACCAAGCAGCCTTTGCTACTTTTGGAGGATCTATGGGCGTGCGCCCCCTTCGCGATGATGAGGAAAGCTGGTATGAGCAGATTAGAGGCAATTTCATGTACTCGGTTGCTGATGCATTTGCCTCGCCGCCTACCGCAACCGAAGGTGCGCAATTCCCTAAACCTCGTCCTTTGCGCTCTGTGACTTCCGCTGGGAAAGAGGTTCTCTATCTTTCCAGTGAGGAGTCTGTAGGGTCTTCAAACGGCGAGCTAAGTCCGTGGTCTAACATCTTTGCAGGTGTGCTGCGCGACCTGGGGGTTGACCCAGAAGAGAAGAAGAAAAAACAACTTGAAAAAGAAGACAAAAGCCAACTTGGATACCGAGGTGACCAGTAAGGGGGCTGGTAGTAGTCGTGCAACCGCTGGTGCTGCTGGTAAAGGTACTCTTCGCCTTCGACAGAGTGACTTAAAGGATTATGTGGTAATTAGTGATTCACTTAAAGGCTTGTCGCGCGTAGCTGAGACGAAGACTGGGGCGGGTGGTTCAAGGAGCTCTGGAAGCGCGGGTTCTCGTAACCCTGATGCTGGTGCGACTCCTTCCACCGCCGCGCATGAAGAAGAGGAGGCTGCAGAAGAAGAAGAGGAGGCTGCTGAACAGTTGATCAGCAAAAAAAGAGTTAGAAACGAGACCACGACTGGTGTGGCTTCCGCGTCGATGGTTGGTGCGATTCCCTTGGTTGGGAAAACGAGCAACCTGCGCTCTCTCTATAAATTTTCCCCTGGTAAGCTCTTGATTTCTCTCCCTTTTTGTTATTTTCCTTGCTTAATTACTTGGTTTCTGCAGAGATCAAGAAGAAGACCCCTGAGAAGGGGGTTACATTTACTGAGCCAGAGCCGAAGAGGCCGAAGATTACTATTAAATCTTCTCAGACTGTTGGGGTTGAGTCTGCCAAGGATAAAAATGCTGCTGAGAGGGATGTGGCGAAGGCTACTGAGGCGCAAAGAAACGCTGAGGAGCGTCGGAAAAAGGCTGAGGAAGAGAAAAAAAAGGAAAGCTGAGGAAGATAGGAGGTTGGAAGAAGCGAAGAGGAAGAAAGCTGAGGAAGAGAAACGGGCTGAAGAGGCGAAAAGGAAGAGAGCCTCTGATGTGGAGAAGGAGAGAGAGCAGAAGAAGGCTATGGAAAAGCCTGTAAATGATCCAGATTTTGATATCACTACGGGTCCTGAGAGGAGGAAAGAGCCTGAGGTTGCCAAACCTACCCACCCCGCGCATACTGAGGTCCTTGATCGCACAAAGATAGTTTCTACCAAGGGGTCGGGTCGGTATGTTTCCAGTGGCGCGAGCTCTAGTGGGGTTGGGGGCTATAACCCACAAGTCATTGGGGCGAAGGATACCCTTGGTGATATCTATTACAAAAGCTATACCGAGGAAGAACGTGGTAGCGCTCCTCACCAAGCTCCTTGGGGTTTGAAGCAAAGGGACACTTTTCAAGAATTTGGGCCCTGCCGCGATTGGTTCTTAAACTCTTTTACTCCTGGTGAGGTTAATCGGCAGAGGGCGAAGACCCATGAGAGCTTGTATCGAACGTATGTGATCGGGGAGGCCAATACTCGCGCCGCTAATCATCAAATTGTTCGCGAGTGGCGAACGATGGTTAGGGAGCGAGCGGACTGGGTGTGACAACTCGACCTTTTGACTCGTATTTAATGCACGTTGACCTTGACCATTGACTTTGACTGTTTGACTTGTAACTGTACATGTTATGTGTTAATGAAACGTACTGTGTTATGCATATATGTGATTACCATTGCAAGGTGAGTATTATGAAACAATTAGACATAGACTACTGATTAAACCACATTGTGCCCGACGAATCAGAACTAAATTCGCCAACATCACCTCGACGAAACAGGAGGCCTGTCTCGTCAACCCTATCTCAACGAAACACCCTGATTCGCCGGCCCAACAGTTTCGCCAAGCCCAGTAAGGGCCCAAAACACTTAACCGCGTATAAGTTATACGTAACCTCTTCATTTGTCACACTTTAGCAAAAACAGAAAAACCCTAGAGTCCTTCTGTGTGTGACGGCAATTTGGAACTCTCGAAGCCTGCCCTAGCTTTCGATTCACCGTTCCCTTCACTTCGGTTAGCATTTAAACTTTGCATGATCATTTAATTGTTATCCTTGCTAGTTGTTAATCGAAAACATGGTTCGTTGATGTTTATAATGCCTGATCTCATGTTCGAATCCTTTGCTTATTGATAATGTTGATCATTGTGAACGGAAACGAAACAAGTAAACACGGTTCGGTTAGTTTAAACACAAAGATCTAAACCTGTTGTCACTTAGGGTTTTGGTATTTTGATCGGATTATTAATTAATATTATGGATTGATTGTAGTGAGGAATCGTGCTCGTATGATACTCGTTATTTAGATAAACTGTTAAGATTGGTAATTGTTGTGATTGGTTGAATATACATGATCTAATGATGGTGATGATCGATGATGGTTGTTGACGGCTATTAGGGTTTTCTGGGTAATACTGTAACTGACTTGCATGATTTTCTGTAACTGATATGTTGACGAAAGTACTGCTTAACGAATCTGAAGGTTTGGCGAATTAGAATGTTGACGTAATAGGATCTTGACGAATGTGAATATTGGACGAAAGAGAACTCTTGACGAAACAAGATGTGTTTCGCCAAGAGTAATTGACGAAATAGAAATTGTAATTCGCCAAAGAATGTTCGACGAAACAGAATGTGTTTCGCCAATTAATGTGTTTCGCCGAATAATCTGTTTCGCCAACTTGGATAACCTGCACAGTAATCTGATGTAATTCTGTTAAGTGTTAACTGAGTTAATTAACTGATGTTAAACGCTATGCATGATTTGTGTAATGATGAATAGTGATGTGTACTACTTGATGATCATTGTTGATGCTTATACGTGAACCATATGAATACAAACTGATTGTATACGTGCATACTCTAGGGCGTGACTGATTTACTTTGAGCACATACTTAGCATACCGAGCAAACCCAAGGTGAGTTCACACAGCCAAGGCATGGGGTTCCCAGGGTGGGAATGGGATTGAATGAATTAAACGTACATACTTAGTTAACGGAACGTAATGATATGAGTCCCCAGGGTGAGGATGGTGAATGATAAGATACGGCTAGACTAGTATACCTTCTTGAACAGATCTTCGCACACACGCCAAGGGTTGGCTGCGATAATTATGACTGATCTTCGCACACATGCCTCGGGAAGGCTGCGAACTAAACATATTAGAACTTCGCACACATGCCAGGGTGGCCAGCGATACAAATATACATAGTCTAGGATATTTGGGAGTATTAACCCAAATCTTCGCATACATGCCGAAAGGGCCCGCGATGGAAACCAATACTATACATGAACAATGAACGAACTAATACGATGTATGATTAGATGAACGAACGCACTGCTTGCTATACCATTTCTATTACTGAACTTACTTACTGTGAACTCGCTCAACTAGTTGTTGACTCTCTGCTGCATGCCTTGCAGGACCTTAGGTGCATTATGGAGCTTGCACAGTGAGGAGCAGGTCGTTGTGGGCAAAGGATCATGAATGCTATCTGAACACTTATGATGTTTCATACATTAATATTTATGCTTGGGTTTACTTAAATGCTTCCGCTATACTTAACTATATTACATGTTCAATATGATTGGTGGCTAAGATCCTGGTCATGTCACGCCTCCAAGCGGTGGTATTCCGCGTGTGGATTTTGGGGGTGTGACAGATTGGTATCAGAAACTGGCCTGCACCACGTACTACAGACGGTTTACCAAGGATTTCTCGGAAATTGCTCAGCCGCTTACGCTACTGACACAGAAGGGTGTCACCTACCGTTGGGGAGATCCCCAAGAGACTGCTTTTCAACACCTAAAGGATAGACTTCGAAGTGCACCTATTCTCTCTCTGCCAGAGGGCACAGATGACTTCGTGGGTTATTGTGATGCATCCATTCGGGGACTTGGATGTGTGTTAATGCAGCGCGACAAGGTTATTGCTTACGCTTCACGTCAACTTAAGATTCATGAACGGAACTACACGACGCACGATTTAGAGCTGGGAGCTGTTGTTTTCGCGCTTAAGATATGGCGACACTACCTGTACGGTACCAGGTGCACGATTTACACCGATCACAGGAGTCTCGAACATATTCTTAAGCAGAAGGATTTGAACATGCGTCAACGAAGATGGGTTGAATTACTGAACGATTATGAATGCGCCATCAAGTACCATCCAGGCAAGGCCAATGTTGTGGCGGACGCCCTCAGTCGGAGGGACACTCTACCTCAGCGCGTGCGAGCACTACAGCTTACGATTCAGTCTAGCCTTCCTGCACAGATACGAGATGCTCAGGTAGAAGCATTGAAGCCCGAAAACGTCAAGGCTGAAGCCTTACGCGGCTCACGACAACAGATGGAACAGAAGGCGGACGGCGCCTACTATGTGATGGGGCGTATTTGGGTCCCACTTTACGACGGTCTACGCGAACTTGTGAGGGATGAAGCTCACAAGTCTCGCTACTCGGTACATCCAGGGTCGGATAGAATGTACCACGACATCAGCACTACTTATTGGTGGCCTAGTATGAAGGCCCACATCGCTACGTACGTTGGAAAATGCTTAACCTGTGCGAGAGTCAAGGTTGAATATCAGAAACCAGCTGGCCTACTTCAGCAACCTAAGGTACCTCAATGGAAATGGGAAGAAATTTCCATGGATGTTTGTTACAGGCCTACCTAGATCCCAGCGGGGGAATGATACCATATGGGTGATCGTGGATCGACTCACCAAGTCTGCACACTTCCTACCTATAAAGGAAACGGATAAGTTCTCCACTCTCGCAGACGTCTATCTTAAAGAAGTTGTTTCGAGGCACGGGGTGCCCACATCCATCATTTCGGATCGCGATGCACGATTCACGTCAGAGCTTTGGCAAGCGATGCACAAATCTTTCGGCTCACGGTTAGACATGAGCACAGCATATCACCCTCAGACGGATGGGCAGTCTGAGCGAACGATCCAAACTCTAGAAGACATGCTTCGGGCATGTGTCATTGATTTCGGCAACGGCTGGGAAAAACACCTCCCTTTGGTGGAGTTCTCATATAATAACAGTTATCACACCAGCATACAAGCCGCACCATTCGAGGCATTGTACGGGCGTAAATGCCGGTCACCTCTCTGTTGGGCAGAGGTGGGGGATAGTCAGATTACGGGTCCAGAGATTGTAGTGGACGCCACGGAAAAGATTGCACAGATACGACAACGTATGGCGGCAGCACGCGACCGTCAGAAAGCCTACGCGGATAAGCGTAAAAGGCCTTTGGAATTTCAGGTCGGGGACCGGGTATTGTTAAAAGTTTCACCCTGGAAGGGTGTGGTTCGTTTTGGCAAACGGGGCAACTAAATCCGCGGTACGTCGGACCATTCGAGATCATAGAACATATAGGCAGGGTAGCCTATAGATTGAACCTACCAGCTGAACTCGGGGCAGTTCACAATGTCTTTCACGTGTCGAACCTAAAGAAGTGCTTATCAGATGAAAACCTCATCACTCCTTTCAAAGAACTCACTATCAACGAGCGGTTGCAGTTCGTCGAGGAACCAGTAGAAATCACGGACCGGGATGTGAAGGTCCTCAAGAGCAAGAGAATCCCTCTTGTTCGAGTTCGTTGGAACTCCCGACGTGGCCCAGAGTACACCTGGGAACGCGAAGACCAAATGAAAGAAAAGTATCCCCAGTTATTCGAAACCAATACAACCACTGCTGAGGCTGAAGCTACTACCACGGAATTTCGGGGCGAAATTCCAGATCAACGGGGGGAGGATGTGACACCCCAGGAAAAACAGTGAACGATGCAACCTATCTAGCTTCCTCAGTAAGTACTTACCAAATTTCGGGACGAAATTTCTTTCAAGTTGGGGATAATGTGACAACTCGACCTTTTGACTCGTATTTAATGCACGTTGACCTTGACCATTGACTTTGACTGTTTGACTTGTAACTGTACATGTTATGTGTTAATGAAACGTACTGTGTTATGCATATATGTGATTACCATTGCAAGGTGAGTATTATGAAACAATTAGACATAGACTACTGATTAAACCACATTGTGCCCGACGAATCAGAACTAAATTCGCCAACATCACCTCGACGAAACAGGAGGCCTGTCTCGTCAACCCTATCTCAACGAAACACCCTGATTCGCCGGCCCAACAGTTTCGCCAAGCCCAGTAAGGGCCCAAAACACTTAACCGCGTATAAGTTATACGTAACCTCTTCATTTGTCACACTTTAGCAAAAACAGAAAAACCCTAGAGTCCTTCTGTGTGTGACGGCAATTTGGAACTCTCGAAGCCTGCCCTAGCTTTCGATTCACCGTTCCCTTCACTTCGGTTAGCATTTAAACTTTGCATGATCATTTAATTGTTATCCTTGCTAGTTGTTAATCGAAAACATGGTTCGTTGATGTTTATAATGCCTGATCTCATGTTCGAATCCTTTGCTTATTGATAATGTTGATCATTGTGAACGGAAACGAAACAAGTAAACACGGTTCGGTTAGTTTAAACACAAAGATCTAAACCTGTTGTCACTTAGGGTTTTGGTATTTTGATCGGATTATTAATTAATATTATGGATTGATT
Source organism: Helianthus annuus (assembly GCF_002127325.2). Taxonomy (NCBI): domain Eukaryota; kingdom Viridiplantae; phylum Streptophyta; class Magnoliopsida; order Asterales; family Asteraceae; genus Helianthus; species Helianthus annuus. The sequence goes on from NC_035438.2 coordinate 40,974,562, forward strand.
GTAGTGAGGAATCGTGCTCGTATGATACTCGTTATTTAGATAAACTGTTAAGATTGGTAATTGTTGTGATTGGTTGAATATACATGATCTAATGATGGTGATGATCGATGATGGTTGTTGACGGCTATTAGGGTTTTCTGGGTAATACTGTAACTGACTTGCATGATTTTCTGTAACTGATATGTTGACGAAAGTACTGCTTAACGAATCTGAAGGTTTGGCGAATTAGAATGTTGACGTAATAGGATCTTGACGAATGTGAATATTGGACGAAAGAGAACTCTTGACGAAACAAGATGTGTTTCGCCAAGAGTAATTGACGAAATAGAAATTGTAATTCGCCAAAGAATGTTCGACGAAACAGAATGTGTTTCGCCAATTAATGTGTTTCGCCGAATAATCTGTTTCGCCAACTTGGATAACCTGCACAGTAATCTGATGTAATTCTGTTAAGTGTTAACTGAGTTAATTAACTGATGTTAAACGCTATGCATGATTTGTGTAATGATGAATAGTGATGTGTACTACTTGATGATCATTGTTGATGCTTATACGTGAACCATATGAATACAAACTGATTGTATACGTGCATACTCTAGGGCGTGACTGATTTACTTTGAGCACATACTTAGCATACCGAGCAAACCCAAGGTGAGTTCACACAGCCAAGGCATGGGGTTCCCAGGGTGGGAATGGGATTGAATGAATTAAACGTACATACTTAGTTAACGGAACGTAATGATATGAGTCCCCAGGGTGAGGATGGTGAATGATAAGATACGGCTAGACTAGTATACCTTCTTGAACAGATCTTCGCACACACGCCAAGGGTTGGCTGCGATAATTATGACTGATCTTCGCACACATGCCTCGGGAAGGCTGCGAACTAAACATATTAGAACTTCGCACACATGCCAGGGTGGCCAGCGATACAAATATACATAGTCTAGGATATTTGGGAGTATTAACCCAAATCTTCGCATACATGCCGAAAGGGCCCGCGATGGAAACCAATACTATACATGAACAATGAACGAACTAATACGATGTATGATTAGATGAACGAACGCACTGCTTGCTATACCATTTCTATTACTGAACTTACTTACTGTGAACTCGCTCAACTAGTTGTTGACTCTCTGCTGCATGCCTTGCAGGACCTTAGGTGCATTATGGAGCTTGCACAGGGAGGAGCAGGTCGTTGTGGGCAAAGGATCATGAATGCTATCTGAACACTTATGATGTTTCATACATTAATATTTATGCTTGGGTTTACTTAAATGCTTCCGCTATACTTAACTATATTACATGTTCAATATGATTGGTGGCTAAGATCCTGGTCATGTCACGCCTCCAAGCGGTGGTATTCCGCGTGTGGATTTTGGGGGTGTGACAGATTGGTATCAGAAACTGGCCTGCACCACGTACTACAGACGGTTTACCAAGGATTTCTCGGAAATTGCTCAGCCGCTTACGCTACTGACACAGAAGGGTGTCACCTACCGTTGGGGAGATCCCCAAGAGACTGCTTTTCAGCACCTAAAGGATAGACTTCGCAGTGCACCTATTCTTTCTCTGCCAGAGGGCACAGATGACTTCGTGGGTTATTGTGATGCATCCATTCGGGGACTTGGATGTGTGTTAATGCAGCGCGACAAGGTTATTGCTTACGCTTCACGTCAACTTAAGATTCATGAACGGAACTACACGACGCACGATTTAGAGCTGGGAGCTGTTGTTTTCGCGCTTAAGATATGGCGACACTACCTGTACGGTACCAGGTGCACGATTTACACCGATCACAGGAGTCTCGAACATATTCTTAAGCAGAAGGATTTGAACATGCGTCAACGAAGATGGGTTGAATTACTGAACGATTATGAATGCGCCATCAAGTACCATCCAGGCAAGGCCAATGTTGTGGCGGACGCCCTCAGTCGGAGGGACACTCTACCTCAGCGCGTGCGAGCACTACAGCTTACGATTCAGTCTAGCCTTCCTGCACAGATACGAGATGCTCAGGTAGAAGCATTGAAGCCCGAAAACGTCAAGGCTGAAGCCTTACGCGGCTCACGACAACAGATGGAACAGAAGGCAGACGGCGCCTACTATGTGATGGGGCGTATTTGGGTCCCACTTTACGACGGTCTACGCGAACTTGTGAGGGATGAAGCTCACAAGTCTCGCTACTCGGTACATCCAGGGTCGGATAGAATGTACCACGACATCAGCACTACTTATTGGTGGCCTAGTATGAAGGCCCACATCGCTACGTACGTTGGAAAATGCTTAACCTGTGCGAGAGTCAAGGTTGAATATCAGAAACCAGCTGGCCTACTTCAGCAGCCTAAGGTACCTCAATGGAAATGGGAAGAAATTTCCATGGATGTTTGTTACAGGCCTACCTAGATCCCAGCGGGGGAATGATACCATATGGGTGATCGTGGATCGACTCACCAAGTCTGCACACTTCCTACCTATAAAGGAAACGGATAAGTTCTCCACTCTCGCAGACGTCTATCTTAAAGAAGTTGTTTCGAGGCACGGGGTGCCCACATCCATCATTTCGGATCGCGATGCACGATTCACTTCAGAGCTTTGGCAAGCGATGCACAAATCTTTCGGCTCACGGTTAGACATGAGCACAACATATCACCCTCAGACGGATGGGCAGTCTGAGCGAACGATCCAAACTCTAGAAGACATGCTTCGGGCATGTGTCATTGATTTCGGCAACGGCTGGGAAAAACACCTCCCTTTGGTGGAGTTCTCATATAATAACAGTTATCACACCAGCATACAAGCCGCACCATTCGAGGCATTGTACGGGCGTAAATGCCGGTCACCTCTCTGTTGGGCAGAGGTGGGGGATAGTCAGATTACGGGTCCAGAGATTGTAGTGGACGCCACGGAAAAGATTGCACAGATACGACAACGTATGGCGGCAGCACGCGACCGTCAGAAAGCCTACGCGGATAAGCGTAAAAGGCCTTTGGAATTTCAGGTCGGGGACCGGGTATTGTTAAAAGTTTCACCCTGGAAGGGTGTGGTTCGTTTTGGCAAACGGGGCAACTAAATCCGCGGTACGTCGGACCATTCGAGATCATAGAACATATAGGCAGGGTAGCCTATAGATTGAACCTACCAGCTGAACTCGGGGCAGTTCACAATGTCTTTCACGTGTCGAACCTAAAGAAGTGCTTATCAGATGAAAACCTCATCACTCCTTTCAAAGAACTCACTATCAACGAGCGGTTGCAGTTCGTCGAGGAACCAGTAGAAATCACGGACCGGGATGTGAAGGTCCTCAAGAGCAAGAGAATCCCTCTTGTTCGAGTTCGTTGGAACTCCCGACGTGGCCCAGAGTACACCTGGGAACGCGAAGACCAAATGAAAGAAAAGTATCCCCAGTTATTCGAAACCAATACAACCACTGCTGAGGCTGAAGCTACTACCACGGAATTTCGGGGCGAAATTCCAGATCAACGGGGGGAGGATGTGACACCCCAGGAAAAACAGTGAACGATGCAACCTATCTAGCTTCCTCAGTAAGTACTTACCAAATTTCGGGACGAAATTTCTTTCAAGTTGGGGATAATGTGACAACTCGACCTTTTGACTCGTATTTAATGCACGTTGACCTTAACCATTGACTTTGACTGTTTGACTTGTAACTGTACATGTTATGTGTTAATGAAACGTACTGTGTTATGCATATATGTGATTACCATTGCAAGGTGAGTATTATGAAACAATTAGACATAGACTACTGATTAAACCACATTGTGCCCGACGAATCAGAACTAAATTCGCCAACATCACCTCGACGAAACAGGAGGCCTGTCTCGTCAACCCTATCTCAACGAAACACCCTGATTCGCCGGCCCAACAGTTTCGCCAAGCCCAGTAAGGGCCCAAAACACTTAACCGCGTATAAGTTATACGTAACCTCTTCATTTGTCACACTTTAGCAAAAACAGAAAAACCCTAGAGTCCTTCTGTGTGTGACGGCAATTTGGAACTCTCGAAGCCTGCCCTAGCTTTCGATTCACCGTTCCCTTCACTTCGGTTAGCATTTAAACTTTGCATGATCATTTAATTGTTATCCTTGCTAGTTGTTAATCGAAAACATGGTTCGTTGATGTTTATAATGCCTGATCTCATGTTCGAATCCTTTGCTTATTGATAATGTTGATCATTGTGAACGGAAACGAAACAAGTAAACACGGTTCGGTTAGTTTAAACACAAAGATCTAAACCTGTTGTCACTTAGGGTTTTGGTATTTTGATCGGATTATTAATTAATATTATGGATTGATTGTAGTGAGGAATCGTGCTCGTATGATACTCGTTATTTAGATAAACTGTTAAGATTGGTAATTGTTGTGATTGGTTGAATATACATGATCTAATGATGGTGATGATCGATGATGGTTGTTGACGGCTATTAGGGTTTTCTGGGTAATACTGTAACTGACTTGCATGATTTTCTGTAACTGATATGTTGACGAAAGTACTGCTTAACGAATCTGAAGGTTTGGCGAATTAGAATGTTGACGTAATAGGATCTTGACGAATGTGAATATTGGACGAAAGAGAACTCTTGACGAAACAAGATGTGTTTCGCCAAGAGTAATTGACGAAATAGAAATTGTAATTCGCCAAAGAATGTTCGACGAAACAGAATGTGTTTCGCCAATTAATGTGTTTCGCCGAATAATCTGTTTCGCCAACTTGGATAACCTGCACAGTAATCTGATGTAATTCTGTTAAGTGTTAACTGAGTTAATTAACTGATGTTAAACGCTATGCATGATTTGTGTAATGATGAATAGTGATGTGTACTACTTGATGATCATTGTTGATGCTTATACGTGAACCATATGAATACAAACTGATTGTATACGTGCATACTCTAGGGCGTGACTGATTTACTTTGAGCACATACTTAGCATACCGAGCAAACCCAAGGTGAGTTCACACAGCCAAGGCATGGGGTTCCCAGGGTGGGAATGGGATTGAATGAATTAAACGTACATACTTAGTTAACGGAACGTAATGATATGAGTCCCCAGGGTGAGGATGGTGAATGATAAGATACGGCTAGACTAGTATACCTTCTTGAACAGATCTTCGCACACACGCCAAGGGTTGGCTGCGATAATTATGACTGATCTTCGCACACATGCCTCGGGAAGGCTGCGAACTAAACATATTAGAACTTCGCACACATGCCAGGGTGGCCAGCGATACAAATATACATAGTCTAGGATATTTGGGAGTATTAACCCAAATCTTCGCATACATGCCGAAAGGGCCCGCGATGGAAACCAATACTATACATGAACAATGAACGAACTAATACGATGTATGATTAGATGAACGAACGCACTGCTTGCTATACCATTTCTATTACTGAACTTACTTACTGTGAACTCGCTCAACTAGTTGTTGACTCTCTGCTGCATGCCTTGCAGGACCTTAGGTGCATTATGGAGCTTGCACAGGGAGGAGCAGGTCGTTGTGGGCAAAGGATCATGAATGCTATCTGAACACTTATGATGTTTCATACATTAATATTTATGCTTGGGTTTACTTAAATGCTTCCGCTATACTTAACTATATTACATGTTCAATATGATTGGTGGCTAAGATCCTGGTCATGTCACGCCTCCAAGCGGTGGTATTCCGCGTGTGGATTTTGGGGGTGTGACACTGGGAGAGTTATCGCGAGCGGATGTTGAAGCGTATTAGCGATTTTGAGAAGTCCAAAGCCGCTTTTGATGAGGAGAAGGCCAAGTTTGATGCGGACTAGAAAGCGGAGGAATGGGGGCGTGAGGGCCTGAAAAATAAACTCCAAGCTGCTGAACAACAACTGGCCAAGGAGAAGGCCGAGTTTAAGCGCATTTGTGAGAAAGATAATGAGCGCGCGTTCGCGGCTCGCAACAAGATTGTTGAGCTTGAAGCGAAGATTGTTGATCTCACTACGAAGGTTGAGGATGCGCAGGCTGCACAGGCTGCCAAGCAGCAGATTGAGGTTTGTAAAACTTATTTCCTTTCTTTGTATGCTGTTTGCAAAATAGCCTAAGTCTTTTGTCGCCTTTCAGGTAGAGTTGGATGACGTGAAGTTGCAGTTGTCCAGCAAAGGTAAGGATCTACAGGCCAAGGATGTCGAGATCGCTGAGCTGAAACGCCGCCTGGATGACCAGATTGATAGATGCGAGTCCTTGGAAATCGACCTCGAAGCGGAGAAGGTTAAGGCTGCCACTGCTGAAGAGGCGCGCGCTGTCAGTACCGCCGCCCTTAATGTAGCGCAGACTAACTACTCTGAGGCGCAAGGCATCGTTGATACACTTGTCTCTGAGGCCGAGTGGGTGCGCAGTCACGGAGTAGTGCTGGTAAGTTTTGTACTTATATATTTTTTGTATGCTTAATTTGCTAGGAGTTGTCTTTAATATTCGGTTTTCGTTATAGGTTGCCAACTCTATCCTCAACGCTGGGGAGCTAGATCGCGCCGTTGCTGCTCTGACAGATGTTGCGCGCGCAGTAGGTCATTGAGGAGGGTATCTGGAATGTGCCCAACACGTCGAGGAGATGTTTGGACAGGAGTTTGACGTAAGCCATTGTTCGGTGACCGAGCAGGCTAACGTCGAGTTGACGCGTGCTGAGAGCGCTTATGATAACCTTACATTGCCTGTAATGGACTTAGTTGTGGAGGCTCTAAAGAAAGATGACTGGTGTCAGCGTCTCAAGGCCATTCTCGATCCAACGGTCACTGTTGAGCTATCGGATGAAGAGGAGCCAGCTGGTGATGACGGTGGAAATGGTGATGATGGCGGAAACGATGATGATGGCGATGATGATGGTGATCAGCATGATGAACTTGAATAGGCTTTGTCGAAAGGCTTTGTTGTCACACCCCCAAAATCCCACACGCGGAGTACCACCGCTTGGAGGCATGACATGACCAGGATCAAGCCACCAATCATATCGAACATGTAAAAGTAGTAATAGTTATCCATCAATACGAAAGGTGTTTATCATAACCAATTTAGTTAAGTATAGCGGAAGCATTTAAGTAAATCCAAACACAAGTATTAATGTGTGAGATATCATAAGTGATCAAATAGCATTCACGATCCTTTGCCCACAACGACCTGCTCCTCCCTGTGCAAGCTCCATAATGTACCTAAGGTCCTGCAAGGCATGCAGCAGAGAGTCAACAACTAGTTGAGCGAGTTCACAGAAAGTAAGTTCAGTAATAGAAATTGTATAGCAAGCATTTGCGTTCGTTCATCTAATCATGTATCGTATTAGTTCGTTCGTTGTTCATGTATAGTATTGGTTTCCATCGCGGGCCCTTTCGGCATGTATGCGAAGATTTGGGTTTATACTCCCAAATAGGGAAAATGTCATAGAAATGTAACCAAGTTTGTTAACTGTTTCAGTTAACTCACTACAACCTTTTTTGTCTCTTTAAAATAATTAAACTTTAATTTAGTGTTCTAATGCTATGTAATTACCAGGTCACCAGGTTAAATATTTTTTCTTTTATTTGTTATTTTTTCTTTTAATGCTTAATGAGATATTATTTAGATTATGTAGATATATAAATTCAAAAATGTATATAAACCCTACCAACAACCTGCCGATGTTTCAGAACCCCTCCGACGACGACCCAACCTTCACCTCCGACGACCAATCGACCCTTTGTTTCAAACTCTCCTGACCGACCCTCTATTTCAGACTCTCTGACGACCGACCTTCAACGAGGACGATGACCAGTAACCTTGCCGAAGACGGTTTCTTTCTTCGTGAGCTTTTTTCATTTTATTTAATTGTTCTTTTCGTTTTTGTCCTGGATTGCTTTTTGCCGTTTCGCGTTTATTGGTTCCCGGAGATAGTTAATGTGTTGGTGATGGCTAGGAAAAGAAGAAGTGATGCTTAATGATTTTTTCGTTTCATGTTTACTGGATCCAAAAGAAAAGTTTGATCAAGTGAATAATTGATGTTTTAGGAGGATGCTGTTAGATGTGATGTGTTTGAATGATGAAAAGCTACGTATTTATGCACAAAATGGACAGAGGATTCAAAAATGATGAAGTTGTTGATAACATACGTGCCATTAGAAAATCAAATGTGATTTTTTAATTTTTAAAAGTGAAAATCCATGTCATATATGTACTTTCCACATCATATTAAAGTTTTAAAAAAATTATGGAACCTACACATCGTCATTGGCAACCTAGTAACCTGATAATTACATAGTATTAAAACACCAAATGGAACTTTAGTGATATTACAGAGACAAAAAAAGTTTCAGTGACTTAATTAGAACAATTGTCAAACGTGGTTACATTTCTATAATGTTACCCCTCCCAAATATCCTAGACTATGTATATTTGTATCGCTGGCCACCCTGGCATGTGTGCGAAGTGCCAATATGTATAGTTCGCAGCCTTCCTAAGGCATGTGTGCGAAGATCAGTCATAATTATCGCAGCCAACCCCTGGCGTGTGTGCGAAGATCAGTTCAAGTAGGTATACTAGTCTAGCCGTATCTTATCATTTACCATCCTCACCCTGAGGACTATATCATTAGGTTCCATTAACTAGGTACGTACGAAATAATCATCCAATCCCATTCCCACCCTGGGAACCCCATGCCTTGGCTGTGTGAACTCACCTTGGGTTGCTCGGCAGATACACAAAGAAAAGAGTTCTTGAACTAAGGTTGGTCAACACGTCCTAACAGGGTTATCACACAAGTCAGGTTTTGACTTAGATAATACACGTTTGCTTCATACAAGTTAACACGTTTCGAGCACGTATAGAACATGGCAACATTTACCAGTTAATCAAGTGTATAGCATATCCAAACTTGTGCGACTAAACGATTGGGCTTAATAATAGTCGGCCCAACCCCTTGTGCGATCTGCAAGGCTTGTGCGATCCACAATGGGTTGTGCGATCCAAACCAGCCCAACTATAATACCCGGCCCAACATAACAGTCCAATAGTGTACGGCCCAAAGATAACATATAAATGACATTGTGCGATTAACCTAAGCCCAACAGTTAAATAAAACATATAACTTGTGCGATCAGCTCTATTACCCGGCCCATATGCACGGCCCAATCATAACATACGGCCCAAAAACAAGTGAACAAACATCTTGTGCGATTCAGAGGTCCTTGTGCGACTGGGGACCTCTTGTGCGGTCCGGCTTGTGTTGTGCGATCGGACAACATTGTGCGATTGTGTACCTTGTGCGAGTGGCCCTTTGTGCGTTCGGATCAGATTTGTGTGATCTGATCTTGTACTACTTGGACTTGTGCGATTGTTTAAACATTCCGGATATTAAGGAATCGGTTACAACTAATTAATGGTTTCCAATTTTATCATATTCAATTAACAGTTTCCATTCAAATCTTACAACTTATACGGATGAAACATGCATAATTCCAATGTTTCTTCAAGAACCCTAACCGAACCATACATGAACAACCTATTAACATTTAATCGAATTAAAACTAATCATCAATCCGAGTTCTACTATATCACAGCCGGTTACTTCAAGCATCAAGTGATTAACAACACTAATACGGTACAAGCGAGCCGATTACATGACAAGTAAACATATATATCATTCAATCAACATAATCAATCATGCTAAGCAAGAACCCTATAACATCATGCATGACTATTATAACACATATCAAAAACATCACAACAATCAAACACTAACCGGCTGAATTTGAACAACGAGAAGGTAAGCCGAATGAAACACAAGATCCTCGATCCGAATGGTTGTTTGCCTGGTTGTTCGCCGTCGGGTTTGAACGAGAGAGAATGAGAGAGCTAGGGTTTCTAGTGTGTTATGAGTGTTTAGTAACAAATGAGAAACGACCCCCCTAAGGTTGTGTGTATGTTGTAGTATAAGAGAAGTGGGTCGGCCCTTGCTTGGGCTGCCCTATTGGTCCGAATGCAAAGGGTGTAATCCGGGTGGGCTTGTGCTTGTGCGATTTGGGTGAGTCTTACACGTTTTGTTCATGTTGTGCGGTTTAAGTTAAAGTAACCTAATCACATAATCATAATATATTATACGTAGCACATAACCACATAACATTCATATCGTTCACATACGTTACATCAAAGCACAAAAATAGGTTCGGAAACACGAGTTGTCACATTATCCCCAACTAAAAAGAAATTTCGTCCCGAAATTTGGTATGCACTCACTGAGGAAGCTAGGTAAGTTCAATCGTTCACTGGTTTTTCCTGGGGTGTCACATCCTCCCCCCGTTGATCTGGAATTTCGTCCCGAAATTCCGAAGTAGTAGCTTCAGCCTCAGTAGTGGTTGCATTGGTTTCGAATAACTGGGGGTACTTTTCTGTCATCCTGTCTTCGCGTTCCCAGGTGTACTCTGGGCCACGTTTGGAGTTCCAACGTACTCGAACAAGAGGGATTCTCTTGTTTTTGGGGACCTTCACATCCCGGTCCGTGATTTCAACTGGCTCCTCGACGAACTGCAACCGCTCGTCGATAGTGAGTTCTTTGAAAGGAATGATAAGGGTCTCATCTGATAGGCACTTCTTCAGATTCTACACGTGAAAGACGTTGTGAACTGCACCGAGTTCAGCTGGTAGGTTCAACTTGTAGGCTACCTTGCCTATTTTCTCAATGATCTCGAATGGTCCGACATACCGCGGATTTAGTTTGCCCCGTTTGCCAAAACGTACCACACCCTTCCAGGGTGAAACTTTGAGTAAAACCCGGTCCCCGACCTGAAATTCCAAAGGCTTTCTACGCTTGTCCGCGTAGGCTTTCTGACGGTCGCGTGCTGCCGCCATGCGTTGTCGTATCTGTGCAATCTTTTCTGTGGCGTCCACTACAATCTCTGGACCCGTGATTTGACTATCCCCCACCTCTGCTCAACAGAGGTGACCGGCATTTACGTCCGTACAATGCCTCGAATGGAGCGGCTTGAATGCTGGTGTGATAACTATTATTATACGAGAACTCCACCAAAGGGAGATGCTTTTCCCAGCCGTTGCCGAAATCGATAACGCATGCCCTAAGCATGTCTTCAAGTGTTTGAATCGTTCGCTCAGACTGCCCATCCGTCTGAGGATGATATGCTGTGCTCATGTCTAATCGTGAGCCGAAAGATTTGTGCATCGCTTGCCATAGCTCTGACGTGAATCGTGCATCGCGATCCGAAATGATGGAGGTGGGCATCCCGTGCCTCGAAACAACTTCCTTAAGATAGATGTCTGCAAGAGTGGAGAACTTATCCGTTTCCTTTATAGCTAGGAAGTGTGCAGACTTGGTGAGTCGATCCACGATCACCCATATGGTATCATTCCCCCGCTGGGATTTAGGTAAGCCTGTAACGAAATCCATGGAAATTTCTTCCCATTTCCATTGAGGTATCGTGGGTTGCTGAAGTAGACCCGCTGGTTTCTGGTATTCGACCTTGACTCTCGCACAGGTCAGGCATTTGCCGACATAGGTGGCAATGTGGGCCTTCATGCTAGGCCACCAATAAGTAGTTCTGATGTCGTGATACATCTTATCCGACCCTGGATGTACCAAGTAGTGAGACTTGTGAGCTTCATCCATTACAAGTTCGCGTAGACCGCCATAAAGTGGGACCCAAATACGCCCCGTTACATAGTAGGCGCCGTCTGCCTTCTGTTCTAATCGCTGTAGTGAGCCGCGTAGGGCTTCAGCCCTGACGTTTTCTGGTTTCAATGCTTCTGCCTGAGCATCTCGTATCTGTGCTGGGAGACTAGACTGAATCGTAAGCTGTAGCGCTCGCACGCGCCGTGGTAGAGTGTCTTTCCGACTGAGGGCATCAGCCACAACATTGGCTTTGCCTGGATGGTACTTGATAGCGCATTCGTAATCGTTCAGTAGTTCAACCCATCGTCGTTGACGCATATTCGAATCCTTTTGCTTAAGGATATGCTCGAGACTCCTGTGATCGGTATAAATCGTGCACCTGGTACCGTACAAGTAATGTCGCCATATCTTAAGCGCGAAAACAACAGCTCCCAGCTCTAAATCGTGCGTCGTGTAGTTCCGTTTGTGAATCTTAAGTTGGCGCGAAGCGTAAGCAATAACTTTGTCGCGCTGCATTAACACACATCCAAGACCCTGAATGGATGCGTCACAATATACTACGGAATCGTCCGTGCCCTCTGGCAATGAGAGAATAGGTGCGCTGCAAAGCCTATCCTTTAGGTGCTGAAAAACAGTCTCGTGGGGTTCTCCCCAGCGATAAGTGACACTCTTCTGTGTCAGTAGCATAAGTGGCTGTGCGATCTTGGAGAAGTCTTTGATAAACCGTCTGTAGTAACCCGCCAAACCCAAGAATTGGCGTATTTCCGTTGGCGTACGTGGTGCAGGCCAGTTCCTGATCGAGTCCACCTTGGACGGATCGACATGGATCCCATCCTTGTTCACTACATGGCCTAGAAAGTGGACTTCACGAGGCCAGAAGTCGCATTTCGAAAACGTAGCGTACAGCTGTCCCTTCCGTAGGAGTTCCAAATTAAGGCGTAGATGCTGCTCGTGTTCCTCCTGACTCTTGGAGTAGATCAGAATGTCGTCGATGAAGACAATGACGAACTTGTCTAGATAGGGTTTGCACACCCTGTTCATAAGGTCCATAAATACGGCAGGTGCGTTCAATAATATCAAACCATCCATCATATCAAACATAAAGTATAGTAGTTAAAAATAATTCATAAAACCCAATACGATTGATGTTCAAGTCAAACTTTGTTTGAGTAGCGGAAACATAATAATGAAAACCCAAAATAAGTTATAAGTTCAAATATCGTTCATTGCGTCTCCTCGTCCTAACACGAAAGCTCGACCTCTTGCCTCGTTGCCATTGTTGTTGTTGTTTCCCCCGTTGTTGTAGTTATTCCCGTTGCCCTGGTTATTGTTGTGGTTCTGATTCTGGTTCAACTGAGGGCAATCGCGTTTGTAATGACCTTCAGCCCCACACTGGAAACATCCCCGGTTTCCACGCTGTGGCTGCTGCTGCTGTGGGTTCTGAGGAGCTGGTGGTGGAAGTTGCTGATTCTGGTTTGCAGGTCGTGAGCTCCTGCAATCTTTGGCTTCGTGCCCTAGCTTGAGACATCTCTGACAACGTTCTTTACGACACCTTCCACTGTGGTGCCTGTTACACTTGTTACATAGTGGGTGTACTCCCCGGTATCCACCCTGCTCCTGACTGCCAGATGATTGCTGACTCGGATTCTGGTAGTCATTCATCCTGCGCTGCTGTGCTTGAGGCTGAACGGAAACTGATACCCTGCTGGAATCCCCATCCCATTTCCGTTTGTTGTCATTGGGTGTAGCAGAAGTGGCAGCTGGAGTAGTAGTTGCACTGACGCGTTTGGGCAACTTGTTCTGTTCTACTGCCTGATCTGTGAGTCGATGAGCAAGACGCTGGATGTCTTGGATGTTGTCGAGGTTTGCCGATGTAACATGGCTCTGGATCTCTGGCGCAAGTCCCTTGAGATACAACTCAATGCGCTTCACTGGAGGGTCCACCATAGTTGGACACAGAATGGCCAGTTCGTTTGACCGCTTTGTATAGGCTTCAATCTCTGACCCCGTCATTTTCAAGTGATAAAGCTCGTTCTCCAACTTGTGGATGTCATCACGCGTGCAGTATTCCCTCTTAATGAGTTCCTTGAAGTCGTTCCAGGGTGTGGCGTTAGCAGCTGCCAACCCTAAGATCTGAACTTGGGCGTTCCACCAAGTTAGTGCTATTCCTTCTAGCGTACCAGTGGCGTATTTCACCCTGCGAGCCTCAGGGCATTCACACATTTTGAAAACTGACTCTAGCTTCTCGAACCAGTGGAGGAGTCCCACTGCCCCCTCTGTGCCGCTGAAAGTACTTGGACGACAGTCCATGAAGTTCTTAAAGGTGCAAACTTGCTGCTGTGCTGGTTGACCTATTGTGTACGAATAGGGCAGAGTTTAAATACAATGGCTAGTTTAGGAGTGTAGGATCTAAGGATCCTAGTGTAAGTTATGACTACAGGATATACTACCTGCTTGAGCAGCTGCAAGTGCCGCAGCAACTTGAGCTTGAACGAGAGCCTCTAGCTGGGCTTGAGTCATGTTAATTCGTCCAGACATGATCTTCATAGTAAAAGTAATGTAAGTGAGAGTGGTTCGCGAGTAGGGCGATAACAGAAAAGCGTAAGCACGTAGGTATTCTCATGTAATAAAGTCATGTGTATCTAAGCGTAATGCGAGCAAAGTTCTAAGCAGTTCTAGCATGCAGGTAATAAACATAAACCATATTACCTAGGATGTCGAGTCTTGCACGTGGAGCGAAGCGTCGTTGTGGATCGTTGAGAGCACTGTACTTGTTATAGTCTGGTTTTAATAAAAACGTTTTCCCCATATTAAAACCGAGTTCTCTATAACCAATGGCTCTGATACCAATCTGTCACACCCCCAAAATCCCACACGCGGAGTACCACCGCTTGGAGGCATGACATGACCAGGATCAAGCCACCAATCATATCGAACATGTAAAAGTAGTAATAGTTATCCATCAATACGAAAGGTGTTTATCATAACCAATTTAGTTAAGTATAGCGGAAGCATTTAAGTAAATCCAAACACAAGTATTAATGTGTGAGATATCATAAGTGATCAAATAGCATTCACGATCCTTTGCCCACAACGACCTGCTCCTCCCTGTGCAAGCTCCATAATGTACCTAAGGTCCTACAAGGCATGCAGCAGAGAGTCAACAACTAGTTGAGCGAGTTCACAGAAAGTAAGTTCAGTAATAGAAATGGTATAGCAAGCATTTGCGTTCGTTCATCTAATCATGTATCGTATTAGTTCGTTCGTTGTTCATGTATAGTATTGGTTTCCATCGCAGGCCCTTTCGGCATGTATGCGAAGATTTGGGTTTATACTCCCAAATATCCTAGACTATGTATATTTGTATCGCTGGCCACCCTGGCATGTGTGCGAAGTGCCAATATGTATAGTTCGCAGCCTTCTTGAGGCATGTGTGCGAAGATCAGTCATAATTATCGCAGCCAACCCCTGGCGTGTGTGCGAAGATCAGTTCAAGTAGGTATACTAGTCTAGCCGTATCTTATCATTTACCATCCTCACCCTGAGGACTATATCATTGGGTTCCATTAACTAGGTACGTACGAAATAATCATCCAATCCCATTCCCACCCTGGGAACCCCATGCCTTGGCTGTGTGAACTCACCTTGGGTTGCTCGGCAGATACACAAAGAAAAGAGTTCTTGAACTAGGGTTGGTCAACACGTCCTAACAGGGTTATCACACAAGTCAGGTTTTGACTTAGATAATACACGTTTGCTTCATACAAGTTAACACGTTTCGAGCACGTATAGAACATGGCAACATTTACCAGTTAATCAAGTGTATAGCATATCCAAACTTGTGCGACTAAACGATTGGGCTTAATAATAGTCGGCCCAACCCCTTGTGCGATCTGCAAGGCTTGTGCGATCCACAATGGGTTGTGCGATCCAAACCAACCCAACTATAATACCCGGCCCAACATAACAGTCCAATAGTGTACGGCCCAAAGATAACATATAAATGACATTGTGCGATTAACCTAAGCCCAACAGTTAAATAAAACATATAACTTGTGCGATCAGCTCTATTACCCAGCCCATATGCACGGCCCAATCATAACATACGGCCCAAAAACAAGTGAACAAACATCTTGTGCGATTCAGAGGTCCTTGTGCGACTGGGGACCTCTTGTGCGGTCCGGCTTGTGTTGTGCGATCGGACAACATTGTGCGATTGTGTACCTTGTGCGAGTGGCCCTTTGTGCGTTCGGATCAGATTTGTGTGATCTGATCTTGTACTACTTGGACTTGTGCGATTGTTTAAACATTCCGGATATTAAGGAATCGGTTACAACTAATTAATGGTTTCCAATTTTATCATATTCAATTAACAGTTTCCATTCAAATCTTACAACTTATACGGATCAAACATGCATAATTCCAATGTTTCTTCAAGAACCCTAACCGAACCATACATGAACAACCTATTAACATTTAATCGAATTAAAACTAATCATCAATCCGAGTTTTACTATATCACAGCCGGTTACTTCAAGCATCAAGTGATTAACAACACTAATACGGTACAAGCGAGCCGATTACATGACAAGTAAACATATATATCATTCAATTAACATAATCAATCATGCTAAGCAAGAACCCTATAACATCATGCATGACTATTATAACACATATCAAAAACATCACAACAATCAAACACTAACCGGCTGAATTCGAACAACGAGAAGATAAGCCGAATGAAACACAAGATCCTCGATCCGAATGGTTGTTTGCCTGGTTGTTCGCCGTCGGGTTTGAACGAGAGAGAATGAGAAAGCTAGGGTTTCTAGTGTGTTATGTGTGACAACTCGAAATTTAGAACCTTTCGTTGTAACTTGCTTGTACGTTATGTGACTAGTTTAAATGATAACGTGAACCTTTTTATGTGATAAGTGCTTTGTTACGTGTGTATTGTATTTATATGTGTACGTGTTATATGTGAACCGAGAACCCGACACGAAACAACAAGGAACCCGACTCGAGACCATGAGGTCTCGAGTGACTAGTAATCGGTTTTGGGCCTTGGGCCGAGAACCTTTGGCCGGTTGGGCCTTTGGGCCGTAAACCCCACTCGAAACCCACTAAGGGTGCACACTTGGAACTAGCCTATATATAAACTACCCTTAGTTAGTTCTTGCCATTTGTTGAACAATACAACACACACACTCTCCTACTTCTCTCTCTAAGCCTTAAGAACACAAACACACCTCCAAGACTCTCGGATCTAATCGGTTAGCACAAGGACTCTCGGGTTTGGAACTTTGGATCGGCACACACACACCTCACCAACCGGTTAGTATTTCTTGTTGGATATTGTTGAATGCATAAGTGTCAAATATGTTCATGATGTGTTTGTGCTTGAATAAATGTATGATGAGATTATGTGACAATATGTTAAGTTGTTAAGTTTTACATAATGTTTTGAAAAAGAAATCGGTTCATGAATGTTTCTTATTATGAGTGGAACTATACATATTTGATGTTAAAAATGGGTTCATGGTATGACAAAAAGGTGAATGATGATATTGGTTGCATTTGGGTTTGATCCGAAAAGTTTGGGTGTTTATACTAAGAAAAATCGGCTAATAAATATGGTTGTCAAGTAGGATGCATGCTAGAAAATTGTATCTTGATGGTTGTTCATGATTTTGGGTGAATAAGTGTTGTTTATGTTATGAAGAACTTGAATATATGCTTTGAATATGTGAAGAACACTTTGAATGATAGTTAAGGATGTGAAAACCCTTGTGATTTTGATCCATCTTTGACTAGTAACCTGATTAGGAAAACTGTTAGTGGAATGCTATTGGTAGTTTCCGGATTTGGGCCTGATTATACTGTACCATTAATCTGACCATCTGCATCAACACGTGAACTTGAAAACGACTGCTACCGACTCGCAATCACGCAGTTGCGACTCGCAACCACAGCGTGATGACTCGAGACCACGCGGTTGCGACTCGCAACCATAGCAGGACAAGCCGAAACCACAGGTTACGAGTCCCGTTGCGACTCGAGACCTCAGCATGATGAACCGAGACTACGGTTGCGACACCGGTTGCGACTCGCAACCATCCATAATCAACACACAGCATGACTCGAGACCATGCTTGCGAGTCCGGTTGCGACTCGAGACCACACTTTTTGGGCCTTAGTTAATGGGCCAGACTGATGGGCTTCTGTGTTAACTGCTTTTACGTGTTTGGGCCTAAGTAGTTGGGCTGAACTTGTGAACCGTATGTGCTACTGTTGACTGTTAACTGTTACTGCTAAACGTGCTTGCCAAACATGTTGAACATTTGTGCACTACTTGGTTCGAATCTGATTATACGTGATATCCGTGTTAGGACGTTATTGACTACTTGCGACTTGATTGACTTTCTGTGTTTGACTGCCGAGCAAACCAAGGTGAGTTCACACCCTTTACAAAGCATGGGATTCCCTGGGTTGGGAACGGGGTTAAGGAACGTGGTTCCTCGTCTACCTTGGGTAGGACGTCAGTGGTTCAGGAATGTGATTCCTCGTCCGGATGGACGGATAAACGTACTAGACTAAAACTCTATCACGAAGTCCCTCCTTTTTGTATCGACTAATCGCCGGGCCAATGGCGAGCGGGTCATTAGTTAGATAGCGCTATTTAGGTCTGACAAGCCTCACACCGTGCCGCAGAGGACGGGCGTGAACTAATGGATCTGGGGCACGTCAATGATGATAGACATTGATGTTTTCAGGGCACATAAACATGACTACAGTCAGCAATCGATACGGTAACGAGTCTAGTATACACATGGGGTAGCCCCCACGGCTGGAGAGCCAGATGATGTACATGGGGTAGCCCCCACGGCCGAAATGCCTGATAACTACATGGGGTAGCCCCCACGGCCGGAGTGCCGGAGTAACTGGGAACGAACTGGTCACGTTTTTAAACTATGGGGTAACCCCCACGGCAGGATGCCAGATAAAGTAAACTGTTTTCGAAACAACTAAAACGAACGCCCACCCGTGAACTCACTCAACTAGTTGTTGACTCGTTACTACATGCTTTGCAGGACCATAGGTACTCAGTGGGAGCTTGCATGGAGGAGGATCGTTGTGGGACAGGGATTGCTACAAGACTATGTTAAACTTGAAACTTTTGGAACTTATGTTATAACTTTAAACTTATGCTTCCGCTTGCAACTTAACTTGTTTGTTTTGAAACACCAATTGTGATGGTTAAACTTTTATAACTACTTATATGCTTGTTCAGTATGATTGGTGGCTGGATCCTGGTCAGTCACGCCCTCGGAGCGGGCGTTATCCGCAGGTGGATTTTGGGGGTGTGACAGATTGGTATCAGAGCCATTGGTTATAGTGAACTTGGTTTTAATAAAGGAGAAACGTTTTTGTTAAAACCAGACTATAACCGGTTTAGTGCTCAACGGTCCACAACGACACTTCGCTCCTCATGCAAGGCTCGACGTTCTAGGTAATATGATGTATGTATATTGCCTACTTGTTAGTTACGTAGTACATTGCTCATGGCATGCTTGATTAGTATAGCTACTGTTGTTTGAACGCGTGTGTACTTACTCTGTCCTACTATCGTGCTTTCGCGAACCTCTCTCACACGTATTGCTTTCATTATGAAGAACCATGTCTGGACGCGTTAACATGACACAAGCCCAGTTGACGGCTTTGATCAACGAGCGAGTTGCCGCAGCGCTCGCAGCTGCACACGCAGGAGGTATATCCTGCAGTCCGAAATTGTCCTAGGATCATTTGGATCCTACTCTCGTGAGCCAACCTTTGTGTTAAACTCTGTCTTTTCTTTCACCTACCTTAGGTCAGGCACCGGTGTGCACTTTTAAGACTTTTATGGACTGTCGACCCACGACTTTTAGCGGCACTGAAGGAGCAGTAGGTCTCCTACACTGGTTTGAGAAACTGGAGTCTGTGTTCGAAATGTGCGAATGCCCTGAAGCGCGCAGGGTGAAGTATGCTACTGGTACTCTCGAGGGTTTGGCTCTCACATGGTGGAATGCTCAAGTGCAGATGTTAGGGTTGGTTGCTGCCAACGCCACCCCATGGGAAACTTTCAAGGAAATGATCAGGGAGGAATACTGCAGTCGTGACGACATTCACAAACTGGAAGATGAGTTCTACAATCTTAAGATGTCGGGGTCAGAAATTGAGGCATACACTAGGAGATCGCATGAGCTTGCTTTGTTGTGTCCTACTATGGTGGATCCTCCCTACAAGCGAATTGAACTCTATCTCAAGGGCTTGGTGCCAGAGATCCAAAGTCATGTGACTTCAGCGAGGTTGACTACTATCCAGCAGGTTGTACAGTTGGCTCACCGTCTTACTGACCAAGCGGTGGAGCAGAACAAGTTACCGAAGCGTATAGGTGCTGCAACTACTTCTGGTGCTTCTAGTGGGGATAAACGGAAATGGGATGGAACTTCAAGCAGGGGTTCAACTTCAGTGCAAACTCAGTCTCAGCAGAGAAAGACGGACGATCACAAGAGCCCCAGTCAGCAGTCGTCTGGTGGTCAAAGTCATGGTGGATACAAGGGGAATCACCCCAAGTGCAATCGCTGCAGCCTACACCACAGTGGGCCATGCACCAGGGGCAACTGTCATCGATGCAACAAGCCTGGTCATGTTGCAAAGGATTGCAGAAGCGCATACCCCGTCAACCAGAATCGTCAGCAACCTCAGCAGAATCAGCGACAGCAGCAGGGTAACAACAAAGGGTGCTTTCAGTGTGGAGCTGAAGGTCATTTCAAGAAAGATTGTCCCCAACTGAACCAGAACAACAACAACAACCAGGGGAATGGTAACAATGGAAACAACAACAACGGTGCTAGGGGACGAGTGTTCGTGATTGGTCAAGGTGAAGCAAGGAATGATCCCAACGTGGTGACGGGTAAGTTCCTTCTCGACGACTTTTATGTTACAGTCTTATTTGATTCGGGTGCCGATACTAGCTATGTGTCACTAGAAGTTAGTAAGATGCTTAAGCGTATTCCTACACCCCTGAGCGACAAGCACACCGTAGAGCTAGCTAATGGTAAGAGTTTGGAAGCCTCACACGTAGTCAAGGGTTGCCAGCTTATTCTCGCTAACCAGACCTTCTCTATCGATCTTATTCCTATTGTCTTGGGTAGTTTCGACGTTGTCATTGGGATGGATTGGTTATCCCAACACCGAGCAGAGATTCTTTGCAACGAGAAGATCGTTCGTATTCCTGGTCTAGGTAGTGAACCTCTCATGATTCGTGGCGACAAGAGAAGTGCTGTTGAGAACATTATCTCTCTTCTTAAGGCTCAGAAGTGCTTACGAAAGGGCCACACTGCGATTTTGGCTCTAGTTACTGATACCACAGAGAAGGAGAAGAAGTTAGAAGATTTTCCCGTTGTACGCGATTATCCTGAGGTATTCCCTGAGGAATTACCTGGTCTTCCGCCCCATCGCCAAGTCGAGTTTCAGATTGATCTAGCTCCTGGAGCCGCGCCTGTAGCCCGTGCACCTTATCGTTTAGCGCCATCAGAGTTGGAAGAACTCTCCACGCAACTACAAGAACTCTTGGATAAGGGTTTTATTCGTCCTAGCTCATCGCCTTGGGGAGCTCCAGTGTTATTTGTGAAGAAGAAGGACGGTACCTTCAGAATGTGTATCGACTATCGCGAACTCAACAAGGTGACTGTGAAGAATCGTTATCCTCTACCGCGTATTGACGACTTGTTCGACCAGTTGCAGGGGTCGAGCTACTATTCAAAGATCGATCTGAGATCGGGATATCATCAGCTGAGAGTTCGGGAAGAGGATGTCTCTAAGACGGCCTTTAGAACTCGTTATGGGCACTATGAGTTTCTGGTCATGCCGTTTGGGCTGACGAACGCACCGGCAGTTTTTATGGATTTGATGAATCGAGTGTGCAAGCCGTACCTGGATAAGTTTGTTATAGTCTTTATCGACGACATCCTGATCTATTCTAAGAGCAAGGAAGAGCACGAACAACATCTACGACTTATTTTGGAACTCCTTCAGAAGGAACAGCTTTACGCGAAATTCTCGAAATGCGACTTCTGGCTTCGAGAGGTCCATTTCCTAGGGCATGTGGTGAACAAGGATGGGATTCACGTTGATCCATCCAAAGTGGAATCTATTAAGGACTGGCCTGCGCCTCGCACACCAAAGGAAATTCGCCAATTTTTGGGATTGGCAGGTTACTACAGGAGATTCATTAAGGATTTTTCTAAGATCGCGCAGCCTCTCACGTTGTTAACACAGAAAGGCGTTGTTTATCATTGGGGAAACGCACAAGAGTTAGCTTTTCAGCATCTAAAGGATAGACTTTGTAGTGCACCTATCCTTTCATTGCCAGAGGGCACAGAAGATTTTGTGGTTTACTGTGATGCATCAATTCAAGGTCTTGGTTGTGTATTGATGCAACGAGATAAAGTCATAGCCTACGCCTCACGACAACTCAAAGTTCACGAGAAGAACTACACGACACATGATTTGGAACTGGGAGCTGTTGTTTTCGCACTTAAACTATGGCGGCATTACCTGTACGGAACCAAGTGCGCCATCTACACCGACCACAGAAGTTTAGAACACATATTCAAGCAGAAGGAACTGAATATGCGGCAACGACGATGGGTCGAACTGCTGAATGATTACGAGTGCTCTATCAGGTATCACCCGGGCAAGGCCAATGTTGTGGCAGACGCCCTCAGTCGAAAGGACACTACGCCTAAGCGTGTAAGAGCTTTACAACTCACGATCCATTCTAGTCTACCTTCGCAAATACGAGCTGCTCAGATAGAAGCACTGAAGCCAGAAAACGTTAGAGCTGAAGCTCTACGCGGGTCAAGGCAACGCTTAGAACAGAAGGAAGACGGTGCTTATTATGTAACAGGACGCATTTGGGTCCCACTCTATGGCGATTTACGAGAACTTGTGATGGATGAAGCGCACAAATCTCGCTACTCGGTACACCCTGGTTCGGACAAGATGTACCACGATATTAAAACTACGTATTGGTGGCCTAGCATGAAGGCCCACATAGCAACTTATGTCAGCAAGTGTTTGACTTGTGCGAGAGTTAAGACGGAATATCAGAAACCTTCAGGCCTACTTCAGCAACCAGAGATACCACAATGGAAATGGGAGCAAATTTCCATGGATTTCGTTACTGGCCTACCTAGATCACAGCGCGGAAACGATACTATCTGGGTGATCGTGGATCGACTCACGAAATCCGCACACTTTTTGGCAATCAAGGAAACGGATAAGTTCTCCACTCTAGCGGAGATATACCTCAAGGAAGTTGTTTCGAGGCACGGGGTGCCCACCTCTATTATCTCTGATCGAGATGCACGTTTTACTTCGGAACTGTGGCAGGCAATGCACAAGTCTTTTGG
This sequence comes from Helianthus annuus, assembly GCF_002127325.2. NCBI lineage: Eukaryota > Viridiplantae > Streptophyta > Magnoliopsida > Asterales > Asteraceae > Helianthus > Helianthus annuus. The sequence goes on from NC_035438.2 coordinate 40,997,646, forward strand.
CTCACGTTTAGATATGAGCACAGCGTATCACCCACAGACGGACGGGCAGTCCGAGCGAACTATTCAGACCTTAGAAGACATGCTTCGCGCTTGTGTAATCGACTTTGGCAACAGCTGGGAAAGACATCTGCCACTTGTAGAATTTTCGTATAATAACAGCTACCACACCAGCATTAAAGCTGCTCCGTTTGAGGCATTGTACGGACGTAAATGCCGGTCACCCCTCTGTTGGGCAGAGGTGGGGGATAGTCAAATCACTGGTCCAGAACATGTGGTAGACACTACTGAGCGGATTGCTCAAATACGACAACGCATGGCGGCCGCTCGTGACCGTCAGAAGGCCTACGCCGATAAGGGCAGGAAACCACTTGAGCTCCAGGTTGGGGAGCGGGTATTACTCAAAGTTTCACCCTGGAAGGGTGTGGTTCGTTTTGGTAAACGCGGCAAACTCAACCCACGATACGTTGGACCTTTCGAAATCCTTGAGAAAATAGGCAAGGTGGCTTACAGACTGAAATTACCAGCAGAACTCGGTGCAGTTCACAACGTTTTCCATGTGTCGAATCTGAAGAAGTGTCTGTCAGATGAGACGCACGTAGTTCCTCTGAAGGAACTCACGATCGACGAACAGTTGAAATTCGTCGAATAACCTGTCGAGATCACGGACCGGGATGTTAAGGTCCTCAAGAGCACTAGAATACCTCTTGTTCGAGTTCGTTGGAACTCACGTCGCGGCCCAGAGTTTACCTGGGAGCGCGAAGATCGGATGAAACAAAAGTATCCCCAACTGTTTGAGAACAGTACAAACGCTACTGAGGCTGAAGCTACGGAATTTCGGGACGAAATTCCAGATCAACGGGGGGTGGATGTGACACCCCAGGAAAACCGGGAAAACCATGCAACTTAACTAGCTTCCTCAGTGAGTGCCATCAAATTTCGGGACGAAATTTCTTTCAACTTGGGGATGATGTGACAACTCGAAATTTAGAACCTTTCGTTGTAACTTGCTTGTACGTTATGTGACTAGTTTAAATGATAACGTGAACCTTTTTATGTGATAAGTGCTTTGTTACGTGTGTATTGTATTTATATGTGTACGTGTTATATGTGAACCGAGAACCCGACACGAAACAACAAGGAACCCGACTCGAGACCATGAGGTCTCGAGTGACTAGTAATCGGTTTTGGGCCTTGGGCCGAGAACCTTTGGCCGGTTGGGCCTTTGGGCCGTAAACCCCACTCGAAACCCACTAAGGGTGCACACTTGGAACTAGCCTATATATAAACTACCCTTAGTTAGTTCTTGCCATTTGTTGAACAATACAACACACACACTCTCCTACTTCTCTCTCTAAGCCTTAAGAACACAAACACACCTCCAAGACTCTCGGATCTAATCGGTTAGCACAAGGACTCTCGGGTTTGGAACTTTGGATCGGCACACACACACCTCACCAACCGGTTAGTATTTCTTGTTGGATATTGTTGAATGCATAAGTGTCAAATATGTTCATGATGTGTTTGTGCTTGAATAAATGTATGATGAGATTATGTGACAATATGTTAAGTTGTTAAGTTTTACATAATGTTTTGAAAAAGAAATCGGTTCATGAATGTTTCTTATTATGAGTGGAACTATACATATTTGATGTTAAAAATGGGTTCATGGTATGACAAAAAGGTGAATGATGATATTGGTTGCATTTGGGTTTGATCCGAAAAGTTTGGGTGTTTATACTAAGAAAAATCGGCTAATAAATATGGTTGTCAAGTAGGATGCATGCTAGAAAATTGTATCTTGATGGTTGTTCATGATTTTGGGTGAATAAGTGTTGTTTATGTTATGAAGAACTTGAATATATGCTTTGAATATGTGAAGAACACTTTGAATGATAGTTAAGGATGTGAAAACCCTTGTGATTTTGATCCATCTTTGACTAGTAACCTGATTAGGAAAACTGTTAGTGGAATGCTATTGGTAGTTTCCGGATTTGGGCCTGATTATACTGTACCATTAATCTGACCATCTGCATCAACACGTGAACTTGAAAACGACTGCTACCGACTCGCAATCACGCAGTTGCGACTCGCAACCACAGCGTGATGACTCGAGACCACGCGGTTGCGACTCGCAACCATAGCAGGACAAGCCGAAACCACAGGTTACGAGTCCCGTTGCGACTCGAGACCTCAGCATGATGAACCGAGACTACGGTTGCGACACCGGTTGCGACTCGCAACCATCCATAATCAACACACAGCATGACTCGAGACCATGCTTGCGAGTCCGGTTGCGACTCGAGACCACACTTTTTGGGCCTTAGTTAATGGGCCAGACTGATGGGCTTCTGTGTTAACTGCTTTTACGTGTTTGGGCCTAAGTAGTTGGGCTGAACTTGTGAACCGTATGTGCTACTGTTGACTGTTAACTGTTACTGCTAAACGTGCTTGCCAAACATGTTGAACATTTGTGCACTACTTGGTTCGAATCTGATTATACGTGATATCCGTGTTAGGACGTTATTGACTACTTGCGACTTGATTGACTTTCTGTGTTTGACTGCCGAGCAAACCAAGGTGAGTTCACACCCTTTACAAAGCATGGGATTCCCTGGGTTGGGAACGGGGTTAAGGAACGTGGTTCCTCGTCTACCTTGGGTAGGACGTCAGTGGTTCAGGAATGTGATTCCTCGTCCGGATGGACGGATAAACGTACTAGACTAAAACTCTATCACGAAGTCCCTCCTTTTTGTATCGACTAATCGCCGGGCCAATGGCGAGCGGGTCATTAGTTAGATAGCGCTATTTAGGTCTGACAAGCCTCACACCGTGCCGCAGAGGACGGGCGTGAACTAATGGATCTGGGGCACGTCAATGATGATAGACATTGATGTTTTCAGGGCACATAAACATGACTACAGTCAGCAATCGATACGGTAACGAGTCTAGTATACACATGGGGTAGCCCCCACGGCTGGAGAGCCAGATGATGTACATGGGGTAGCCCCCACGGCCGAAATGCCTGATAACTACATGGGGTAGCCCCCACGGCCGGAGTGCCGGAGTAACTGGGAACGAACTGGTCACGTTTTTAAACTATGGGGTAACCCCCACGGCAGGATGCCAGATAAAGTAAACTGTTTTCGAAACAACTAAAACGAACGCCCACCCGTGAACTCACTCAACTAGTTGTTGACTCGTTACTACATGCTTTGCAGGACCATAGGTACTCAGTGGGAGCTTGCATGGAGGAGGATCGTTGTGGGACAGGGATTGCTACAAGACTATGTTAAACTTGAAACTTTTGGAACTTATGTTATAACTTTAAACTTATGCTTCCGCTTGCAACTTAACTTGTTTGTTTTGAAACACCAATTGTGATGGTTAAACTTTTATAACTACTTATATGCTTGTTCAGTATGATTGGTGGCTGGATCCTGGTCAGTCACGCCCTCGGAGCGGGCGTTATCCGCAGGTGGATTTTGGGGGTGTGACATTATGAGTGTTTAGTAACAAATGAGAAACGACTCCCCTAAGGTTGTGTGTATGTTGTACGTATAAGAGAAGTGGGCCGGCCCTTGCTTTGTCACACCCCAACCAATGGCGGAAACATCGGGATGAGACGAAGTGTGAAGATTGCAAGAGACTTCATAACGCTATTTGTGACAATATTTAATAAACCGGTCATAAGTAAATTGTCAACAATACAAGAAATACAAATAACAACAAGTTCAAAGGAAATACATAACAACATAATCAAACTTGATACAACATATTAAACCTAAACGTCTATATGTGTATCTCGGCATCAACGCTACTTCTTTTCATAGCATCATCATCCTCAACCTGTAACATGTTTAAAATAAAGTTCAATGCAAAAGCAAAGGCGAGTATACAAGTTTGGTACATACATAGCATAAGATAAAAGTGTGAACAATTCCTCATAGCAAGCATGCGATTCAAGATAAACATTAAATATGGCATGTGTCTAACATATCAAACCAAGAAAACGCAACTTGCTCATGACATAACCAAAGTTTCAGTAGAGGCGGGTCGTTAATCCTATAGCGCTACATATGTCACGGTTTGGCTCGTACGAAGTTAATGATAAGTTCAACACATAAGAATCACCCAAATTTAAAGTATCAAGCCATCACATATACAAGCATGTTATAGGAATGTTCATGTGTTTAGACAAAAGTTCATGTGTAAGTTTCAATAGGTAAACATGTTACACCCCAAAAGTGGTAAAAGTAAAAAGGGGAAAAATACGAGTATACTCACAAATTTGCATATGCTTTCCGATTATCCAATGTGACGAGGTTGATGAGGTTAGAAGGTTGAATATGTTCGTTTAGGAATTTAGGAAGTTAAAACACAAGAATATATGTATTCGAAAGTAATCATCCTTTAACATCAAGTACTTGTTCTTGACACTATGAAACCCCAAGGGTGAATGTTTTCATGAGTAGTATACTCATTAGAATCGTAATAAGTCTTATGTCTCGGATGATGTATTCTAATACTTTGACGAATGAACACAAGTCCACCATCAAGGGTTCGAATAGTAAATATATGTATAAGTATTATATGTATTATGTAGTCCAATAATCAAGCATGAGGTAGAAGATAAATCTTCATTTAGGTACCTCTATTGTGTCATAGATGTCATGTATGGGGTAGGAAGACAAGCTTCCATTTAGATACCCCTTAGATGTTCATCACTACACTTGATGTAAAACAACCAAGGAGGGTCACGAACTAAGGTTTATACAAGTATGTAAATGAACTAAGCTAAGAGAAATCATCAAATCATGTGAGGATTGTATGTTTGGACAACCCAAGTTGTTCCATAATCACTCATGCATCAAAGTCTAAGTTTGACATGACTTGTGGGTTAAAACCCTAATCAAAACACCAAGTTTATGAGGTTTAATCCTCTGATTTTAAGTGTCTTAACCATGTTTTTAAGCTTACCCAACCATAGGAGAGGTTGTAAGCATTAGGACATTGGTGTGAGATGTGTTAGACACAAGTTGGATAAGAATAACAAGTTGTTGATTAATAATAGACTAAACAGAAAGTTTTAGTCCATTTTAGGGCAAATCCAAGCATGATTCTTCCAAGGAAAAACCAAGGATTCAAACCCAAGGACATAACAAAGCAATAGGAAGAAGAACCAAGTGATTTGGTTAAGAAATAAGCAAGTTACACTCACTTTAGTGAAGTTACAAGAATCTGTCCAAAACTCAGATTTACTGCAGATTGAGAGTGAATTTGTGAAGATTAGGGAGTTGTGAAAGTGTAAGAAGGGTTGGAGAAGGTGGGTATTTATAATGAATGAGTTAGAAGGTGATTGGAGGTGATTAGAGGTGGATTAAAGGTGATTGGGTGGGTTGGATTATTGGGATTTCGTGCACAACAGCTCAAGAAACACACCTTCTGCCGAAACAAGGGGCTCGCGTGACGCCTAGCACCCTCGCGTCACGCGGCGGGTGTTGTTGCCTGACTTTCGTTTTATTACACTTAGGCCCCTGAAGTTTATATTTGGTTCCTTTAGGTGCAAAGTTGAGAGTTTAGGGACTTGTTTTGATACAAAAGCATAGTATAAGGTGTAGTTAAGCATGATGATCATAACCAAAGTATGTTTAAGCGTATAAATGTCATAACCAAGTATCGTTCTCGTTTAAAAGACGTTCAATGCATAAGTTTAGATTAATTACAAGTTTCGCACATAGTTTCCAAGAATAACGTTTAGACATTGATTGATTCACGAAGTCGAACATACGAGCATACATAGAGTGTGTATAACATAAATGTAACAAAATACAAGCTTCATTAATGACCCAAATCTCGGTTTGATAATGTTTACAATGAAAGGAGCGATTACAAGAATACAAGGTTTCCAAAAATAGAAATACGAACAAAGCTTTCTATAAATGGAAAGTACAAAAGAGCCGGGCGTTACATGCTTGGGCTGCCCTATTGGTCCGAATGCAAAGGGTGTAATCCGGGTGGGCTTGTTCTTGTGCGATTTGGGTGAATCTTACACGTTTTGTTCATGTTGTGCGGTTTAAGTTCAAGTAACCTAATCACATAATCATAATATATTATACGTAGCACATAACCACATAACATTCATATCGTTCACATACGTTACATCAAAGCACAAAAATAGGTTCGGAAACACGAGAGCTAGATCGCGCCGTTGCTGCTCTGACAGATGTTGCGCGCGCAGTAGGTCATTGAGGAGGGTATCTGGAATGTGCCCAACACGTCGAGGAGATGTTTGGACAGGAGTTTGACGTGAGCCATTGTTCGGTGACCAAGCAGGCTAACGTCGAGTTGACGCGTGCTGAGAGCGCTTATGATAACCTTACATTGCCTGTAATGGACTTAGTTGTGGAGGCTCTAAAGAAAGATGACTGGTGTCAGCGTCTCAAGGCCATTCTCGATCCACCGGTCACTGTTGAGCTATCGGATGAAGAGGAGCCAGCTGGTGATGACGGTGGAAACGGTGATGATGGCGGAAACGATGATGATGGCGATGATGATGATGGTGATCAGCATGATGAACTTGAATAGGCTTTGTCGAAAGGCTTTGTGCCTTGTAGTTTTTGTTTGTTTTGAATGTACACTGTTGTGCAGTCGCGCTTTTTAAATTGAACGAAAGTTGCTTGTTCTTTCCCGTTACAATTATTGCACTGTTATTAAAAACTTAGGTTAAATTAGCTCGAATAAATGGAAGTCTCTTCAAGTGAGTAGAACTGCCCGGTCTCGTGCTTTGTTCGCGGAGGACCTTGGAGGCGTTCTTGTTTGAGAGCTTGTAAGTTGCTGGAGTGTTTTCGTGCTAATCAGAAGTTTAACATGCATTTGTAACGAAAGAAGTAATAGAAAACCTGTCGTATGCTTTCATTGACTTGGCAACAGGCACTTAGGCCAACATACATTAATTGTTGAGGGCGTATAACCAACATAGGAAAGTAAAAAGGCGCGTGGCCGATAGTAGCGGTTAAAGGCTCAAGGCCGAGGTAAATTACATATAGCATTTGCGCAGTTGTTGCGCACTCCACGTTCGCGGTAAGATGTGGCCATCTAGGGTGCGTAACTTGTAAGCCCCTTTGCCTAGCACCTCGTGGATCAAGTATGGGCCTTCCCATTTGGGTGCTAGTTTCCCTGGTCGTTCGGCATTTGACGCTTCATTGTCTCGGAAGACGTATTCTCCTGGAGTGAAGGTACAGATGCGGACTCATGTGTTGTAGTACCTCTCCAGTTGTGTTTTGTACTTGGCTTCTCTGATTCGCGCGATTTCGCGCCTTTCTTCCAACAAATCCAGGTCAAGACGTCGCTCTGCCTCATTGTCGATTGCGTTGACTGCTGTCAAGCGCGGGGAGGGTAGGCCAACTTCAGCCGGGATAACCACTTCTGAGCCATAGACTAGGCTAAAAGGGGTTTCGCCGGTGCTAGTCTTTGGCATGGTTCGGTGAGCCCACAAGATGCTCGGGAGCTCATCTACCCAGCCTCTTCGCTTTGTGCCCAGTCGGGCCTTTATCCCCTCGACAATACATTTGTTCACGCTTTCCACCTGTCCGTTGCCTTGAGGATGCACAACGGATGTGAAAGTGTGTTCGATTTTCATCTCTTTCATCCAATTCTGGAGGTCTTCGGACGCAAAGTTGGTGCCGTTATCGGTTATAATCTTGAGTAGTAGGCCGAACCTGCAGATGATGTGCTCCAAAATGAACTTGCGTACCATCATAGCTGTAGTTGAAGCTAGAGCTTTGGCCTCCACCCACTTTGTGAAGTAATCCACGGCTACTATTATAAATTTTACGGCGCCAGGGGCCTCTAGGAAGGGTCCCACCATGTCAATGACCCACTGCTGAAAAGGCCAAGCAGTGGATACAGGGATAAGATCGTTTTTGGGGCGCAGGGTTTTTGGAGAGTGTCGCTGACAGGAATCACACTTGCGTAACTCCTTCAGGGCATCAACGTGCATCCCTGGCCAGTAATATCCAGCGTTCATAATTTTTGTGACAACCATGCGTGGACCTGCGTAGATGCCACAGATCCCTTCGTGGATCTCCCTGATCAGGTAATTGGCATCTTGGGGGTCCACATAGCGCAGCAATGGCCCCAAGAAGGATTTTCGGTACAGTATACCGCCATTCATTTCGTAATGCAGGGCCTTGTTTTGGATCTTCCTCGCCTCTGCTCTATTTTCAGGGAGTATCCCCTCTTGCAAATATTGGATTATAGGGGTCATCCAGGATGGTTGCCCCATCTCGATCACGTTTACTTGTCGCAACAAGACTGATGGATTCTTGAGTACTTCGATTCTTACATCTTTAGCAAGGTGTTGAAAGGAAGTTGAAGCAAGCTTGCTCAAGGCATCAGCTGGTTTGTTTTCAGAGCGATTAATGTGGACTACCTTGTGAGACTGGAACTGCTGAAGCAGTTCTTTCGCTTGCTCTAGATATAGGGCCATAACCTCGCCCTTTGCATCGTATATACCGTTAACTTGGGTGGCTATCAGGAGTGAATCAACGTGTGCTTGTAAATTTTTAGCTCCCATTTTGATGGCGAGGCGTAAGCCTGCCAGAAATGCTTCGTATTCCGCCTCGTTGTTGGTGTTTTTAAAGTCCAACTTGATGGCGTAAGTAAATTCATGATTCTCAGGGCTCACAAGGCGCAGTCCTGCTCCCGCGCCGTCCTCATTTGATGCCCCATCGGTATAAAGCATCCAAGTCTCATTTGTCGTGTCTTTTTCAGGGGTCTCTATCAGCTCACATTCTTTGATTTTATCAACTGGGACTTCTGTGATGAAGTCCGCAAGGACTTGGCCCTTGATGGCTGGGCGCGGCCTGTACAAAATGTTGTGGCCTCCCAGCTCTATGGCCCATTTTGCTAACCGCCCGGACGTTTCAGGTTTCTGCAATATCATGCCGATATGGAAGTTGGTAAGCACGGTTATCACATGCCCTGTAAAATATCTGCGCAGCCGTCGGGAGGCATGTAGTAGCGCAAAAACCAATTTTTTCATCGTGGAATATCTTGTTTCCGGGTCAGTGAGTACCCTGCTGACGTAATAAATTGGAGTTTGGACTCCATTTCTTTCTACTAGTAATACCGACCCTACTGCCTTATCCGAAGAAGACAAGTACAGTATGAGTGGTTCTTTTTCGAATAGTGCAGTCAGGGTAGGGAGCTCGATCAAACATTCTTTCATTTGCTGAAAAGCTGTCTCTGCCTCGGGGGTCCATTTGAACTCTTGTTTCTTTACACAGTTGCGCAACGTACTGATAAAGGGGTACGACTTCGCGGCGTGATTGGAAAGAAAACGGTTAAGCGCGGCTAGGCGGCCGGCCAACCGTTGCATCTCTTTGATTGTTCGCGGCGATGGCATTCGCTCTATGGCCTGGACTTTCTCTGGGTTCACTTTAAAACCGCCGTTTGTGACTATGAAGCCTAAAAACTTCCCTTCTTCCATGCCAAAAGAACACTTTGCTGGATTTAGCTTCATATTCACACTGCGCAATAAATTGAACGTCTTTTCGATGTCCTTCAACATTTGGTCCTCTTCGGGACTTTTAACCACTAGATCATCGATGTAAACTTCAATGTGCTTTCCAATGTCCCCCGCGAAGGTCTTGTCCATCAAGCGTTGGTATGTTGCGCCAGCATTCTTCAGACCGAATGGCATCTTTGTGTAACAAAAGATTCCAAGATCGGTTCTAAAAGCAGTCTTGTCCTCATCTTCAAGTTTCATTTGGACTTGATGATAACCCTTGTAGCAATCCAAGAAACACTTCCATCTATATGGCGCGAGAGAGTCTATCTTTTTATCGATCTCGGGCAAAGAATAGCAATCTTTAGGGCACGCCTTGTTGAGATCGGTATAATCTACGCACATTCGCCATCCACCATTCGACTTTTCCACCATTACTGGGTTCGCGACCCAACTCTGATAACGCACTTCTCGCAAAATCCCAGCCTTGAGCAGCTCACATACTTGCTCATTCATTGCTTTCGTTTTGTCTGCTCCTAAGCTGCGCCTTCTTTGGACCTTTGGTTCAACAGAAGGGTAAGTGTTTAAGCAATGTTCGGTTATGTTGCGCGGGACGCCGGTCATGTCTGCCGGGGTCCAGGCAAAGATATCCATATTTCGGAACAATAATTGCTTTAAACACGTTCGGATGTCTGACGAAATGGCGTGGCCAATTGTCACTGTTTGCTCTGGGTATTTGCGGTTTTAAACCCATTTTTTGGGCTCAGTTGTGGAAACCTTCGCCGCTTTTACTGGGCGCAATTCTTCAGTTGACATTACTTCCTTCTTGGCATAGATGATTGCTACTCCCGTTTTGGTTGGGAACCCTATCGCAGAGTGGGGAGTTGAGGTCACCATGTTCAACTCGCCTTGGGTCTCCCTCCCAATTAACACATCATGCCTTGATTTCACGGGCATCACCATGAAATTCACGCTTGTTGTTCTTGAATGCTTCCCGTCGGAAAGTGTGACGGGGAAGCTGATCTGACCGAGTGGGAAAACCATCTCGTTGCAAAATCCGGACAAAGGATAATCAACTGGCTCGAGTCTCGCTTTGTCCTCTTCGTCAAATTGATTAAAACACTGTTCATAAATGATGTCAGCTGTACTTCCTGGATCAATGAATATGTACTCTGTTTCATAGTGGCCGATGATACCGGTGATGACGACGGGTCGTGTGGCGCGAGGACCGCCGCGCACTACCGGGAAAATGACCTGTTGCTCTTACCATGAAGGCTCATATGGGCGCTTGCCTTTCTCTTTTGCGCTATATCTTGGTCCGTTGACCATGTGGGTCTCTAAGCGTCGGACTTTCTTGTGATTTCCTTCGTCATGGCGCTGGAGCTGACGAGTTTCTTTGCGCACGTTCTTCACCAAGTGGCTTAGCTTACTACTTTTAAGTGCTCTCTCGATCTCTTGGCGCAAACTATAGCAATCATCGGTCAAGTGCCCTGAGTCTTTATGAAAATCGCAGTACAAGTTGGGGTATTGCCCCTTCTTGTTTGTCATAGGTCTGGGAGCCTTGAAATCATGGTTTTCCGTCATCAACACCTCTTTTGGCGTTTTTATGAGCGGAGTCCAGTGCTTGTCACGATTATCATCTTTGACTGCCTTCCAATAACTGATCCGGTCTATTGTTTCACGTGTGTCCTCTCTATAGCGCGGCCTTTCGTCATGGCCCCTTGGTCTCCCAGACTTCCAATCATTACCCTTGTATCTGTTGCGTCTGTTGTTGTCGCGCATGTTCCCTCTGGAGAATCGATATTCAGAGATAACTTTTGTTCCCAGCGAGTGATTCTTCGGTTTACGCAACAATTTTTGCGGCTTCCATGAGTTTATCCCATTCTTTTGGCATTCCGTCTTTGCCTGTGATAGTTCTGATGAGACTATCACAACGAATGGCTTTCTTGAAATGACAACGCATGAGCTGTTCGCTTACGCCGCCTATCTCCAAACATTCCTTGTTAAAACGGGTGATGAAATCTTCCAGACCTTCACCATCCCTTCGCCAGATATCTTCTACTTTAGCAGTGTCGCGCTGGTAGCGTCGTTGTTGGCTGAAGTAGCTCAAAAACTGTGTCTTGAAATCTACCCATGATTTGATCTTCCCTGGTGGAAGGCTGTCGAACCAGGCGCGAGCAGCCCCGGTAAGGGATTGAATAAACAAGTGACACCACATAGGCATGTTCCAACCACCCAAGCAACCTACGTTGGTGAAAGTTCTGACGTGATCATCCGGATCAGTCAATCCGTTGAACTTCCCGACAGTCGAAGGTAACTTTTCTCTTGAAAGCGGCGCTAGTGCGATTTTCGGGATGAATTTTGAATGCTCCGCAGCTTCCGCTGGCCTGTAGGCCAGGCGGAAATCCCTTTCAGCTTCTTCTGTATACCCGACATGCTGTCGCGGTTTGAAGTATTCGTGATTCCTCTGCAAGCGGTTGAAGACTGACGAGCCCTCGTCGTCTTCCCAAGTTGGATCATTCGGGTCTGTCTCTTCCCAATCGTTGTTCATGTTGCACGGCGTGAGCCGGCTATGAACAGGACCTCTTTGAAGGTTTGACGGATAGTCGTAGTAGCTTTCCGTTTCTCCCCTTGTGTCGCGTGTGTCCTGCACGCTTAGACACCTGGTGGGTGGTGGCCTGTTGATTCTGCCTTGGAGATTTGGCGGTGGGGGCATCTGGCGTGCCCCCTGACTTTGAGGAGTGACCAAGGACGGTTCTGCCGTCAAGACTGCTTGCTGCACAATCAGAGATTGGTACGCTGCGTTTATTGTGGCGATATTCTTGGCATACCATGAGGCTGGAGTTTCGCCCTCTGGTAGCCCTAGCAACGCTGAGACATTCTGAGGTGGTGTTGGGTTTGAAGGTCCCTCGTCGTTATTCCCTGGGGTGACCGTCTGAGTGATGCGGGTGATGCTCCCGCGCGGGCCCCCAGTATTGGTTACTTCGACTTCACCAATTTCTTCGATTTGCTGGGCTTGGAGGTTTTGGATTCCTTCACCCAACGCCGCATTAGAGTTGGCTCCGAAGCCGAACTCGTGAATGATTCCTTGACCAGTCATGATCGAAGGACGAACGATGTCAAAAACTCAGAAAAAAGAAGATGAAGATGGTTATAGAAAAAACCGGTGGGCGCCAATGAAGAAACACTGAACTAATTATGGGGACTAATCAGTTTGGTTTATGTTTCTACCATAGTGGTTAATCTTCTAATAAATATCTGAGCTCCGACTTTGATGTTAAGACTCCTGCAAAACAGAACACCGTTACTCGTCAAGAGGGGAATGTGGGGGTTTCCCTCTTAACCGGGCTCCGGCGTGAGAATAAGCGATTGCTTTTGGAGGATAATCAAGTGTTAAGAGTGAGAGTAAAGGGAATAGAATGTTTAACCTGTGGAATGAGGTCTCTATTTATAGCCGGAAGAGGTGTAAGAGGGAATGGGCTGATGGGCCTTGGGCCGGAAATGGACAACATAACGGATATGCTCTTTGTCTCACTAGTGTCAACCGTTTAGTGGCTTCTAGAAGTTCTTCGGCGCTGGCGCGCCTTGATTGGAGCCACGTGTCATTGTTGTCGGCCCTGCTGTTCTTCTGCCATCAGCAGACAAGTGGAGATCGTGGGACAGATGTCTCCGTCCTCTGATTGGTGCCACGTAGGCGTCCTTGAGTACTTCTCGTCAGACGATCGTGGCGCACGATTGAACAGAGCCTGCTGGACGCTCATTGGCTCTTTTTCACTGCCACTTGTACCTTGTGTACCACCGGGGGCAGCCTTGCGCTGCCTCCCTGTGTGGTTCTTGCTGAGCATCTAACTAACCCGCGCGAGTTAGTATGGCTGTGTGCTCCTTTAGTATGCTAAGTGCTGATATCGGAGCTTCTTGTGGGCGAGCCCTCTCGCGACATAGAGCAGGAAAGTGGTGTAGCTCGCGCGAAGCTCGTGATAGGAAGTTTATTAGAATAAGGAGTATGGTTCCACGCGCACCCTTGATGGAGGGTTGCGCGGCTTTTTGGGACCATACCCCTTCATGTATATAGTGAGAGAAGAAGAAGACTTCTTCCAAAATATCAAGAAAATGTCAAAATTAAAGAAGGATTCATCATGGAATCGATGCATGATCTCAAATTCGTGATCATCTAATCTTACCAAGCATAAGGTATGTTGTAAAACTTCATTTCATGAATTTCATGTGAAGAGGAACTTGAAGGTGATAACCTTGAGTTTAATATTATTGTTAGTTTGGTGAAATTGATGATGTATTTATGTTTATGATCACCATACTTGCTAGTATATGTGAAATACTTGAACAATCTAGAGACTAGGTCAAGTGTTCATACATGACATGAAGTGGGCTTTGATGATAGGATAAAATTGATGTTATAGTGATGTTAAAGTGTGCATATAATCATCATATTTACAAGAAATATGAAATACTTGACAAAACTAGATGCTTGGATGAAACTCCATCTATGTGGTGAAATGGGTTTTTTACATAGTGATGAAAACCCAAATTTTTGTATGTAGTTTGATAAATTAGTTTATGATAATTGAAAGTTTATGTTAACTTGATGTTGAGAAATATATGAATTTGTTAAATTGAAAGAAACACGATGATTTAGTATGACAAAATTGAACTATTATCATGGACTAAAAATAATGTCCACCGAGTGATCGATAAAATGCCTAAGTGGGTTTTATCGAATTAATAGTGTGGCTAAGTATATATATACACTTGACAAAGTATGCTGAATAGTAACTTTATTTTTAAAATAATATATAGCTTTTTATTATTTTTTATTTAATATATTATAATAATTTATTATTATATTTACTTTTAATAACATATTTTATTTTTTTTCTTTTTTAGAACCATATGTTTCCTTTACCATTTTTAATAATTTTTTTTCTCTTTTAGAACATATATTAATTAATCAAACAATTTGATACTTCTTTAATAATTGACGTTTATAACTTTTTTCTAAACACTTAAGTACGGAGTTGTGCTTGATTTTTTCCTTTGACATTTCGTTATAAGTTTTGTTAAAAACGAAGTTGTGCTCAAAATAAAGTATTTATTTGGTATCGTAAAACAGTACAATGATAAACTAGACCGTTCTAATGGTTTGGTTTTTTTAAACAAAATGTTTTATTTTCAAATCACGTTTATTTCATATTATTATTTGCTCGGTTTAGCCGCAACGCGCGACGTAAAGAAAATTAGTTGTATTTTATGCATTAGAATTTAGAAATGATAGCTGTACTCAAAGAAGACCACAAGTAAGAAATTTCACACAGATCGGCCACTGCTATACATTTTTTTTTTGAACGTTGGTAAATTATATAAAAAAATACATAATCGATATGCACGGTTGAGCCATGCACAACCCTTAGCATATAGTGAATACAAAGTTGGACACTTAATTAAGCATACATTGCATTGCTCGTGTACAACGATTACATTTTATGGTACCAATATGTACCTTTGTGTTCACTATCTTCATCCGGCTCGATGTAGATGCATTCCTTGGCCTCTCTCCACATCGCCTTGAAAATCGGGGTCCTGTCGATCTTATAAAACTCACCCAAGACTGGCTTGATTGCGTCCCTTGCCTCCTTTGCATGATAATGTGGAATGTACGAGATCAGATGATGCAAGACATGAGTGTGGGTGACATCATGGAAAACCCTATTCAGGAATCCGAAATCCCTATCGATTGTCGATAATGCCCCTCTAATCCAGTTCCATTCGGTTGAATCATAATGAGGTAATGAGAGATGGGTGTGGTGCAAATACGTGATCAACACGAAAAACATGTGAACACCTAGCACCGGAATTAAATACATGCTTGTCACCCAAGCTGCCCCCTTCGCGTCTACAAGAAGCTTAGTTGCATACAAAACCGCGAGAATACCAATATCAGATATAACAACCTGAATCCGTTCACGCTCGGTGAAAATAGGACTTAGTGGATCAAAGTGGTTGGCGAACCTCCCGTACTTCTTGCCAGAAATGTTAGTCAAGAGGTACAAAGGAAACCCTAGAGTTAACCTGAAAACCAAAGTGAACACTCGACCTGGGGGATTGTTAAGAAGCTTTGAGTAAATGGCAATTTTGGACTTGCGTTTAGGAATGTAAACTTCATCGTTATCAAGTGAATTCGTGTTGGCATGGTGGTTCCGATGGCTGTATTTCCAAGAGAAATAAGGGGTATAAAGAGCAGAATGGAGGACGAATCCAACAGCGTCATCGATCAACTGGTAGTCACTAAAGGCATGGTGTCCACACTCATGACCAATGACCCATAGGCCAGTGAGGATGCTAGCTTGACAAAACCAGTATACTGGCCATGCTAAGTAAGCCCATGGGGTAGGGAGAAGAGGGATGTATGTGTTGGCAAGGAAGTAAAAGACATAGGCAACAATGAGGTCGTGAACAACATAGTAAGAGGAACGGATGACGGATCGTTCGAAGCAGTGAGCAGGGATTGCTTTCTTTAGATCACTTAGAGTGAATGGTGGATCAATGGGGACACGTTCTAGGATGTTTTTGCCCTCAGATGGGTCTGACATCCGCCCACCTGCACCCATGTTGTTAGATATTTGATAACCTGCATACACATGTAACAAAAAGCAAGATAAGATATATGTATACCAAATTAGAGATTGAAATATTAGAACTTTAAGCTCAAGAAAGAAAGAGAGACCTCAGTGATGAGATAGATGTTTGAGTTCTCTTCTGCTGGTGAGTGTCTTTGGTGTTCTTCCTTCTTCACTTTTATAACCAAGGGTTGCCAAAAAGTTTGGTCACTAGCTATGCAATTGGTGACTATTTTAATCGCCAACTACCACGTTTTGTAATATGTGATAAATCAATTGTTTAGGATACACACCAAAGTAAGTACTATTATTAATTTGTGGGGTGATCACTTAATTATTTAAAATAAAGTTCCCAAACTAAATTCTTTCATTGCAAATTTATCAATACTAAAGATTATAAAAAATGCATTATAGTTTCATAAAGTATATATATACTTTATGAAAGTATAATGCCTATTTCTATAAAACCTGAGTTCAAGTAACGAATTGGACATTAATACGAAGTTGGTTTCCGAAATAAAGAGACTTTATTTCAAATATATTAAATAAGGGAAAAGATCAAATAGGAAATTAATTTTCGCTAGGAAGGATAGGAAGACATAGGATTATGACATGTGCTAAATTTTAAAATAAAGAGAAAGGGTATTTTAGTCAATCCAACTCCTTCTTCTTCCTTTTTTCAAAACCCAGTAAATTAAAAAACCCACCATTTTCAAAACCCACCATCTTCAACTATTTCTTCACTTTCTATCTCAATAATCACTACATTATAGTGCGATTTTCATCACCAATCAATGATTCAGAACCCGATCAACGTGTTCTTCAGCTTTTTTTGAAGAAAATCCAGTTTAATTTCATAAAAAAATCTCGTTTTTTCCGGTGATTTTGGAGATAATCACTCGATTCGTTCGATTCGAGCGTTGATAAGTGTTTCTATCATTCAAATTTCGTCAATTGATGAAGAAATCGGCTTCAATCCACTTTAATTTCATTTTCACGATCTGGGTTTTTGATTTAGTCATTGCGTTTTATGATCTTTGCGAGGATCCGGGGGCGGCAGCCCCCGGTAGCGGGGTCCCAGGGGCGGCAGCCCCTGGCGGGGTCCAAGGGGCAGAGCCCCTGCCTGGGGTTGAAAAATTAATTTTCCAGAAATTGGCTCATTTCGAAGACAGTAATTCGTAGACAATTTAGACAGTTCACAGTGACAGACAATTTTATGTGTCCATTGCGTTTTAGAAATAAGAGAGTTTTATGTTGTTTCTGGCTATTGCGTTTTAGAAAAAAAACACATTTTTAGTGTTTTTAGTTATTGCGTTTTAGGTAAAACACATTTTTTAGGTGTTTTCAGTTCATTGCTTTTTAGAATGAGTCATTTTTAAGTGTTTTTTGGCCATTGCGTTTTACATATAAGACATTTCTTTGTGTTTTTTGTGCATTGCGTTTTAGGTCAAACACTTTTTTATGTGTTTTCAGTCCATTGCGTTTTAGGAAACAGACATTTTAAGTGTATTCTGGCCATTGCGTTTTACAAATAAGTCATTTCTTTGTGTTTTTGGTGCATTGCGTTTTAGGTAAAAACACATTTTTATGTGTTTTCTGGTCATTGCGTTTTACAAATAAGACATTTCTGTGTGTTTTCTGGCCATTGCGTTTTACAAATAAGTCATTTCTTTGTGTTTTTTGGTGCATTGCGTTTTAGAAAAATGTCATTTTTTAGGTTTTTTTTTTCATTGCATTTTACGTAACTGGTGGTTTTTTTATTGCGTTTTACGGAACTGGGTTTTAAATTTTTTTTTTTTAAATATAGCAATAGTATACTCGTTTTAAAGATAAAAAAACGTTCGTTTTTTTAGTGGAATTTTTATAAAAAAATAATGTCGTATGAAAGAGTTATTAACGTTTAAAAAATGGGGGGGGAATTGGAGGAGAGAGAAACTATTGCCTTGGATTGACTAGAATGCCCTTGAAAAAACTCACGCGCCTCTTTTCTTCCTTTCAATTTCCCTGATTTAATCTTAGCCCTTGATTAACTTAATGGATGGTCAAGATTACTTCCTATCCTTCCTAGCCAAATAAACTTCCTATTGTATCTCCATCCTATTAAATAATTCTTATTTCTTTATAAGTTCAAAGTCTGTGATATAAAAGTGATAAAAAAATACTCTTACAACTATAATTAAGGAGTATTTTGATAAAACTAGAAACACAATCCTTACATTACAGTCTCTGTATAGTTGAAGGTTAATATGTAGATTTTATATATTGCACTATCCATCATGGTTATATTTATGTGCGTTAAACGGATCGTGTTCGTGATTGGTAAATTGAATCCAATAGAGCTAAAAATATCACACGAATACAATAATTGTATCTTACACATGATCTCAAACATTACATCAATATGAGCGAGTTGACAAAAAACAACTCATTTAAGCATATATATATATATACTAGGTTAGAACCCCGTGTATTACACGGGGTTGAATAAAATAAATTTTATAAATATATATTTAAAAACCTCATTTATTGTACGAGTTGAATAAATATAATTTTATATATTAAACGGGTTGAATAAATGTAATTTTATATACCAAATAAAAAAGTTATATCTTTAAAACCACAGGTTTTGTATTTTTTTTAATTCCGTATCAATAAATAAAAAGACAAAACATATTTAAGTAACTAATAATAAATAATTTAGTACTTATATATATAATTACCGAAATACCATTCCTTTAAGTGTATGAGTTAACTGAGCTGATTGGAAAAAACACAGCAAACTATTGGAGGATAATGGTTATTTTTAAATGACTAAGGAAAAATCGTTAAAACGACCAAACCACAGGGAGCAAAACGAATGTCTACTCTTTTTTTCCAAAAAAAGATTTTCATTTATTAGTATAGGAAGATATGATGTTTAAAATTTTCAAGATTTTAACTAAAAAATCAACAAAATAAAAAATGCTTTTAAAGAAAATAAGGAAACTTAATTTATAATTTGAAAACAATAAATAATTTTAAATTAAATAGATAATAAAATTAAATCAACGTATATTTTAAAATAAAAAATAAGAAAACTGAAGTTTTCCAAATTTTAAAAGATGAGTCACGATTTCAATTTATAATTTAATTTGAAACGGTGAACGATAAAACTGATATTTTACAATTAAATAATACATTATTTTAAATTAAATAAATACATATATTAAATAATGGGTTTAGGCGAGGACTCACCGTATAATGACATGTGTCCTCAATTGAGTTTTTTTTATTATAAAGTATAGATAGGGGAAGGTTCATTTAAGAAGAAAATTTTATTAAGAAGAAAAAGAATAAAAGGGTATAATTGTAAAACATTAAATAGTTTTATTCCCATCTCATTTATTAGAGTTAATTACATCGTTAGTCCCTGTGGTTTATGCAAATTAACAACCTAAGGTATTAATAGTTTAAAATAACAATCTGAGGTATTAACTTTTAATTTTGTAACAAGCTGAGGTACTAACACTAACCTTCGTTTATTTTTAACTGATTTCAAGGGTATTTTTGTCTTTTTGCAAACAATAATTAATTTGTGGTATAAAATAGAAACATTGAGGGATCATTGTGCAAATCAGCTTTTTTAAAAATTACTTTATAGGGGCAATAATTCTACGTGGATTTCTTTTGTAATTTTAATAAAATTAAAAGAAGACCTGACTTGTGCACCACCAGTCCACCACAACACCAGAACTCCACCACCACACACCACCTTCACTCTCGACATAACTTGCCACCACTATGTCCGAGTTCCATTCGTCTCCTATCAACCACAATAATCCAAAACCCACACAATCCAAGAACTAATGGTGAACTCGATCTTAGATCCAACCTATTCTTCTTCTTCTTCTCTGTCTCTCTTTCCCTCTCTCCGTCTACCCCATATCAAGAACACCCCCACCGCAACCTAGATGTATGTATGGGTTTTTCGAGTGACATCAATGTGTTTTTGGATGGTGACTACGTTAAAAATGGAGTAAAAGCATGACCGGATTTTTTTTCTGGCGAGAAGTGAGGGCGATGGCAAGTAGGTGAGAGGCCAGTGGGGGAAGGATGAACACCGAGATGTAGAAGATGACTGTTTAGATGTGATTTTCTTTTTAAACATAAAGGTGTATAATATTTTATTACTATCATCTTTCATTTTCAAAGACAAATGTGGATTGGATTTAAATTACCTTTCAAACCATCGTAGGTAAACATAATTATCTTTCGAAAATTTTGTTATTTGTTTAGTTTATCTTTCAAAATTAATTATTGTTTGCAAAAAGACAAAAATACGTTTGAAATCAGTTAAAAATAAACGAGGTTAGTGTTAGTACCTCAACTTGTTAAAAAATTAAAAGTTAATACCTCATATTGTTATTTTAAACTATTAATACCTTAGGTTGTTAATTTACATAAACCATAGGGACTAACGATGTAATTAACTCCATTTATTATTATGTTTGACTATTTAATCAGTCATTAAGACTATAATCCTCCACACTAAATATTTTTGCCTACACACATCAAAAGTTATCCTACACATTTCGAAATTTATCCTACACATATTGAAATTTATCCTACATAACTCGTAGTTTATCCTACACGACTCATATTTATCCTACACTATAAATG
The DNA here is from genome assembly GCF_002127325.2 of Helianthus annuus. Classification (NCBI taxonomy): domain Eukaryota; kingdom Viridiplantae; phylum Streptophyta; class Magnoliopsida; order Asterales; family Asteraceae; genus Helianthus; species Helianthus annuus. Next base: position 41,018,445 of record NC_035438.2, read on the forward strand.
AAATTTTATTTTTATTTTTTGTGAAAAATATATATCTTAAAAATAAGTTACAAATTTAATATAGTTAATTATTAAAGATGAAACTACCAATTAATGATGTATGTAAGTTTACTACTATACCCTTATAGTTACATTAAGTACAAATATTAAATGAAGTCTAATGAAACATTTCTATTGGTTGAAATTTCTTCTTTTTTCTTCTTACAAAGAATTTCTTCTCATTTGAACCCTTCACTATATATATATATATATATATATATATATATATACATATATATAGGGAGCCGCTAGAATGAGAACCACCTCGAGTTGTAAGAACCGCGAGAACTACACCCCACGGAGCGCCGTTCGCCGCGATTTTTTTTTACAAGTAGATGTGTGCATTATAAACACGGCCGTAAAAAATCACGGCGAATGGCGCTCCGTGGGGTGCACTTTTTTACACCTCAAGTTTGGTGAAAAAAAAAAGAAAAAAGAAAAAAATTAAAAAACACCAAACGAGGTGTAAAAAAGTACACCCCACGGAGCGCCGTTCGCCGTGATTTTTTACGGCCGTGTTTATAATGCACACATCTACTTGTAAAAAAAAATCGCGGCGAACGGCGCTCCGTGGGGTGTAGTTCTCGCGGTTCTTACAACTCGGGGTGGTTCTCATTCTAGCAGCCCCCTATATATATATATATATATATATATATATATATATATATATATATATATATAGTGGGGGAGGGGCTCATGCGAGAACCACCCTTATTGTGAGAACCTTGAGAACCAATGTGAACACAACCTAAAATAGCTAAAAAAACCTAAAAAAAACCTAAAAAAACCTAACCCCCACCCCCCCCCCCAAAAAAAAACCTAAACCCCCCCACCCAAAAAAAAACCTAACCCCCCCCCCCCCCCCAAAAAAAAAAAAACCTAACTCCCCCCCTCAAGCTAAATGCTAAAAAAAACCTAATCCCACCCCCCCCCCAAAAAAAAAAACCTAAACCCCTCCCCCACCCCCCAAAAACCTAAACCCCCCCATCCCCCCCCCACCCCCCCCCCCACCCCAAGCTAAAATGCTAAAAACTAAACCCCCAAAAAACCTAAAAAAAATCTAAAAAAATTAAAAAAAAATCTAAAAAATTTTTTTGAATTTTTTAATATTTTTTATGTTAAAATCGCTACTTTTAGAACCCAAAAAAAATTTTAAAAAAAAAAATTTTTTTTTTTTGGTTTCGAAAAGTAGCGATTTTTTTATAAAAAATATTAAAATATTCAAAAAAAAAAATTTGTGTGATTTTTAGCTATTTTTAGGCATTTTTGGTGTGTTCACATTGGTTCTCGCGGTTCTCACAATAAGAGGTGGTTCTCGCATGATCTTCTCCCTATATAGTGGAGGGTTCAAATGAGAAGAAATTTTTTGTAAGAAGAAAAAAGAAGAAATTTCAACCAATAGGAATGCTTCATTAGACTTCATTTAATATTTGTACTTAATGTAACTATAAGGGTATACTAGTAAACTTACATACATCATTAATTGGTAGTTCATCTTTAATAACTAAACATATTAAATTTGTAACTTAATTTTAAGATATATATTTTTCATAAAAAATAAAAATAAAAATTCATTTATAGTGTAGGATAAATACGAGGCGTGTAGGATAAATTACGAGGCGTGTAGGATAAATTTCAATATGTGTAGGATAAATTCCGAAATGTGTAGAATAACTTTTGATGTGTGTAGGCAAAAATATTTAGTGTGAAGGATTATAGTTTTAATGACTAACTAATTAGTCAAACATAATAATAAATGAGATGAGAAAGAAACTATTTAATGTTTTACAATTATACCCTTTTATTCTTTTTCTTCTCAATAAAATTTTCTTCTCAAATGAACCTTCCCCTATATATATATATATATATATATATATATATATATATATATATATATATATATATATATATATATATATATATATATATATAGGACCGCCAAAATGAAAACCACCTCCAGTTGTAAGAACTGCGCGAACCACTTTCTAGCCATTAGATTAAGATGGTGGATGAATAAGATCAAAAGTATTTAAAAATAATAAAAAGTAGTTTTTGTGTTATTATTTTTTTAATATTTTAATTGAAAAGGGTATTTAAGTAAAATTACTTTTTTTTGTCTTTTTATATATATTATATTTAATTGTCTTTTTGTCCTATTCATTAATTGTTTTTTATTACTTTTATTTTTTAAACATAATTTCTTTATTAAAAAACATTTTTAAATTCAGATTTTTTTAAAAGATTTTTATACTTTTTACAATTTAAGTTTTACGTTAAAGTTTTTACGTTTTACGTTTTTTTTTTTGACGAGCCGTTTTTAACGCGGTTTTTTAACGCGCCGTTTTTCAAGCGTCGTTGTTTACGCGCCGTTTTTTTACGCTCCGCTTTTTAACGCGCCGTTTTTTAAGGCGTCGTTTTTCTCAATCGGCGTTTTTTTAACGCGCCGTTTTTTACACGATTTTTACGCGCCGTTTTTTCGACGTTTTTTAACGCGCCGTTTTTTCAAGCATCGTTTTTTTTACGCGCCGTCTTTTACGCTCGGCTTATTCACGCGTCGTTTTTACTCCCGGCTTTTTCACGCCTCGTTTTTTGATGCCCCGTTTTTTACGCCCGGCTTTTTCACGCGTCGTTTTTTCAAAGCGACGTTTTTTTACGTTAACGTTATTTACGTTTTACGCGCCGGTTTTTTACGTTAACGTTTTTTTACGTTTTACGCGCCGGTTTTTTACGTTAACATTTTTTTACGTTTTACACGCCGATTTTCTACGTTAACGTTTTTTACGTTTTTAAGTTTTACGCGCCGGTTTTTCAATGACATTTACGTAAAACTTTTTACGTTTTACTAAAAAAATTTACGTTTTACGTTTTACCTAAAACTTTTTACGTTTTACGAAAAACTTTTTACGAAAAAAAATTTACGTTTTACGTAAAACTTTTTTCGTTTTACGTAAAACTTTTTACGTTTTACGTTTTACGTAAAACTTACGAAAAAAATTACGTAACACTTTTTACGCTTCACGTTTTTTACGTTTTACGATAAAAAGTTTACAGTTTACGTTAAAAAGTTGTACGTTTTACATTTGACGTAAAACTTTTTACGTGCACTTTTTTCGTTGTAAAATTTTTTCGTTTTACTTTAAAAATTTTAAACTTTTTACGTTTTAAGTTTTACGTTAAACTTTTTACGTTTTACGTTTTACGTAAAAGTTTTTACGCTTTACGTTAAAATGTTTTACGTTTTACGTAAAACTTTTTACGTTTTACGTTTTACGTAAAACTTTTTACGTTTTACGTAAAACTTTTTACGTTTTACGTTAAAAAGTTTACGGTTTAAATTTTTTACAAAAAAAAACGAACGCACGCAGAAATCGCAAACTCGGGAGGTGTCTCAGATATATTGTTATCATCATCGACTAGGGGGGAATAATAAAAAACTAACAACATCAAAACAAAAGTTTATATCGAAAAAAAAAACGGGGTTTGGCTCAGATTATCCGATAATCAAAAGGCTGCAAAAGTGGGGTTGCAGGTTAAAAAACCTACCCTCCGCCGTCCTTGCCGCGCCATCGTCATCAAAATCTATGTTTTCTTTTTGCATCATCGCCACCCAAAATCGATCGTATCAAAACTCACAGATTCAAAGAACACCAATCACCAACAGATCAATACCAACAGATCTAAAACCAACAGATCATTACCAACAGATCTAAACCAAACAGATCAATACCAACATATCAAGCCCACAAATCCACTGATAAAAAATCACCAGAAAAACAAGAAACATAGTTCACTGATCAAACAAAAATCACCAGAAAATCAAAAATCATTGATCAAAAATCAACAAGAACAAACCCATAGAGTTCTTCTGACAAAAATCTAGAAACCCTATCAAACAAAAATGAAACCCCATCAAACAAAATAAAGAAACTCCATCAAAAATCAAGAAACCCCCAACTCAAACCTGGATCCGGGACCTCCGCCGCTCACGGGGGCGCTGCCGCCGGCCCTCCACCAGCCAACAACCCACTGTTAGAACCGACGGCTCCTTTCTTTCACCGTTCTCTTTCTCTCGTCTAACTCTCTCTCTCTCTCTCTCTCTCTACAGCTTCCTCTCTCTCTCTCATCGCCGGAGGCCGTGCCACCATAGTGGTGACAAAATGTCAAGAAGTACAGATCTACGAAGAACTAACCACCACCATCACCGATCTCTGCACAAAAACCTCCACCGGTCTCCCCACAAACCACCACCGCCCTTCCGCCTCCGCACAACTCCCACCAAACCCCCGCCCCACCACCGCGTTCAGCCTCTATTTGGGGCCACCGGCATCAACTCGTCGGTAGGGGACCAGGACCTCCGCCGCTCACGGCGGCGCTGCTCATTTGCCTTTACATCGCCGGAGGTGGTGGTGGTTCTTCAACGTGTAACGGGGATGGGGGGTTGTGGTTGCGATGTGGCGGTGGGTGTGAGGTTGGGCTGGATGTCATCGAAAGAGAGATGGGATGATGTTTGCTTTTGACATTCAAAATGAGGATGAAGATGAAGGAAGTTCTTCATCAGACTTTCTTTTTGACATTCAAAAAATGAGAAATGAGGAGAGAGAGAAACAAAAGTGAGGATTAAATAGAGTGTGACATTTTAGAAAAAGCTGGATATAATTTAATGAGGAGAGATGAAGGATAAGACAATTGGGGTAAATGACCAAATTACCCTTTCTGTTGTCAAAACCTGATTGGTGGATACTGGTTCTCATGGTTCTTACAACTGGGAGTGGTTTTCATTTTAGCGGCTCCCTATATATATATATATATATAGGGTAGGGATATGGTAAAAAGTGTCTAAAATGTAAGAAGGGTAAGAAGTGTTTTAAACCATTGGATATTTGATCTAATGGTTGAGATCAATAGGGTATAAAAATGTAAATTGTGTTTTAATTAGAGGGACCTTATGTAAAATTGAAGGGCAATAGTGTCTTTTTCAATGTTTGAAATATGGTAACCATATCATACACGGCCAAAAAACTCCTACATTTACTCCTTTTTCCTTAAATATCGGAATTAATGATTCACCTTAATTGAAGAAGGTCTTTGGTTGCATATTCGTCATACAGTATCATAACGAGAACTGTAATCAGATTCATGGCATGGTGTTTTAAACAACTGGATAAATTGACTATGATTCAAGTCATGGTGTTTTATCTGGAGACATTGTTCATGGCGTGGTGTTTTAAACATCTATGATTCAAGTCATGGTGTTTTATCTGGAGACATTGTATAAAAATCGTAAACACCATGACTATGATTCAAGTCATGGTGTTTTATCTGGAGACATTGTTCATGGCGTGGTGTTTTATACATCTATGATTCAAGGCATGGTGTTTTATCAATGCAAAACATTCCCAGATTTTAACACACCATGACTATGATTCAAGTCATGGTGTTTTATTTGGAGACATTGTTCATTGTGTGGTGTTTTAAACATCTATGATTCAAGTCATGGTGTTTTATCAATACAAAATATTCCCAGATTTTAAAACACCATGACTATGATTCAAGTCATGGTGTTTTATCTGGAATCCAAAAAACATTATATTGTGATTACAACCATGGTGTATTAACATCTGGAGAATCAATACAAAACATTCCCAGAATTTAAAACACCATGAGTATGATTCAAGTCATGGTGTTTTCTCTGTAAACATTGTTTATGGCGTGGTGTTTTAAAACATCTGGATACATTCTGGAGACAATGACTATGATTCAAGTCATGGTGTTTTATCTGGAATCCAAAAAACATTGTATTGCAATTTAAAGATGATGAAAAGAAGATATGAACAATATACGATTAAAAGATGTTGCGATTAAGATGATGAAGAAATGATACGTAGGTGAAAATCGAATTGGATCTTGCAAAAAAATAGGACGACAGTTTTTTTTCGGTTATCTTGAAACTCAATTAATTGATAAGAAAGGTAAATTACTAATATACCCTTTTGAATTAATTAAGATAGAGGACACTTGTCATCACCAAATTATTTCTCACACTTCTTACAAAAGTATGACTTTGTACAGGATCCTTTACCTATATATATATATATATATATATATATATATATATATATATATATATATATGCTAATTATAATGAGAAAACTCAATCCAGTTGACTAAACCATGAAAACTCTAACATGTGGCTAGGATTGATCCACGTTTAAATTGATATTTGAAAGGAGTAAGGGCATGATAGTCTTTTTCTATCTTACATATTTGACATTATGTGATGGGTTGGTGATGTCTGCACACGTAGACTTTCTCATACCTTCACAACCTTCCTTCTTGTCATCTTTCTAATTAATGCATGTTGTACTTGTTAGACTTTTCACAACCTTCCTTCTTCTCTCACATCTTCCTATCTCACAATTTTCAACCCAGATGTCAAGACTTCTCATCTCACATCTCATTTATATCTCTTCCTCATACACATTTGAAGAATCACCCCCCATCATCCTCATACACATTTGAAGAATCATCCTCATATTTCTCTTCCTCTAATATTTCTCTGATCTCTTTCTCTAATATGTCTAATTTCAAGAATCATCCTCATACACATTTGAAACTATACATATATCATTCTCTTCACAATCTTTCAGATCTCACATAAATTTTAGATGTTTCACACACATTTAAACCAAATCGGAACAAGTCTTGACATCTGGGTTTCATATCTGAACAAAATAAAATCGGAGGTGGTTTTGCCAGTGTGATTAAGGCTTTAAGGAGATGAAGTTGTGGGGTTTTTGCATGTGTGTTTGAACAAAAAAGATGCTCCGATCAAGATCTGAGATTTTCAAAAAATCAGACAATCGCCACACAAAAAAGATGATCGCTGCAGATCTTCAAAAAATCATCGGATAAAATCAAACATGGCTGAGTTGAACAGCCAAAAAATGGCATATCTTCAAAAATCATCAGACAAAATCAAACATCGCTGCAGATCTTCAAAATTCATCGGACAAAATCAAACATAGCAAGAAACTCCATGAAGATGCATTGGGTGAGAGTAGAGTTTCTTCAGAGTTTCCAGGCGAGTGATACTTTTTTTTCAGTTTTATTAAATGTACAGCTTTAAATACATACGAGTAGTTGTGTAAATTAAGGTTTTCTTGTTTAGATACATACGAGTGATACATACTTTTTTTCATTGTTTATGTGAAAGAATGATTTTTTTTTGGTTTTTTTGTATTTTTTATGGTTAGTTTGGTTGAAAATGTGGTAAACTTGTATTAACAATACCATTTTTATTTTTTTATTTTTATGAAACAAGCTTTTATATTTAGTAGAAGGTAAAAACATGTGTGGTTACACTTGTATTAAGTTTTTATATTTTTTGGAAAGGAAAAACGTTCGAGATTACATTTTTGGATCACATAAAAAAATGCACCAGCATCTACACTTTTTGGTGACACCAAAAAAATGTACCACCATGTTTTGTTTGCATTGTAGCAAAACGTGTTAAACTTGTATTGACTATACAGTAAAATACATTAGTTTGTTAGGTTTCATGTTACAAGTAAAATTTTTTAACTTATACGTGTTAAAATTTATTAACAATACAACGTTTTCTAAAAGACTCGTGACCTTTTTTGTAGGTATTCATGCGGACGAGGAATTTTATGTTCACCACACACCCAATGGCACTAGAATGTGGTGTCCTAATGTTCCTGTTGTTTTAAAGCCTGTTGTTGGTTGTGTATATGAAACGTAGAAGGACGTTACACATAATGTAATACTTATTGCTCATTTTTTTGTTTACTGGGTGTTTACATTTTTTGAAATTATACAGAAAATGTATGTTTACACGTGGTGTAACTTCATATATATATATATATATGTATAATACGTGTAACATCTTTTTTGTAGTGTACATACCAACATGTAACATCTTTTTCTAGGAAGACGACTTTATGTAACAATATGATGTAATATAACACTTTGTGTCGGAGGAGAAAGAAAAGAAAACGTGTTACACTCTTATGTATATGGATATCCTTTAAATGGTAAAAAAACAAGCATTTTTTCTTGCATACTGGGTGTTTACATTTTTTGAAATTATACAGAAAATGTAACGTTATTTTTTATACTTTTTTTGGTAAAATGTTACATATAATGTAATACCTATTGCTCATTTTATAGAATGTAACCTTAATAAGAGGGTACATATAAAGTAACATTTTTCCTCATTGGTTACATTTTTTTTTTTTTTTGTAGAATGTAACCTTAATAAGATGGTACATATAAAGTAACATATAATGTAACCTTATTTAACGTGTATATCCAGTTTTTCACCTAATGCTTTTACATTTATTTGTTATATACAACACCGGTGGCCCAAACACCGATAAATTAAAAAAAAAGTATCGTAAAACAACTTTATGAATAAAATACTTAAGTTACAAAATTTTGCCCCCACAAATGTTAAGGTGCAACATTATTATATAACCTAACAACGCATACAACACACTTGTTCCCTAAAAAATAAAATACTTAAGTTACAAAAATACTTTTTTCTTTTCTTTCAAATCCTTTGCTGGTGTGTCCGATTCATTGCCTTCCAACACTGTTACAAAATAAATTGTCAAACATAAATGTAACAAAACATCTAACAATTTAATGTTACATACCGATTTGAGATTATTCAAAAGAAAGTAAAAACCCTAACTTAACTGATTAAAGGAAAAACATTAGGAAGTCTAGTCGGAAATTGAAACTATTGTATTCATCACTTTTGACTATAGATTGTGCCAGTTTTGTCGGTGCCACAAATCGTGCACGGTATCGTTTTCTCCATGCCATAACAGCAACATCAAGCTTTTCAGATGGTCTTACACCGTATGTTTTTTTTTAAACCCAAATGTGTATGAAACAACACCCAAAGCTGTATATATAAAAGTCCGGATTCTACATAAACAAAGGCCTAAAAAATATAAAAAAAAACCCTTCTTTTTACCCCCCCAAAACAAACCAGTTTAGTCGGCACACAGGCTATGCAAATGGTAGAAATATTTTTGGGAAGGACCCCTGTCTTTTAAGAAAACCCATATGTTATTTCCAGAACATAATCCCGAAAAAAGTCCATTCCTTTTACATCGTTCAGTGTTATGACGCACCAGACTAAAAAACTAGGGCAAACTTAACTCTAATTTACACTTAGATAATCAAAAAGAAAGTAAAAACCTGAACCGACGCACCGGAACCCTAATTTTTCCGGCGAACGTTCTTTTCTTCGGTGATTGTCGGAAATCTGCGTCGATTGTTCAATATCTTAACAGCTTTTTCACTCGATTTATGCTTTTTGTCTGCATATTGAGGGGGTTTGATGAAGATTACAAGAGACTCAGTGTTTCGGTGGTTGTTTGAAGTTATCCGTTTGATGAAGATGATGAGAGAGAGTGACTCTCCGTTGATTTTGGGGTTAATTTGAGAGGGTTTGTTGAAGACTATGAGAGAGAGAGAGAGTTTTAGGAAATTTTGAAGAATATGAGGGGTTGTGAGTCTCCGGTGATTTTTGGGTCTTCTGAAATTTTTGTAGACTGATATAGGGTTTTAGATTAGGGGGGTAATAATGTAGTTGATGTAAAGTTCTTACAAGTTCTTACACCCATGCAGACTTTTGTTTCTTAAAAGAGATTATATTAAACATTGGCTTTCCCATATTGCCCTTCACGTACCTTTAATATATTAAAAAATAGACAAAAGGGATTCAAAATCCAGCCATGACCAAAAATAAATCTCAGCCATCCATGAAGCTTAATCAATGGTCATTAATGGGTTTTCAGGGTTTAGTCAACTCAACTGGGTTTTCAATTTATCCTTGCCCTATATATATATATATATATATATATATATGGTAGAGTTCATGCGAGAACCAACTTTATTGCGAGAAGCAATCAGTGGCGGACTCAGGAATTTTTTCATGGGGGTGCGGAATATTTTTCAGGTCGGGTCATGTAAAACAAAAGAATATCAAGGCTAAAATTTATATAATTATCAAAAACATATCAAACGTCGTTACAAACATATTTAAAATGTTGCTTTATGGGTTTTCATTTTTTGAAATATATCCAAAACATCCAGAGCTACTTTTCTAAGCAAGCATTTCTCTATATAACATACAACTAATTTTCAACACTAAACACTTAAACAATCATCACCAAACTACATAATTTTCAACTTTAAAATCAAGCTGTAGTTTTAATTGTTGATTTCTTCTAACTAACCATTTAAACACAGTAAACTTTAACTAAAACAACAAAATCAACCGAATAAAGTTTCAAAAAACAACAAAATAACTAAAATTTCAAAATTTTTTACCAACTGTATTTCTCCAAAAAATCCAAATAAAACATGAAAACAAAAAAATAATCGAACCATACCCGAAAATAGTGATGAGATGCTGTTTTCGTGAGTTTGGTGGCCGAAATTGCGATGGATTGGGTTATTATATTTTAGTTCAAATTAGATTATTAGATTGGGTTGGGCTTGAGCTATGGTATGTTTTGGGTTAAAGGTTAAGAGAAAGTTAATTGGGTTAAATAAAAGTTAATTAGTTAAGTGGAAAGTTAATTAGGTTCTATTTAAAAAAAAATTAGTGTTTACGTAAATTTTTTATAAATTCATAAGATTTTTTTTCCTAGGGGGGGAGGGGGGGCGATCGAAAATTTCCAAGGGGTGCGGACGGAAATTTTCAAGGGGTGCGGTCGGGATTTTACCGGGAATTTAGCACTAAATTTTATTTTTTTAAGGGGTGCGCCCGCCCACCTTAACATATAAGTGAGTACGCCCTTGGAAGCAATATGAACACAACAAAATAAACCCACTATACCTAAAAAAACCTAACCCCCCCCCCCATCAAAAAAAAAAACCTAAATCCCCCACCCCACCTCCAAAAAAAAAAACCTAAACCCCCTCCCCCCCCCCCAAAAAAAAAAAAAAAAAAACCCTAACCCCCCCCCCCTCCCCCCAAGCTAAATGCTAAAAACTAAACCCCCAAAAAGCCTAAAAAAATCTTAAAAAATCTTTAAAACAGACAAAAAAATTTATATTTTTTATATAAAAATCGCTACTTTTAGTAGCCAAAAATTTTTTTCTTTTAATTTTTGGCTACTAAAAGTAGCGATTTTTATATAAAAATATTAAAAAAATTGTGTTTTTTTATATTTTTTTAGGTATTTTTGGTTGTGTGCACATTGGTTCTCGCGATTCTTCCAATAAATGGTGGTTCCTAACGGATCCTTCTCTAATATATATATATATATATATATATATGTATATCAATATATTTTTGCAAGGTAACAAAAAGCCCATAGTAAGTAATAACAGACCCTTAGATTTTTTTTTAATACAACAAAACTATATTTTATATCTTTACATTTACAAAGGTGTTGTACAGAAACTTGCTTTTTGGAGGGTTTTTTTGCCTTTTGTGTTTTTGTATACTTATATCTTTCAATTTTCAACATTAACACTTACAAATCTGTTAACTTTTTAAGAACTTTGTAATCGAGTTTTACGTGCTTATTTTATGTATGTATTGGTATAAATTCAGATTAATTTACGTTTAGACGTAATTTTTTCTCAGAAATAAGTTATGTCAAATATGGTAGAGGATCCTGTAAAAAAGGCCTAAAGTGTGAGAAAGGTAAGAAAGAATCTACACCATTAGATCTTTGATCTAATGGTTGAGATTAATAGGGACCATATTGTAAAATTTGATTTATTTTTTGAACTGAATTGAAAATTCTAGGGGTAATAAAGTCTTTATATCCATTCAAAAAATGGAAACTGTAAATCATAATCCCTACAATCTCTCTCTCTCTCCAGATGATATCTATCTACGATCAAAGATCTCTCTCATAATCACGACAGCGGCCAATCGGAAATCGGAAGATCAAACACGACAGCGGCAGCGGTGGTGGTGCGAGCGGCAGCGGCAGTGGTGGTGGTGCGAGCGACAGCGGCGGTGGTGCTGGTGCGAGTGGCAGCGGCGGCGGTGCTGGTGCGAGTGGCAGCGGCGGTGGTGGTGCTGGATCGACAGTGGTGGTGCCGAAATTGGCAGTGGTGGTGGTCCTGCGATCTCTTTCTATCTACATCGAACGGCGTCGGAAGTGGAGAATATGATACAGAGGTGTTATATTCTTTCATTAATGGTGTTTTTTTCTTTTATGAATGGTGTTTTTTTTTCTTTTCTGAATGGTGTTATTTTGTTTCTGAATGGTGTTATTTTCTTTTTTCTGAATGGTGTTATATTTATTTACTGAATGGTGTTATATTCTTGTACTGAATGATGTTATATTATTTACTTAATGGTGTTATTTTGTTTACTGAATGATGTTATTTTTTGTTTACTGGATGGTTTTTTTTTGTTTCTGAATGGTGTTATTTTGTTTCTGAATGGTGTTTTTTTGTTTCTGAATGGTGTTATTTTTTTTGTTTATTGAATGGTGTTATATCTTGTACTGAATGGTGTTATTTTGTGTACTGAATGGTGTTATATTTTTGTTTACTGAATGGTGTTATATTATTTTCGTAAAAACACCATGAATTGAACTATGAATTTTTTTAAAACACCATGTCATGAACACGGCTCTGATTCTGTGAATGATGCAAAAAGAATTAAAATGAATGATGTTATGGACGGTTATATTCCTTAAATCAAGGATTTTCTCTCTCCAAATCCTTAAATCAAGGATTACCATATTTGAATTTGTTAATGCATTTACAATCTTACCCTTTTCAATTAATTTAGATCTAATGGTTGAGATTCTTTCTTACCTTTCTCACACTTTTGGTCTTTTTTACAATAACTCCACCCTGTCAAATATAATATGTTTAATACTTATTATTATATACGTTTTTTCCGTTGTTCTATGTTTTGACGCAATTTTTTTCTTCTGAAAATGAGTCGGGTCAAATATAATACATTTTCTTACTTATTTTTATGTATGTTTTCAGTTGTTCTACGTGTTGACGTAAATTTTGTTCGGAAACGAGTTCGGTCAAATATAATACATTTTCACTAGACGGTATAAATTCGAGTCACTTTACGTCTGACACTGCTGCAACGCGTCGTAAATGTTTTCTTATGTGCTTACTTTTATGCACGTGTTAGTATAAATTTAAGTTGGTCTACGTTTTGACGTATATTACAATTAGCAAGTTGTGTGAATAGTGCTTTCATCCTATTTTTTTTTTCTTTCTTGATTTTTTTCGACTTTATTATTTTTATTTTTTTTACTTTTCTTTATATTTAGTGTTTTAGTTTAAGGTTCCTTTTTCATTAAAGTTATATTTAAGATAGAGTTTACATTTCCATTGACAATAAATTTAAAACAGTCTGTCTCGCTATCCAATTTAAATTTATTTTTATAGTTTTCGGTCGATGTAAAACATGTTTTATATTCTTTTAAATAGTTCTAATTAAAGATTTAAAAAAAAACTAATGGTGTAATTTTTATATAAAAATGTAACATCGTATAAAAAAGCCACCAACCCCATGATATACACTATAAAAACATTGAGCCAGATTCATTAGCCGGATTCATTTCAATTAAAGTTTCACTTATTTATCATAATGGCATTATATGATTTTCTTTCTTTTAAGCACCCTAACAAAATATACTGATTATTCACTTAATTACAAAAATGTCATTGTGTGATTTTTTTCTCAATGGAACACGTAGTATCTTTTACAAATGATATGATTTATTTATGATATATGATGTTAAAATAAAGTAAGATGAATGAAAACATGTGATATACATAAAAGGTATAATTTTGTTTAGTTTAATATGGTCAGCTTAGGTGTGCCCCCAACAAGAAAGAATTTGTTTTTAGCAAAGGTGATTCGTCGTTACTGCTCATTTAATTGAAAAGAATCAACACTCCAGTTGTTTGCTAATAAATACAGAAGCCTCTAGGTAAGCCACAGCAACAAAACCAAAAACCAAAAACAGAAAAAAAAAATTTTAAAAATAAACAGTTTTAATTCCCGGGCTAAAAGTATCAAACATACTTCTATTGAACCTATGCTAGCAACATTGGAACCGTCTCGTAGAAATCTACGATATTCGATTTTAAGTTTTTGCTTTTATATTTTTAGCTTATAGATTTCATAATTTTTGTTCCGATCATTGTTTCTTTTTATTTGGCATTGTGTCTTTTTTCTAATTCATTATGTTTTTTTAATGGCATTGTGTTATATTTCTCAGTATTGTGTTATATTTTGTGATCCATTATATCTTTGAACATATTTTTTCCTTTTATTTAATCTATATTTAATTTATTTCTTATATAAAAAATTATTTCTAATATTTCGTTTATAATTACCATTAAATTAATTAAATTAGGATAATAACCAGAAAAGAAAAGTATATTGAACAAAGTAAACTAAAATTCATATTCATATATGATAATAAGAAAACTGAATGAACAGTTATTCTTATATATTAATAAATTAATGAATATTACTTTTGATATTATAATAAAATACATGGATGGTTCTGTTCGGTATCAGTACAAAAAGATAAAAACTGGCACCAGCCTGGTATAGAAAACCCCAAAAGTCGGTACCGAATTGATATTGAAAATCTTTTAGTTCAGGAATTTCGGTACTGCTACCCGGTACCATTTGCTCTTCCTTGATCACGGGTGTCGTAGATTTTCTTCAACTTTTAATGATTTCTTTTTTTTAGTTTCAAGGGTAGGGATGAGCTCGGTGCTAACCGATACCAAATCGATACTGGTACCGAAAATACCGGTTACGGTACCGGTATATGAAGGTAAAAATCGGTACCAGGTACGCCAAAAGTCGATACCGAATTGGTATTTAACATCTTTCGGTTCGGGAAATTTGGTACCGGTACCAGTATCGTTTGCTTATCTTTGACCACGGATTTCATACGAACAACATCATTACCATACAACTTATTTATTGATTTTCTTTCGGTTATCTTTTAGTGTTTTTTCTACATTTTCTTTTTATCTTGTCAACGGTTACGTGCGCAACGCGCTCGTAGTGAATTCAAAACACATGTAAACACAGACTAAATAATAAAAGAAGTTCGCCGTAACACGGTGAAGGTGATAAACCTAGTTTGGATAAAAAACATATAATGTATATAATAAATACAATATCTTTTTCCTACTTTTGCCAACGACAATTTTCCAGTAACAATAAATTCAATTCATCTTCCAACTTACATTTACATTTCTCAATTGTAACACCCAACTTTTAAAACAACTTTACATAATATTTTAGTTGTGGCCCAACTTCTTTTTTATTCATAACATCATCACTTTGTTTCACCACCAAACTATTAACTAATATTATTACACAAATTAGAATTTAGTTGAAAACCATCTCTTAACATCACAACCTTAAACTTTCACAAAAAAAAATACAAATTTGTCTTTGTGATGTGTGTTCTTGAATCAGTCTGAGCGCTTGATCTTCAACCTTGCAATTCCATTTGTGAGCATCACCTAAGACATTACAACATCACACTTAGTATTAATAATATATATAAATCATATACACACAAACCACTAAATAAAAGCGTGAATTTTATCAAAACTCAAAACCAAACTTAACTCTAACGTAGACTACGCCGGAGTCGGCGCCAACTCAACGTATGCTCCTCATTAATACTTAGTGTAATACAAAGCTTAACTAGCGTAACTCCCTTGGTCTAGCGTAGACTACGTTGGAGCATCAAGTCAAGATACCATTTTTATGAGTCAGCTTATCCTCTTCAACTTCGTGTAACCTGTTAACACATCCAAATCTCGGTACTTTCAACTACGAAGATTGTTAGTAAACAAACGAGTTAACGCCTACCCGCACGTTGCAGCGGGATGTTGATTATGAAAGCTTTAATATTACTATATTATATGCGAAAATTCTTAAGTTTATTCAAAATATTCTTTTCTTCTTGTTTTATCCCTAACCTATCAATCAACGACAACAATGAAATCCTTGAAAGAAATCATTATACATCCAATTTTAAATAAAGTAAATAACTTAAATTTTAAAATTGAATCAAATATAAAAAATAAAATTACTAATTTATTATTATCCTTGATCTCCTCAAAGTCACCCAGTGAAATCAAGTGAAATCAACTGGATTAACCACCCTTAGCTTCAAATGTTGTTTTTTAGCACAATACGTATCGTGCATCTTTTCTCTAGTAATACCAATTGGGTTCAGGGGTATACCATTTTGTGGCCTTATGTGGGTAAAATTACCCAAAGGCATGTCTAATGCCCAAAATACGATTTACGGTTTCTTCCAACTTCAACATACTATTTATTATATTTATTAAGTTTATACCGTAACCGGTATTTTCTGTACCAATATCGATTCGGTATCAGCTGACACCGAGCTCATCACTACCCCTGAAGCTAAAAAAAAGTTGTAAGATACCGTTGTTGTTCGTATGGTACCCGTGATCAGGGATGAGCAAATGGTACTGGGTAGCAGTACCAAATTTCTCGAACTAAAAGATTATCAAACTCAATCCGGTACCAACTTTGGCGTTCTATGTACCACGTTGGTGCTGGTTTTTATCTTCATGTACCGATAACGAACCAGTATTTTCGATACAAACACCGGTTAATAGTAACAAAAAGTAAAAAAGATAACAATTATTATAATTATAATATTAAAATAACTTAAGTTACTGTTTTAATGTGAAGATGCCTTAAATTCATTTCAAGATGAACTGTTGATGCATCTTGCATTACTACCCTAATATGTTCATAATAGAGGTGACTAGGAATAGCAAACAAACCCGAACTTGAAATATTTTGATATAAGCTTGGGTATCAGATCAGTATTAAAAACTATCACGGGTTGGGGGTGGGTTTGTTATTAGGTGATACCCACACCGTTACTTGCATCTGTTTACACGCATTGGAACCAAATATAATAATGTATTATTGTTTTGTATAAACTTAATAAATATAATAAATAGTATGTTGAAGTTGGAAGAAACCGTAAATCGTTTCAAGGGTATACCATTTTGTGGCCTTATGTGGGTAAAATTACCCAAAGGCATGTCTAATGCCCAAAATACGATTTACGGTTTCTTCCAACTTCAACATACTATTTATTATATTTATTAAGTTTATACAAAACAATAATACATTATTATATTTGGTTCCAATGCGTGTAAACAGGTGCAAGTAACGGTGTGGGTATCACCTAATAACAAACCCACCCCCAACCCGTGATAGTTTTTAATACTAATCTGATACCCAAGCTTATATCAAAATATTTCAAGTTCGGGTTTGTTTGCTATTCCTAGTCACCTCTATTATGAACATATTAGGGTAGTAATGCAAGATGCATCAACAGTTCATCTTGAAATGAATTTAAGGCATCTTCACATTAAGAATCGATCAAAATTTTCAAAAGGAAGAATGAAACACATTATTATATATATTAAATAAAATTCTACCTCTAGTTGATACCTCTAGTTGAAGCGATGCGATGGTGTTGTTAAAGCAACCTAATTGACGTTAACCCGCGCGTTGTAGCGTGCTGTTGATTATAATTATTATTTGCTAAAATACATTTTATTAAGTACCAAATTAAAAGATTGTTCATTCCATAGTTATCAAAAGGGTGCGCTTTTGGCGTCTAGGCGTTTTTTCTGGGCGATTCCCAATAATTGCGCCTTTGATTCCTAGCTAATTATAGCGCAGCCTAAATCCTACTGATATTTAATATTTTTCTTTATTAAGTCGTAATATCCCCTTTTCTGCAGTATTTATAGGGATTTTACTAACAAATGATATCACTAAAGATCAAAATCTCGTTTAATAATATTCAGTTTGTATTAATTCGTAAATTCCACTTTTTCTGCAGTATTTATAGGGCTTTACTGCAGTATTTTTTTGCTTACTCTTTTATTACTTTAATGAACTATTTGTTTTCGAATATTAACATGTTGGTTTTGAGTATTTTGTTATCTGAGACTTTTTAAATGGAGTATGAACATTTTTGTTTTGGTTTTGAGTACTTTATTGCTTTAATGAACTTTTTTATTTTTTTTTATTTAAGTGCGCTTTTTTTTCTCAGGCCCGCGTTTTTTTTTTGCGCCTATCACCTAGGCCCTAAGCGGAGCCTAAGCGCCTTGAGTGCGCTTCATGCCTTTGATAACTATGGTTCATTCAAATACCCGTTCAATTTAGACACTTTAGGCACAATCCAAAAATAACCATCATTAGTACGTTAATTGTTTGCACTAACACATAAAGTTTGTACGCATGCCTACCGTTTCGTACAAAACAAATACAATCAAGATTTCAGAAACGGAATCATAGTTTCGCGCAAAGCCTACCATTTGGTATGAAACAAATACGATCAAGATATAAAAACAAATCAATCCTCAGTTTATTAGTAAAAGATTGTCAAGAATTTCGGGCATACAATCAAGTATACAAATCAGATCAGGGATTACGAATATTCACTTTCAAATTTAAACATTATAACTTATGGATCACGAATATCCATTTTCGAATTTAACATTATAACTTACGTATCGGAACCGGGATCACGGATAACACCGATAAGAAATAGAGTTTGACAAATTTTGGTAAGAAACAAATGATTAAAGATTAATTTTTCTTGTTATAGATACGGGATACACTTTCAAAATTTATTAATTTGAAGCTTTCAAGATTTGGAATAAAAAGTTGCTAAATTATTAACTTTGTCAATAACATACTTACATACCAATTAACATGGCCTAAGTAACTTACAATTCGGTACCGGTAAGAAGCAGAGGATTAGAAATTAATTATACAAATCAAGAACTGGTAACTTAATTTTCGGAAATGGAACTGAGAACACGAATGACAAATTTTGTTAAGAAACAATTGATCAAAGATCAAATTTTCTTTTTATAGATGGAAAACCGATTCAAGACAGATTTTTATATCATAATGCATCGATCCTTCAACATAATTATTATGAAATTCTAGTATACAAATATTGAATCAACTAAAATTCAAGGAATGAAGACGAATTCATATGAAACGATATGTATCTAACAGTACTATCAAACATCAGACAAGTTTCATTGAATTTGTCATTATAGAAATATAAACGCATATGTTGGACAAAAACAATGACAATTAACAATCAATCAAATGGCCATGTTTAAACCAATTAATCATCAAGGATTAAATTTGATGTGAAACAATTGATCAAGGATTATTTTTCTTGGTAATGAAAAGCCCAATCAAATCAGATTTCCGTATATCATAACCCATCGATCCTTCATCATATTCGTCAAGAAATTCAAGTATGCAAACATATAAATCAATTAAAATTCAAGTAGTAATACTTAATTGAAAAACGGCGGTAGTGAAGATTGTGGACGACTGTCGAAGGGCGTAAATGGACGTTTGAGAGAATGGAGATGGTGTGTGAAAGAATAAATTATAAATACTACAAAGGTGGTTTACGTAAATGGTTAAGAATGATTGAAATGTGGTTACGGAAATGGGGTTAAAAGGTTGCTTGAAATTTGCAAAACTAAATAAAAAGAGGAAAAGAAAAGCATGAACTGGGACGATTAAGGGTCGAAACCGTATTTCATGGCAAATGAACACGCAAATCTACCATCCCGACTGTTTACGTTTTGTAAAATTTAAATTTGTTTTAATTATATATATATATATATATATATATATATATATATATATATTCCTTAAACGGGTGTTTTGAGAAGACATAATTGTTTACTTTTATAGTATTATATAATAGGCAAAGGTAAAATGAAAGGGTGTGAGTAAAATGAAGTAAAGGGTGTGACTTTTAAATAAAAATGATACATAACCCAAGTTGCTAATTGTATAAGGGTATATATATATATTCCTTAAACGGGTGTTTTGAGAAGACACAACTATTTACTTTTATAGTATTATATAATAAGCAAAGGTAAAATGAAAGGGTGTGAGTAAAATGAAGTAAAGGGTGTGACTTTTAAATAAAAATGAGACATAACTCAAGTTGCTAATTGTATAAGGGTATAATTCTAACCACATTTTTTTTTAAATTCATAACTCAAATCCCTTGATTCACAATTCATTTGTAACATGTCAAAAATCCAACATCCGTCTTGTTGTATCCTTACAAAGTTGTGAAAATTCCAAGAGGTTATAGACTCCATTATATGAATCATCTAACATCTTAGGGTCTATAAGATTTAATGATAGTTATCATGTATCATGATACATTTCATTGATCTATTTAAGCATCAAAGTATTCAACAAAACATACTAACACTTAATAAGATTATCTACCCACCTTCTTGACTAATTATCATTTGGTTAGTCATAATAGTACTTTTAACCCGTCACAACCCTATTAAATGTAATGTTGTCGACAACAATTGCATTGACAATCTGCCCAAAAAACCATATCAAACAAATAAAAAAATATTAAAATGACATAAAATCTTCTAGGATGTTAACTAACTTCTAACCAAAACTCGTGCCGAAATAAAATGTTTAAGGCCTTGAAACAACCTCTGCAAATAGCTAACCTATTTGCTACCAACGACTATTTTATCGACAAATCAGCCATAAAACAACATCAGATGATTTTAGAAAAATCCAGAAAAATTACCAAAGTCAATCATTTTTTATCTAACTTCTAACAAAAAACGGTGCCAAAACAAAATTGGTAAGACCTCAAAACAGTGTTTGCAATACGGCTGATCTGCTACTAACAAATGGTAAAAACTGGTGTTGAAGACATAATAAGACCTCTTAACCATGCATATTTTGACATGAAACCTTTTCCAAAACCTAAACAAATGTCTAAGGAGTGTTGACACAAAAATTCATATGAAAACCAAAGTGTCTAATACCCGAAATAGCCCTTGACTCGTAAGTGTGCATTGTACACAACAACATGATCTTCAATCAAACTTATAAAAAAATATGTGTGAAAGAAGTCTACTATAACATAAAAAAAAGAGTTAGTTAAGTCCCATATCTAAGGTATGGATGACTTACCTTTGTCTTTTATGATTTTGCTATCATGATTATGATTTCTTCATCCAACCGGTTGATCGTCAAGCTTCAATATACATGCTAGCTTGCAAATCAATACCACACATTTTAGCATAAGTATTTAAGACGAATTCAACATCCCATTGTATTAATTCCTTAGGTTATCATCCCATTGTATTCCTTTTTAACTCATTGTAAAAAGTTTCTCTTTTTAAAATTTCTAATGATAAATTCTTCTTTTTGAGGCATTTTATCAAACACCTTATATGCATCTAAGTTCAACCATTTTAATTTCATTCCTCCATTGTTCTAATTTACCAATTAAGCACTCAAGCAGAAACATTTAATAACTTATCTATCTATTATACTAAAGCAAAATAAAGGTTGACTATTTGACCATGATGTGGCAATGGTCTTTAGCTAGATAATTGGTTTTTAGGCGCCATTTCTATCAATTCTCTGAATTCTCCTTAGCGCTCACAATTCCTTCCTTCTTCTTTGAAACGCTTCATAAATTATATATGGAAATTTGAACGATTCATCAATTGCCATAAGATCTGTTGCTAAATTATGGAAGCGTTTCCAATTTTAAGGCTTATATACAATTTACTGCTTTTAATCGGAGGATTCAAAGGATCATTCAAGTCGCCTGCTTTGTTTTATCTTCATCATCCTTTGAAAGTGAAGCATATGTAAGTTGGATTCCATCTCTGTTTGTGATTTTGTAGTTGTTATAAGAAAACCCTAATTTCGTTGTATGATTTTTATGTTGTTGCTCTTGATTCAGATTTGCCTCAGATGGGTTCAGTCGATTATTATGCTTCCATGACCCACCGTGACCGCCTTTTTCATTGTCGCCGCCTCGCCGCCGCCACCGTCGAGTCTTCTTTGGCGTTTCTTGATGGCAATGAAACTTATCAGCTTCAGTCTCTTGGATTGTAAGTTCTTTTGTTTTGCCATAAAAGTGGAATTGGGGTTGAATTAAATTAATACAATATTTATAAGGATTTTGTTTATGATTAATTTTGGGAATCCTAATCATGTGATGATGCAGAGTTGGGTATTTGTTAAACCAATGAACAAATTCAGGAAGCATTTTTTTTTCTTATTATTCATATGACATATCTGTATGTGCGTGTCTTGAAATTTATTTAAGCATAGTTCTTGAAACTTTGATGTTTCATATAATTTGAGTTAATTGTATCACTTTAGTATGTTGGATTTGAATTTTGAAATGGTTGTGTTTTGAAACTTCAAAGCATATAATTTTTTTTTTCATATGTATTTTTGAAATAAGCTGGTCTTTCTTTTTACACGAGTGCAGGTGTATGATATTTCTTATAATTGTCAATTAGCGTTTGCTTACTTATTCGTATTCAAATAGCAAATGTTAAACATCCACTATTGATTTTTTAAAGAACAACATAATTGTTGGGAAATGAGCTCAAATTTTATCATTAAATAGATTATTTATTTCTTTTAATAAAAGATATGCCACAAATAGGGATGAGTTCGGTACCAACCGGTGCCAAAAATTCCAAAAAATGGGTACGGGTACCGAAAATACCCGGTACAGTCAGTACCGGTGCAGACCGGTTTTTAAGGTAAAAAGCGGTACCGATAACGCTTAATGTTGGTACAATAAAAATCAAATCGGTTCGGGAAATTCGAAACCGGTACTTGGTGCCATTTGCTCACTCCCATGCCACAACACATTTTACTATTGTCAATTCATTTGTTTTTCACTGTCATTTTACCATTTACAAATAACTGATAGATCATTTTGCCAAGAAAATGTATTGTTTTGAACATTTATCATGTCTAATTGTATAGGTTGATAAGGTACAAGTGACCCGGGAAGCAATAGTTATTGGCGATGGTGATGACAACGATGGATGGGCACCAAAATTGGAGGTGGAGGATAACTACAATGCACATCTTTGATTTTTGTGTTTTTATGTATTAGAAGTTAATATGTGTTTGTAGAGGATTTGAATTTTTTTGTTATATTATGTGCATTTGACATAGCATGACATGTGTTCGATGCAACAAGAGAGATGCTTTCGATATAGGCTATATGGTACATAACGCTTGGACCGATTGCAGGTGAGACGATGTTAGAGATGACATGATTGAAGGAAGAGGCTAAAACGCCGGTTGAGGTAAATACAATTTGCTATTTTGGTTGAACTTGTGAAACATTGTATGGTATAATTGTGAATTGAAGTTTATTCCGGTTGTGCAGCAACAACTTGCAGCAGAGAGAAGGTGCATAAACAGCAGAGTGAGACCTTGAAAGCGAATTACAAGTATGAGCTGATTGATGGTGCACAAGATGATGGGATGGTGAAGTGTTTTGCTAGCCATTATGGGAAATAAAAACTCGACGACAACTATTCTGATGCTTCTAAGCTTCTTGACATATGTAACTTCATAGTTTAAGTGAAAGTGATGCTTAAGAAAAAAAATTAGGTCGTTTATATTTGTGTAATGCTATTAATTTCTGTTTTGGTAGATTTATATTGGCTGTAGATTGGAGGGTGCTAGCATCTTCAGGTTATCCTCTTTTGTTTTCACTTTAAACTTCAGGTCGCTTGAACTTATGTTCATTTTTTTTGCAGACATCAAAGTAACTCAAATTGCAAGCCTAACAACTTAAACTTTAGGTATGACTTATTTTTTCATTGCTTTTTGTTACATTACCACGTATCCTTTTCATCGCTTTTCATCCTTTTATATTTTTGTCTTAAACCTTAAACCCGTTTCTTAATGTTTATGTAACTTATTATATAGGTTTTAATACTTCTTACTTTTCTATTTTTTTCATTATTCAATTCTAGAAGAAACATTTACGGAGGTAAGGAAATGAAGACAATGTAACAAGATTATGTAGCAAAGGTATATGTGCAAATTTAATTTTATGATGTTGTGTGTTCATTGGTTTATTCTTTAGATTATGAGATATATTATAGATTGTTATGTACTCAATAAGATAAGTTATTCACCTATTCATGCTTAATTATAAAACTTAAGTAATACAAGTGTAGTTACTGTTGTTAGTAGCATTCATAAACAATTTGTCCAACTTCTTTTTATAGATATTAGTAGTTTTGTTTTTTATTGTGGGACCAAGTCTAATACAAGTACATATTTTAATTTGTGACTTGAATTGAAAATCACCGTACACATTTCATGAATCTTAATAATTTAGATCACATTAGATAGAGTTTCTTGAATATCACAAGTTAATAAACCCTTTTCTTTCTGACTACACTATGTTTTGGTTTATTAAACCTAAATGCCCAAGAAATCTAAATAATAAATATAACATCTGGATATGTAATTTCTACTTCTAATTATATGGTTATTTTGGGGTCTTGATTCATCAATGCTGCAACAAATTTGAATAATTTATTTGTTTATTTATTTATTTTTCTTGAAATAATCATATTTAAGTTTTTTTTTTTGTTCATCGTATCTTAGTGTAGTTGGCTCCTTATATTATTCTAAACTTAACTGCTAAGTGCATCGAGTGTTCAGCAGAGATTACTATGAAGACATGCCCTCGAAATTCAGAGTATGTTAAGCGGGTCGAGTGGTTATTTTTCTTATCTCACTTATGAAGGTGTAACATGATATACTTGAAGCCATTGTAAAGCATTGTGCTTTGGAGTAGAATGTCGAGTTAGCTTCTGAAGTTGGAGACTTTACTTAATGATAGCGTGGGGCAAAATGTCGAGTTGGAATTTGAAAGGAGTGGCACGTCTTTGCCCGTTCAGTTGATGGTGAGTGACCGACCTTTACATCCAGGTTATACACTTTACATTTATCATGTGTTCTTTGTTTCAGGCTGAAGACTTACACTCAATAACTCTTTCGGAGTTAGGAGTGGCACGTCTTTGTGATGTACATTTTAGAGGTGAGATTTTTAACCTGTATACCTACAAAAGTGTTGACTTAAGTTACGTTGTATGTCTAATTAGTTTAACGGTTTTAGGTAAAAGCTTTAACTGAATAGGAAACCACTTGAAAGTCTCTATAAGAGTACACCTAGCTGAGTAGCCGTAGAATAATCATTTTTGTTACTTGAACGATTTGATAAACTTATCTCTATTTTTTATTGCCAGCAAAATTCATCAGATATTAAAGATATTAACGGTACATTGTCAATTCATAGGCAAGTGGTAAGTGATATGGTGGGTTTACTTTATAAAATTTATATTTTTCAATTTGTTGTTATGATCCTTGTGTTGGGCGATTTTTGGCAGCGGAGCCGCCAGTGAAGGCGGCTGACCATACGGGACAGAACTATATTAGGTTTGGTTCCGACTCTTTAGCCGCGTTTATTTGATTATACGTCAAGCCGATCTCTTTGAAGAGCGGTGTTTAATCAATTGCATTGACAAATTATATTTTTGGTTGCATTAAAACATTAATAGTATAGTTTCGACTCAGTTTTTTTAATCTGTCTTTTGATCTTTTCCTTATCTAGCCTTAGGAGGACATGCTAAAGAATGCAAATAATCAAGGAACAACCATCCTCCATAATCTGAAGGTAGATTATACTTTGGGAGATTTCGAGGTAAATCAAAATATTCATTTTGTAGATATTTCCAAGTTTTGTATTTAGTTATAACAAAGTTATGCTATAATGCAATAAAATACTAACAAAAAAATGAAAGATATCCTCTAAGGTGGATCTTTTATAGTGGTTATTTGCTATGTTTTAATTTTCTTGCTTTTGGTCAATTAAAGGTGCTAACATCAGTTAGCATGAATTCTTGGACCCTTTGTGATCTTTTACAGTGATTATTTGCTATGTTTTAATTTTCTTGCTTTTTGTCAATTAAAGATGCTAACATCAGTTAGCATTAAACGTTTTGTAGGTAATTTTATGGAGCTACACATATTGGTGGTTTGTAACACCCCAAAAATGGGTTTGGTAATTAAACCACGTTACTAGTGACGACGGGTAAAATACCGTTAGTGGTAAAAATTAACCCGGTTAATATTAGGATTTAAATAAATAAATTTGATGTTAATTAAAAGAGGATAAATACTTTGAGGAAAACAAAGTATATAGAAGGCCCGAGCTAACGGGAATTAAAATAAAACGGGTTATGACTACCCCGAACTCACTAAGTTAAACTAGCAAAGTTTAACCTAGTTAACAAAACAAAGTATTGTTGAAAATAAGTAGGTTGTAGCCTACTTACTAGTTAACAAAACTTGAGGGACCAAAATCGTCAAAAAGGGAACAAGTTCTATTAATAAAAAAAACACACACCACACACACTTTGTGTGTGTGGATCGATCATCAGGAGCGACCAAGAGAGCTCAAACCCTAAAATCAACAAATTCACCAAATTGGAGCTCGAATCAGGCCCCAAATCAATGCATGAACGCGTATAAATGATCACCAAGTCAAAGGGATCGTAAGGTATGTTAAATTTTGTAATTTGGTGATGTCTTGAAGTTATGATGAACACTCAAAATCACAATTTGGGAATGGATGATGAATCCATGAGTGTAGTTGTGAAGAAGTCTATGTGTATGAACAACCCTAGTTAACAATTTGATGAACTAGTGTTGAAAACTAGGGAATTGATAATTTCCCTTGTATGTGCTAAGTGGGTTATGGCTAGATAATGAAGATGATGATATAATTGTGCTAGAAATCATCAAAGTTGATAGTAGAAACAAAGTACTTGAACAAATTTACATGATTGAGTACTTGTTCATACATGATAGAGATGGGTTTTTATGATATGATGATGTTAGTGTCTAAATTGTGATTAGAATCCTCATATTAGATAATAAAAGTATGCTACTTGAACCATTTAGGTGTTTGAGTACATGAATCATAATTACCATGAATTGGGTTTGGTGTAAAAAGAATGGGAATGATGATAAATTCATGTTAAAAATGAAGCTTGATATCATCATGTGTAAAGAAAGATTAATGTAGTGTTAATTCGATGAATTATGGTTATAAAACTTGGTAAACGAAGTGAATAAACGGTAGCCTAAGTATGATGCTACCGTGTATTTGACCAAGTAGTTAAATGAATAGTAAAGCTACATCATGTAATTACTTATGATTAATAGGCCGTTGACTTTAAACAGTCAAACCGACCTATAATACGATGAATGATAATTCTTGAATATAGAATGCGTAGGGTGGAATGATCGTATTAAGTTATGACTAAACTAACCACCTTGTGAAATGATGAATAATAGTTGGCGCTTAAACAAGCTAGGTGAAGCTTGGAGCGAAAGCGGGTCAAACGAATCAAGAATGAAGGAAAAAGCATAATTCGGATGCGAGGTAAGTATAACTTACACTAGTCTTATATTTTAGAATATTCTCTAATCGTATTAGATACGAATAAGATAAATACATAATTCAGGTATGATGTTCCGGCATGTAAAGATACAGAACAAGATAGTCGAGTATGACAAGGAACCATGTTGATGGTTTAAAAGGAGTTAAATCGGTCATTTAGACCAAACGGGTCAAAGGGTGAAGATACCACCTTTTGATAATAGCGACTAATGATTCTTGTCGAGTTATATGATTTCAGGAATAAATGTAGAAATGATATTTGCATCGCTACTATTTAGCGAATATTATAGCAAGGCATTAAATCAGGTCAATACATTGACCCGAGCCAGGTATGTGTAATAGAGTAATGATTCATTGAGAACGTAAGGTTCAACGAGTATTTAATGAAGTCTTAGATAGACAATGGGTTACTTAAATGGGTAAACCGAACGTTTTAAAAAGAGGGTAGTGGCGTTTGAAAAGCATATTGACTTTTCGAGCAAGATCATAATTCAAAAGAAGAATCATGGGTCAAACATGCTCCCAAAAGACCTTGTCGTAATTGAAAGACTAAAAAGGACCAAAACGCCCTTGTTAGCTAATTTGAACAAACAACCTTTAAAGGTTGTTTGGAAACGAGTTTTATGATTAGATAAATACTTAGAATAAGTATAGAAGCTGAAAGAGGTATTATATTAGTCAAATGGCACTAATTGAGTTTTTTTGCCGTAAAATAATGATCCGAGAGGTAAAAAAATTGGTTTTGATAGATAAACACATTAAACCCACCATAAATTCAGTTGTGGTGGGAGATTATATAATAAGAAATGTGGTGATGGATTGCTAGAAGTAATCAAAAGCAAAATTAGGCTCGAAAGTGCTTAAATACCCTTAACGGTCAAAATAAGCATACAAGTGAAAATGGGTTTAAATTGTGTAATAAACCTGTGGTTAGAACCTAATATGGTAAATAACCTTAAGTTGAAGTAGTGTATGTGATATAAAGGTCAAACAAATATGTTTGTGTGATAAATGCGTAAACGGGTCAAAATCTTGTAAAAAGATAATAAGCCGAAGGCATAAAAGTCTCAGAATTTATTAAGCCGGATGTCGGATTTTAACTCCATGTGATGGAGAATCAAATCACAATCACGTAGGAAGAAACGGTAGGATAAACGGACAAGCGGTTTGAAAGATACGAAAGATTTCGTGTCAATTACGGCAAAAAGGAAACTGGGCTGTTACAGAGTCCACCGTAACTTACGGTGCCACCGTAAGTTATGGTGGAGATGAAAATGCTAGGGTGGTTGCCTACTGTTGTATGGTAGGAAAATAACATTACAGGGGCCACCGTAACTTACGGCGCCACCGTAAGTTACGGTGGAGGTCATTTCCAAATTCTTGTTTTTAGAATCAACTGTTTCCCGGACTCGTTTAATCACGTTTTAATCCCTGTATGACTAAAGCATTTCATGTTTATGAAATGTAGGTACATTTTGGATGCCGAGAGACGATCAAGCTCATCGAAGAACCGAACACGATATAGTTACATGCTTCCGCACTTTGCCACGTTGTATATTTTAAACATCGAATTCGATCATGTTATGTAGAATAACTTATAATTTGTAAAAGTTTTAATAAACCCGTATTTTTTTATAGTATGTGTAGTCTTAGCTACACATTTAATTGTTGGTATTTGCATATAAAACCGTTAAATAGAAAATATGGTGTTACATGGTTGTTTAGGGGAGTTAACGGGCTCTCATATTCATCTCTTTTCATTGAGGTAAGTTGATTTCTTATATCATTTCATATCATTTTTGTTGGGTTGGGTAAAAGATCAAGATGGGTTGAGTCAGGTTCGTGACCTATTCAATCCAGTTGACCCGTTATAATATATATTTGCATTAAAGGCATCATGCAAGCTGGTTGGATGATCTTCTTTTTTTCAAATAATTTGACCCGTTATAATTAGTTTTCCAGTTGAGGATAACCATAATGTAGTGACTATGTAGAAAGCATATTGTTATCATTCTAAAGTTTTGTTTGGTGTTTTAATATTTGGTGCAGAAGGTATCTATCCGGCGACCCTTAGACGTGAAACCTAACTTTGGAAAGGTCTAGAACAAAAATGATGATCTACAATTGCTTCAATGCCGATAGATATTATATGTTTATGCATTTTCGGTTTTCCTATAGCTTTCTACTTTGATTCATGATTTATTTTATAAATGAAATCACTTGAAGTTTCGACCAATTGTTTAGTTTTTGGCATGAAATATGGGGACTTGGGATTAAATCACATTGAATGTTTATTTGTTGGTAGGTATTGTTGGGTTTGGTGGTAAGTGCAGGTTATTGGACTTGGGTTTGACTTGGATGATGGCTAGAAGCTTGAAGTTTGTTGTTGATGCGTATGAAAGCCAATATAGTTTTGAAGATTGATGTTTTTTTGTTTGAACTGTATTTTGTCTTGATATTGGTTGTTTTCTGTAACACCCTAGTTATTATTTAGCGATTTTATATGTAAATACCAACAATCAGATGTGTAGTTAAGACTACACATACTATAAAAATACGGGTTTATTAAAACTTTTACAAATCATAAGTTATTCTACATAACGTGATCGGGTTCGTCGTTAAAAATTTACAACGAGGCAATGTGCGGAAGCATGTGTCTTTATCGTGTTCGGTTCTTCATTGAGCTTGATCGTCTTTCGGCATCCAAAATGTACCTACATTTCATAAACATGAAATGCTTTAGTCATACTAGGATTAAAACGTGTTTAAACGAGTCCGGTAACGAATATGAAAGGAGAAATCCCAACGTTAATCTCTTGATATCAAAACAAAAATTTCAACTTGGTCTCCACCGTAACTTACGGTGTCACCGTAAGTTACGGTGGCCTCTGAAAGGATATTCCCCCACTGTAACTCAGGGGTTAACTACCGTAACAGTTTTAGCTCCACCGTAACTTACGGTGGACACCGTAAGTTACGGTGGCCCCTGCATCCAGCCTTTCCATTTCGCCGTTTTTGACACGAAAACTTTCGTATCTTTCAATCCGCTTGTCCGTTTGACCTACCGTTTCTTCCTACGCGATTGTAATTTGATTCTCCACCTTATGGAGTTAAAATCCAACATTTGATTTAACAAAATTTCAGACTTTTAAGTTTTCGGCTTATTACCCTTTTTACCAAACTTTGACCCGTTCGATTTTTATCAAACAAACAAGTTTGTTTGATCCTTATTTCTCACAAACCCATTAAATTCAATGATGTCTAACATATTTGGTTCCAATTACAGATTCATACCTTCTTAAACCTATTTTCACTCATATGCTTATTTTGACCCGTTAAGGGTATTTAAGCATATTTTAAGCACCAATTGCTTTCATTCGTTTCTAAATACATATGCCCACATTTCTTATCAAATGATCTCCCACCACAACTATGTTTGTGGTGGATTCAATGTGGTGATTTATATATTCCAGATGTTACCCTTCAAATCGTTATTTTACGGCAAAGACTCTTTATAGAGTCATTTGACCAATATTTTACATCTTTCGCTTTTATACTTATTCTAAGTATTGACTTGATTATAAAACTCGTTTTCAAGCGACTCTAAGGGTTGTTTGCTTAATTTTACTTACAAGGGCATTTTGGTCACTTTTAACCCTCCTTTTACGACGAAGGGCTTGCTTAAGCCAAGCACGCCCAAAATCTCATTTTTAACCAAATATTGTTTTCAAAACACTCTGTCTATAATTTAAATCCTTCGGTTTACCTTTTAAGGTAACCGAATGTCCCTTTTTACTTCGCCTAACTCTCATAGATCTCCAAGTTCTAAATGAGGAGTTGATCTATTATACATACCTGGCCCGGATCAACTTATTAACCCGGTTTTAATACCTTGCTTTATATTCGCTAATTAAGAACGATGCGAATATCCATTGGATATCTATTCCTGTAAGCATATAACTCGACAAAAGAATCATTAGTCTATATAGTCAAAAGGTGTTGTCTACACCTTTTGACCCGTTTGGCCGAATTGACCATTTATCTTTGCGAGATGATATTTATTATCATCTCCTCTACATGACTCGTTCCGTTTAACACCGTACGGTCATTTTAACTTATAAACCGTTTATTACTTTCGACATAATATGACCGAATTATCGATTTACTTCTTTTTAACCATTATTACGGTTTCTTTCATCTTTGATTATCTTGTTCCGTTCGACTACACGACGGAACATCATATTTCAATTGTTTAGATATCTCATTCATAATTTATATGATGAGAAAATATTCCACAATTTAAGACTAGTGTAAGCTATACTTACCTTGCATCCCGAATACGCTTTTCCTTTATGCTTGACTCGTTCGACCCGCTTTCTCCCCAAGCTTCACCTAGCTTGTTAAGCGCCAACTATCATTCATTATTCACAAGGTTGTTAGATTAGTCACTCCAAATCATGACTTTCACACCTTATGATTCTTTGACTATTTTTCTCTTTAAACCCAATAATAAATCATGAG
The DNA here is from genome assembly GCF_002127325.2 of Helianthus annuus. Classification (NCBI taxonomy): domain Eukaryota; kingdom Viridiplantae; phylum Streptophyta; class Magnoliopsida; order Asterales; family Asteraceae; genus Helianthus; species Helianthus annuus. The sequence continues at coordinate 41,050,433 of NC_035438.2, forward strand.
TTTAATCCTTGTGTCAAGACGCACTTCTAATCAATTATGAACTCTTAACAAAATCCCTATTTTGTTCAAGTAGTCATTCATACGAGTTAGTATGGCGTTTATAAACACCAATACTACATTAATTTCATCAAATCAACTAAACCCATTTCATAGCAATTATGATCTTGTGCACAAATTCATGGTTTAATCGAACACCTTCTATTTGTTATCATGCATGTTGATTCTAATCATAGTTATATCATCAAAATCATCATAACATCAAAACCCACTTATCTAAGTGTGTTAATTCACCAAATTCATCAATCTATAGCATGTTATGTATGATTTTCACTTAGGGTTTCGTTCCTAAGCAAGTATACATCACTAATCTAGCCATAGCTTCTATAATCCATGCCTAATTCGCGATTAGGATGATTATCAACTTTTTACAACTTCATGAATGTTAGAAATTCGACATACCTTAGGATCCCCTTGACTTGGTGATCACGAATATGTGCTTGAATTTCGATTTGGGTTTGATTTGCCCTTCCAATTTCTTGATTTGTGCTTGTTAGGGTTTTGAGCTCAAGATGTTCTTGGCTCCTGTGGATATATCGACCAGAACACACACTTTAAGTGTGTGTTTTGGTGTTTAACTTTTGTTTTAATAAAACAACTTTCCCACTTGGCAATATTGGTCCCTCATGTTTCCTTTTGATCAAATGAAGCTATAACTCACCGTTAGTCACTTAATCACATGCTACTAACTAGGTTAATTATTCATTGTTACTTTAGCGGGTTCGGGAAGTCATAACCCATTATGTTTTTAAGTCACGTTAATTCAGACTTCTTATAAACCTTATTTACTTAAAAACATTTATTAACGTTTTATTAAATATTAGGTTTATTTATTTAAATCCTAATATTTACCGGGTTACTTTCACCATTAACGGTATTTTACCCGCTCTTTTGTATTAACGGGGTTTAATTACCAAACCCGTTTTCGGGGTGTTACATTTTCGTTTGTTTTTTGTTTGGATTTTGAATACGTTTTATGTTTGTAATACTTGGGTTGTGTGTGGTCGCGAGTAGAGTTAGAAGTAGTAATTGTTATTGGTTAGAGTGGTTGGGGTAGGGGTTTGTTAAAACCCGTTCTGTAAGGCCTTAGGCGTTTTTGAGGTTGGTGTTCTTGGGGTATGTCTCGGAAGACCCAATGCTCTTTTGGTGTAACTATTATTTTTTAATTTTATTAATAAAGTTTTGACGGGGTGTCGTCCCTGTTTAGAAAAACAAAAGATTGAATTAATTACTTTAGTTGCATGCCTAATTTGAGGTTTTCTTTGTAAATAGACTTCCTTGATTTTTTTATGGTATACGATGAGTCGGGTTGGGTTGACACGCAAACACAACTCCGATCATCGGATGTTGCAACTAGATACAATGTTGGGGCCTTTTTGTTTATACTATTAGGGGAATCATTGCTTATGTAATGTGGAAGGCCTTCAGCACTAATTCGAGGTTGGTCATTATTTATTTTATATCCAAGGTAAAATTATGTTTACGATCAATATACATAACTTCAGGATGTCAAAGAGAAGCACTCAGTTACTCTCTTATAGCTCAATATAATCATGATGTAATAAAGTATTTACGTATTAAAATATATTTTTTTTGTTTTTTAGCCACCCGTGTATTACACGGGGACTTAGACTAGTAAACTATATAACATCTTAACATCACAATGTAACCCATATTCCTAGAATTAGGTCAAAACCTCCACTAACACGTTAAAAACTAATTCTTTAAAATCTAACCAATATACATGATTAGAAAACAACAATTACTCTTTTTAAATAAGATAAATGATTTAGAAATTATTATATGACCATGAACCATCTATTTCCAGTTTATTGTATAATCATAATTCATACTTAAACACCATAAAACCTCAACATAGTCTCATTATCTAGTCGTCGACATTGGGGGTTTATATAACATGCAAGTCGATTTCTAATGATAGCAATCCATTTGTAACTCAAAACACCAGAGCTTTTCAGCCTTAACACAAACAGAAACAAATAATTCACCGAAGAAGAAGAACAAGATTTTGATGTTTGATTATTTTTGCTGAATTCACAGCCCCTAAACCTAGCAAGATCGATAAATTCAAGTCTCCCAAAGCCCTAATTTTACTCCCTTCTTAATCATACATATTCTGACCTTAATTTCTCTTTAAATCGGTTCTTCCCCTTCATTCTTTGTGCAATGATTCTACCATCAAACACACACACACTTGAAATTTGACAAGAAAATGATACGTGTGTATCATCTGGATGGATGGATTACTCTATTTTTCACACATCAATTGATGGATTACTCTATTCCAACTTAACTTCCTTTTTGTTAATACGATCATAACTAAGGTCACAACTGTGTAGGACAACGTATATAAATTAGTATCTACTAGTCATATATGTATATTATGTAAATATACTATTAAAGATATTTTTCCATAATTATATAATCTTATAAATATCAAATTTGGGATGTTACATCAACTAGGTTATAACCCGTGAATACTCACGGGTTGTTAATCTATCTTTGTAAAAAAAATAATACATACATATATATTAATAAATGAAAAATTGCATGATGAATAAGGTGGATGAATAAATGATAAGAACGTCTATATGAGTAAAAATTAATAAAATGTAATACTGAGAACAACAAACTTCTCTTTTATTCGTTCATAATCATAGCATGAAGAACACTAAACAATTTAAGCAGCACCTTCTTCATTAACTTCTTTTTTAACTTCTACTTTAACACGTCCAAGATGTCGTTCAGGAATACGGACCAAAGCTTCTGTCCCTCTAAAAACCATCATATCAAATTTTGACTCAGAAATCATATCGAAGATAATAAAGTGTTCATCTTCAATTTTCATGTCTTCTTTAATGCGATCCCATCCGGTAGTCATATAAAAATTGTCACCATGTTTTTCCATAACAACCAACCATGTACGGTTAGGAAAAGAGGTTATAGTAACATGTTTCGTAGGTGGTATGTTCTTCAACTTATGATGAACAAAAAATCTATCGATAAGCTGCAAGTACAAAAAAATATTTTATATTAAAGAAAGTTTTGTAAAATTTGTCAAATACCACTATAGTACAAACATAAAAAAATAAAATAATTACCAAATGATCTTTATGTTCAGAGAATTGTGATGTTTGGCAATGTATGAAATCACCTTGAGCAAATGCAAAATCTTGATAGAAGTATATCAATCTAAAAGTTAGACTACCTTTGTACTGAAACATAAGCAATGAATTCTTTGGTAATAGTAGTGATTGAATCATATTGAACCATCTGTCGTGAAAAAAAGTATGAAGAACCTGCTTTTCTAATTTTGACATTAAAAATTCTTTCATCAAGTGTAATGATTTGAACCATACCATCAGTAGCTAACTTGAAATCAGCTACCCAGTTTGGATTCAGGTAAACTTCCTTCCAAAATCCGATTAGCTAAAGGTCGATTTTTTTTTGTGAAATTCAGCAACTAAACATGTTTTAGTTAGTATATGCAGAAGATACGGTGTTTTATATGAGACTAAATCGGTGTTAGACATGAAATTGAATTTTAGGGTTTAATCATCTTGAAGCTTTGATAAATTTGGTATCTTTGTCATCTAATGTAGATATTTCGTGTGATTTACATTGTGGAATATATATTAATGAAAACGGTATATTCGGATTTTGTAATGAATCATAAAGGAAGGAAAACACATATGTTATTATAAATTCATTGATTAAAACGAATTCTTTTTAGTTGTACTCAAATAAGATGATATGAAAACAGTTCATTTAGTATTGTATATATGGATGTTGTCTGCTGTTAAGGATAATCGAAGATAAAAATATTGAAATCGATTGTTTCGTAGAAAACATATGTGGTGAATCATTTGTGACAGTAAACCGTTACGGAGTTCTAAAGATAATATGTTTGATTCAATATTTATTTTGTTATACTTGTCAACTAAATGGTATACATATATATCTAACAATAAAATGTTACATAACTTTTCAGGTGATTCCAGAAGCTTATATCACAAACTGTTACTCTTACTCCCCAGTCAACGATTGTTATAACATATATGTAGCAGGTCAGACTTGGAAAGTTGAGACCGACAAAATCAATGATAATTATGTTTTTACAAAAGGTTGTCCGAAATTATTTGATGATCTTGAAATAGAAGAGGAGGATATGCTGTTGTTGATGAAGATGGACACCGTTACATTTGAGTTAAAAATTTATCGTAGAGGAGTTGAGGTAGTTTTAAGCAAGAAGGAAGAAACTGAAGATGACTCTCTGCTGGAAATACCTAAAGAAACATACTATGAAAACGTTAACTTTGTAAGTATTTTGAATTAAAGTTACATGGTTTACTACAAAATACGACTTAGTTACGCATATTATTGTATAACAGACCTTGTCTGAAGACGAACTATCAATAGATCAGTTGATTTCTGAGGTAATAAGTTTACATGTATATAGATTGGAATACATTACAATAAGATTTTGTGGATTTTATTAATTATCATACACAGATGCATGCAACTGCTAACAAAGAAGAGGTGAATAAGAACATTGGTGGAAAACAAAAGTCGAAGGTAGGAAGAAAGAGTTTGATGATGGAAGAGAGAAACAACCCAAGAAAAGAAAATGTAATTATTTCAAACATAATAATAGATCAATAATTTCATTCATATATGTAGATATATTTAGTTAATGATTGTTGGTTAATATTATTTAACTTTAATCATTGTATTAACAGTTTAAAAAGAAAGGGAAACAGATTGCGGCATATTGTAATCCAGACGATAGTCAGCGGTTGATATGCGGAACAGAAGTGGAAATGCCAAACGTCTCAACATTTAGACGAAGAACTCGCAGTCGGTTGGTATGTATAGAAAAAGTTAACAACATTTACTTATAAATATTTGTTATACATTAATGGATAAAATATACTACTCTAAATATAATGTGTATCTGTAATAATAATAAGGTTAACAAAAATGGAAAGAGATATGCTAATGCATTGAAGATATTGGATGTTGAACCAAAATGTGTTGCAAGGACAAATAATGTTGAAAAAACTGATAATTATGAATTCACAAAGAAGGGAAAATACCGCATGGTATGCTTTTTTACACTAATCATTCATTAAGAGTAAAAGTATAACAATCATAAGCCTGATTTAGCTGTTAATTCTCGTATACATGTAGAGAATGCATGTTGATGTTGTAAGAATTGCCGAATTCAAAAATAAAGTGCATGAGTTGAAAGTGAAGAACATGAATGGAAAAACCATCGATATGAATCTTAGGCGTCAGAAGAATGGAGATGGTGTAAGGTATGCAATCGAAGGTTGGTCGATGTTCATGAAGGAGAATGGACTTTGTGCGGGTGACACAATGCATTTCACATTTGTAAGTTCAGGAAATCTCCTAATCTTATCACACGTGGATGCAGTTAATGCAGGTTAACAGGTAATCTTATAAGCTAATGTTGAAGGTGTTTGTGAAGACGAAATCATGAGTCTTTTGTGCTACTGATTTTATGTATCTTTTTTTTGGACATGCACGTTCTCTTCTTATCATGTTCAATTTTCGTCGTTGGTAGTTTAAGCTTGAAAACAATTAGTGGTATATTATCATGACATATACCATATTTTTGAATATAACTAACAATGGTATCGACTATAAATGCTTGTTGATTATCGATGTTCAAATATATATATTTACAAATTAAGATGTGGTTGTTTATATGTGATTTGCATTTATTATATAAGTTCTAACTCATATTTACTAACAATTTAATGTAACCTTAAATGTTGAAGTAAACAGTAAAGATGAATTCCATAAAAAAATCAATGAAGAAAAATAAAAGTTGGAAATTACTATTAAAATACTGAAAGTATAAATTTAAGAATATCTCTTTGTAGACTACATTGGTAATTTTATTAGTAATGTTCCCATCACTGTCTAATTATTAACATCTTTAAGCCATCCATACTTTTGAATCTTGAAAGCGTCACATATACTTGTCCGTGAGTGTTCAATATCTATTCAAAGAACCTTGAAGATGTTTGAAAGTGTGTAAAGTATCTGTATTTATAGACATAAGCTATAACTTATTTATGTAATTAATAATAAAGATTAATAAAATCAGTTGCAATCAAATTAATGTTCTGAAATATGGAAACAATCTTATATTTATAAGTTTGAGAAATTAAAAAGAATGTGTCAACACTAAAATCGAGTTGCTATAATTACGATATTTCTTAAAATAACTATAGAAATGTAACTGAATTGTATAAATATTTAAACAAATGATTAATGTTCATTTCATGAAAAGTAATTCATTAAGGTCAAAAGTAAAATGTAATTTTTCATTTTCTTATTTTTATATTATCGGATGATTAAATTATGATAAAATAAATAATAAATGTAGTCTTATAAAATAAGGAACATAACCAAACATGATTTCCAACCAAAAATAGTAAAGAATAAGTCAAAATGTCATAATATATAGGGAAACTATAAAAATGTATTCAAACATCAAAAATTAAAAACCACAAAACAAAATTCCAATAGTCCAATAACAAATAAATTGTTTTTATTGTAACCACCATTTGCAAAATCTCGTTTATCAGTTCTTGCCTAAATCTTCGTCAAGATCATTATTCTCAACACACATGCGAGGCTTACTTGCTGCCGACCCCAATCCCTCTTCAATCACATAAACATCACCAAGGTTACGCTTCAAATCAGAAGATGATTGCTTCAAGTCACCCACGTAATCCTTTGAAATAGGTGTGGAGTTATCCCCAGTATAAGAATCACCATCCTAAAAAAAAACAATTTATAATAACACAACTATTAAAAGTATATATCAGTATATTTTTAAAGTTAAACCTTAGAGCATTCACCACCAGCATATTGGAACTCAGACTGACTCATACCAAACGAATCAGAGACATCAAGCTGTAAAAAAATCGAAAGCAACAGACAAATTGTTTAAACATCTTTTAAACGGTTTTGTAAGTGCAAATATATTAATAAAACAATCGCTTACCTGATCAATTTTCCATTTTTTATTAAGCTCATCCAAGATGTCAACATCAGTGGTAACAACTGATATTCCATAATTCTCCACACCATTGACAATATTAAAGTCTGTTACTTTGATCACGAAAGCACACTTTAGGTTAACCAACGTTTCAAATTCAACAGGGTATTCTCTTGGAAGCTCATTTGTCGTGAGTAACTATATTAAAAAAATCTCATGAGTGGTTATAATGTATATATAAAAATCTAATTGAATTAAATATAAAGTAGTACTAAATAGAACCTCGTCCTGAATTTCTATAAGTTCCTTTGCAGTTTTCCCAACAAACTTCAATGCCTCATGGTCAAACAATGTAAGTGTCACCGTACGGGTTGAATCTTGAACCCGGATTGGTATTTTAAACCTTAAAAGCGTATTTAAATAGTTAAAAAACATAGACGAATAGATAATATAAATGACGTACATTGTTGAATCAACAATAATAGAATTATGAATAACAAACACTTTAGCTGGACAGCGGGAAAAATTCTTTTCCTTGACAATCCTTGTTGGAACATTGATACACCTTCTCATCTCTAACATCACTTGTTCCATCTTCCTTATCATAAGTTTCAAACTTTTGCTCAAGTTTGGACTTGTAATGGTTACACGCATCATAATACCACATCTTATCAGAAATGATTGCTATGATAGTTCCAACAATAACCACTTTCTTTGGCTGTTTAAAGAATTAAATAAATAAAAGTTCATTAAAATTTTGAAAATAGTTGAAATATAAAACATCAAATGTTAAGGAAAACCTCTATGATTGAGCCAAGATAAGCAATTGGTGAAAAAACATCATTGTTTAAAAATTCATCTTCCACATAACACATCATATATGACCCAGCATGGCTACTTGACTCGGTTGAAGCAGCAAGTTTTGAAAGAAACCTATAAAAATTTTTGAAGAAACCAAAATGTGTAATTAACAAAAAATACAAACAAAACATAAAGTTGATACAATTATAAAAATATAAATAAATAATCAGACTCACTTTTCCTTGAACGATAGCATCTCATCAAAATTGTCGTTAATGAAAAGCCGACATGTCCTTAGCGTAATCATCCCAAAGAGTTAAATCGATCTGAACATCTCTACAATAGCATATAAGAAAAAAAACATAAGTTTAACAAAATTTTATAAAAATTATAACATAATATGGAAAAAAACAAATAAACTAAAATTTTAAAACTATATTACTCGAGATGTTGAAGCTTAAGATTGAGACGTTTCCCTTTACTACCATATTTTTTGTTAGTGTCCTCAATCTTATAACAAACAACAACGTAACCAATGAAATCTAAGAATAAAAGAAAAAAGATGTCAGCATATATAATAACATAAAAACAACTAAATAAAACGTCAAAAAATATTGTGGTATATAAACTTTGTAAATATAAATGAACACACCTACTGTCGTACCCTCCTTGATTCTCTGTGAAACAACATCATCGAAATCAACAAAATTGAAAATGTACTGTGGACCTTCCCATTTACTACACTTTTCCACAAACGTGTGATAGTAAAAAGATAGCTTCTGATTGTTAGGAACAATCTTGAACGATGCAGTGTTCGCAGCAAGAGATGGCCGTTTTATGATAAGGCATTCATCGACATTTAGATGTCTCTCAAACTTTGGAAATAGCTTATGTAAGCAAAAACCTTGAATCTTGGTACCCTGAGGGTAAATAAATAATAACACGCAAAGGAAATGTTAAAATGAACTCACAATCAGTATAATTAAACGAAAAAAGATTTATGGTATTGTAAATATGTAACAAACATAATACAAATAACAAAACGAAATAAATCAAAAAATTACCATTTCATCCATCAGTATCATATCAATATGATACGTCTCTCTTTCATTACCTCTCATCTTCTTTCTCCACAAACTAACAATCTTCACCTTGATAGTGTAGTTTGTACTAAGAGCATCGATATCGTTCAACAAGGTGATGTCACCTTGGTTTTCCATTGTAGCTATGAAGACAACAAAAAAAATTAATAGACTGTGGAAAACAAAATAATATGACTTTAAAAACAAACATAGTTTACCTATCCAATGTACATTAACCAAAGAGATGTTGTTTTTTTTTAAATGGAATAATGATTGAAGAACACATGATCTTTTTACATAAAATTAGAAAAGATAATATTTTTAGTAATATATGATGAAAAATTCAAATCACAAAAAATCATTTTTAAAAATACCCTAATTAAGGAAACTGTATAGTTTTTAATTAGATAAAACAAATTAACATAAATACAAATTTATAAAAAGAGAAACTGTATAATCATATAACTAATCATATTCATCAAATAAAAAGGGTTGACTTTACAAAATTAACTAATCATATAACTAAGATCTGTTAATAATTTGAACGTATACACTTACCAGCTTCTTAGCATCTTCCATCTCAATTAGAACAGCTATATGTCGATCAAACTTGTAGTCGTCAGTATCCTAAAAAATGACATCATAAATATAAAAATATAAGAATACAACAATGTACTGGTTGTTAAAGTTTGTTAATATATATTAAAACATAGTTACATACATTAAAAAAAGACTCAAAATTTGGAAGTTGAAAGTGACAAACACTATCTCCAACAACTCCTTCTTCAACATGACTTTCGGTAGTCTGTGGCTTCTCCTTGTGTTTCGACTACAGATAAAAAGTCCACATTAGTAACAATGTTAAATAAAGTTCAACTAATAAGATCGTATCAATCAACTTTAACAACGAAGGAGCGTTGTTTTTAGGATCCATAACTACAAAGGAAGTAATCAATGTTTTTAAAAAATATAACAGTAATCTATTTATAGAAAGAATGTCTATTTACAGAAACCGAATAATAATTCCGAATACAAAAAATTAAACTTAAAACAGTAATTTGTTTATAGAAACAAAAAAAACTTTAAAAAGAAATTAAAGGTATCCTTAAAGAATTAACAACTAACTAAATAGAAAAAAATATAATTGATAAAACAAACCATATGAACTTCAAAAGATAATCACATAAACTTTCAAAATAAAGCATAAAGACAAAACTTAAAACCAAAGACTATAGATATCAATAAACAAACAACACCAAGAAAATTGAACTAACCTGTTTTGGTTGACGAACACTCCGAGTTCGATTGTCACAAAAGATGGAGGGTTCACTATGAGAAAAACAAACAATAAATCATTCAGAACATATATTATTAATTTTTGAAAAAAAAAACGAACAGAAAGGATAAAATCAAATATTACAAACTTAAAAAAGAGAAAACAACTATAACATTCAACTAACCTCTGTTGTTTGTGTCACACCCTGGCTTTGCGGAAGCGTGGTTAATTTGGTGTGACTTCTTAATACCATAGCTTAACCATAACAAAGCTATATGAATAAAAACCATGCAAGATCATCCATTCAATTAAGTTTTAAAACCAAATACAACTACATTGTATCAACGGGAACACAACCTAACGACATAAACATTGTTCAACGAACACAAACATCAACAAAACACAAACACAGTTTAAGGACTGTGACTTGTCCAGGAAAGAGTCACATTCCCTAAACCCGGATGACCTCGTACTAGTGAAGCGGGAAAACGTGCCATACCGTGCCAGATCCTTTAATTCCCTGAAATACATGTAAGTTGAAAAATCAACAATAATGTTGAGCGAGTTCATGTGTAAGTGAGCAAATAAACCTTTGTTTGTATAAAAATCCTGGTATGTAGCAAATAAGAAAAAAGAGATCACCAATGGTTTGCAAGGCCATTGATATGTGTGAAATGCAAGTAGGAAGGCTCAAACCTAGCAGATTTATGCGTTGGGTACAAAGTCACCCCGAGGTCCGTTATGCTGGGCCTGGGGCTGGGCTCGCTACACCCAGATAGATCTACCGCTCCTGCCCCTCGGTCCTATCCTGAGGATTAATGACCTCAAGTTTCCGCCTACCCATTCACATGATCTAAGTAACAACCCTCCTTACGCTAACCATACCATGTAAGAAATATTCGTAATCATAGTAACATGTATTTCACCCCCGCAGTTTAGAAAACTGAAAACAGTTAAGAGAAAAGGGGGACATGAACTCACAGCGGTGCGTCTCTACCAAGTATGTCTCCAAGTCAAGCAGCTGTGCAACGACCTACATGTACTAACTCTATTAGACGGACGACCGTGCCTTAACTTTATGGTTTAAGTTTTGGGAAATAGTTAGACAACTATTTCGTGTTTACATTCTGCGCATACTTGGTAATTATTTTCCTTCCCAAGGATGGGGGATTTAATACATGTGCGTACGAAATATATTATTAAGTCTTACTTAAAATATATCTTATTTCTAACTTCAAAATATAAATATTTTTCTCAAAAATATTATATTTTTGCTTCACATAATTTTCCCAAAATAATACTTTAACAAAAATACGCGTTCATAAATATTTCCGTAAAGTGCGTAAGTTACGTTTTAACGATCGAGTGGTAATAATAATTACCGGTGTAACTTATATATTTATCGTGAAGGCGTCGTATTATTTTGGATTCGTTAACGTTCGATAATAGTATTTTTACCCTAAAAATAATATTTATACACTTCACAAAATAATTGACAAGTGACGTTGTGAAAAATATATTTACTAAATATATATTTATCATGTTTAATTTTGTGAAAATCCCACCTCCGATATTTGTAAATAAAGTCGTGGCGAAACTTATATTTTGAAAACATGTCGAAAAGTATTTCTAACACTTATGGTGAAAATAATTCTAAGTGTTAGGTTTTTGGAAAAATTTCGCCAGAGTTTCCTCTGTAACTGGAGGTGGCCACGCTTTCAAGCGTATCATTTTCTTTTATAAATCAAACCAACCATTTTCTTACTTAACCAAAACAATATTCAACACATCAACTAGTCCATAACATGTTAATCGCAAAGATTTCATGAACTTGTGATTTACTCAAAAATACGAAGTAAATCTCATTACTTTTAGCGGATCTTTATATAAATTAGTCCGGTTTCGTAAAAACCTTGCTTTTAAAGAAATTCCGCCTTCACAACTTCTCGTCATCTTTTACAAAAATTGTTATTTTGTCGAAACTTTGTGCTACACAAGTGTTTACACACTTGTGTGTTCTAAAAATCATTCTTGTTAACGTAAGATCCGTCTTTAGGAAAACATGATTTCTTTTATACTTGGTTCTTTGAAAATACCACTTGTAGATCCGTAGATCTACTAGTTTTAAACACTATTTTGTAAGTAAAATCACTTTTACACAAGTTCATGATTTGTGTGTGGTAGAGTTTCATCCTTTAACCCTTGTTACTTCCAAAACATCCTTATGTCATGATCCATGATCATGACCAACCCGGTTTAAATGATGATCCGAGCTACCATAACATAGATCGGGTCCAAATGACCACACAAATCAAATACTACAAGTTTTACACACCATATAAGCTTTTATCCATCATTACAAGCATTTTTAGTAAACTTTAATGTATCATCTTGTAAGATTACTAGTTTTAATCATTACAAATCGTTTTAACCACTTTAAGATAGTTCAGGAAGGTGATTTAAGCAACATACCACTAGCTCGAGGCTAGGGAAGAATCTAGACGCAAAACGGGTGGATAAAAGCAAGAGAGTGAGGTCCTTTAAGCTCCGAGTGCACCAAGACTCCTTATACGTGATCCTTGACACTTGTGTGTTCTTGAAATGGGGTGATCAAAACCGAAAATATGATGGATGGATATGGGGATGTTCGGCCGAAGCCTTGAGAGAGAGAGGGAGTGTGTTTGAGTGGTGTTGTGAGTGTTATGATCATAAGGTGCAAGACTTGAACTTATAGACAATCTTTAGGGCTATGGACCAAGGGGTCTTGTGTCTTATAGATATTAAACATCAAGGATTAAAATAATAAAATGGTACAATGGTGTCCCCAAGGGGACCGAATTCGGCTCAAAGGGGGAGGGGGGTTCTAGTTCATTTTCAACCAAAATAGTTAGTGTAAAGTGAGGTTAATCTAGTTAGTTAAGTGATTAACCTGGTTAGTTGTGCGTTGCGCTTTATGGCGGGTATTAGGGTATTCAAGGACCCTAACTGGCTCAGAAAAAGACAAATAGTGTTATTAACAATATTTTCATGTTCCGGGTATAGTCCGGTTGTCCGGTTGGATAGTAATCCGTTAAAGCGCTTAACAAAGCTTTAAAGTGTCGTTAATACCATTTTTAGTGACACAACTTATTCCCGACACTTTGAAAAGTGTCTAGTAATATTTTTCTCATGTTTTGGCACTTTATTAGTTAGCTAGAAGCTGAATTGTTTATTAAAGTGCGGAGTTTTGTGCTTAGTGTACGTTTTAGGCACATCCAGTCATTGTAACTTATCCCTAGAGACGCAGTTCTACAACCCTTGTATCCCTACACTCACAACTAGTGTAGTAGCTATTTCTGGCTCATACAGGCCTTAGAGGCAATATCTGCCTGATGTTGGCTTTATCAGCATGTTCAATAGGTTATCCGTTCATAGTGCTACTGTGCTTTTGTGCATCATGTTTGTCACTAAGGTTCAGCGTGTAAATAATGTAGTGACAGTATGTAAAGTATGATGCAGGAATATGCATGTATCAACATTCAAGTAGCAGTTTGTTCACAAGTTCAAGTAAGCACAGTAATCGAGCAGTAATTAATTATTAATCAAGTCGTACAGATACCTGGTTTAGTGAGGGTTGTCACATTCTCCCCCCGTTAGAAAAAATTTCGTCCCGAAATTTTAAGTTCTGCTTCTAGTCGCAGGGTTCTTGGGAAATAAGTGGGGGTATTTCTCTTTCATCCGGTCCTCACGTTCCCAGGTGTATTCAGGACGATGTCTGGCATTCCAACGAACCTTGACGAGCTTGACACTGCTCCGACGGGTCTTCTTCACTTTCAAATCCGTAACCTCAACAGGTTCTTCAACAGAGTGGAGCGTGTCGTCAACATGAATTTCGTCGGTAGGAATGACAACAGTATCTTGCGTTGGACTCTTCCTGAAATTTGATACGTGGAACGTATCGTGAACACCATTCAGTTCGGCAGGTAGATCCAACTTGTATGCTACGGACCCAATTCTTTCCAGAATTCTGAACGGGCCAATATACCGCGGATTCAACTTCCCACGCTTCCCGAAGCGTGCCACACCCTTCCAGGGTGATACCTTCAACAAAACCATATCTCCTACCTCAAATTCCAGAGGTTTCCTTTTTCGATCCGCGTAGGCTTTCTGACGGTCACGAGCCGCACTGATGCGATCTCGGATCTGTGCAATCTTATCTGTGGTTTCCTGGACCACATCAGGACCAACCAACTGTCTATCACCTGCGTCAGACCAACAAAGCGGTGATCTGCACCTGCGGCCATATAGAGCTTCGAATGGTGCAGCACCAATACTGGCGTGGTAGCTGTTGTTGTTGTATGAAAATTCGACCAAAGGCAAATGCTTATCCCAGCTACCGCCCAAATCCATAACACATGCTCTCAGCATGTCTTCCAAAGTCTGTATCGTCCGTTCGCTTTGCCCGTCGGTCTGCGGATGAAACGCGGTGCTCATATTCAATTGCGAGCCAAAAGCTTCTTGGAAGGATTGCCAAATCCTTGATACGAACCTTCCGTCTCTATCAGAGATGATTGAGAGAGGTACTCCGTGACGTGTAACAATTTCTCTCATGTAAATTTCGGCCAACTTGCTCGTATTATCTTTCTCTCTGATAGGTAAGAAGTGCGCTGACTTCGTTAATCGATCCACTATTACCCAAATAGTGTCATGGCCTTTTGGCGTTCTTGGCAACTTCGTAATAAAATCCATGGAGATTTGTTCCCATTTCCACTTGGGAATCTCTGGTTGTTGCAGAAGTCCTGAAGGCTTCTGGTATTCCGCTTTCACTTTAGCGCATGTTAAACACTTGCTCACATAAACAGCAACATCGCCATTCATCCTAGGCCACCAATAATAATCTTTAAGATCTTGGTACATCTTATCCGCTCCAGGGTGGATAGAGTACCGCGACTTGTGAGCTTCATCGAAAATAACCTTCCTAAAACCTCCAAACAAAGGAACCCAAATCCTTTTCTCAAAACATAACGTTCCTTCCTTGTTTGGTACCAATAGCTTCTCCATCCCACGGAGATATTCTTTTTCAAGGTTCCCTTCCTTGAGAGCTTCTTTCTGCGCGGCACGAATGCGCAAGGAAAGATCGGTCTGAATTATCATTTCTAAAGCCCTAACCCTTATGGGCTTGATCCTTTCTTTTCGACTTAGGGCATCGGCGACCACATTCGCCTTTCCTGGGTGGTACTTTATTTCGCAGTCGTAATCATTCAGCAACTCGACCCATCGTCTTTGCCTCATATTCAGCTCCTTCTGGTTAATATGTGTTGTAGGCTTTTGTGATCTGTAAAAATTGTACACTTCGTACCATAAAGGTAGTGTCTCCAGATCTTTAAAGCAAAAACCACTGCGCCGAGTTCCAAATCGTGAGTGGTATAGTTCTTTTCGTGCACTTTCAGCTGTCGTGACACATAAGCAATAACCTTTTGGCGTTGCATCAACACGCAACCCAATCCTTGACGTGAGGCGTCACAGTATACCACAAAATCATCTGTACCTTCCGGTAGTGCTAAGATTGGCGCGTTGCAGAGCTTATCCTTCAATACCTGGAACGCTTCTTCCTGTTTGATTCCCCAATCAAACTTCTTATCTTTCTGCGTGAGGAGCGTCAATGGTTGAGCGATCTTTGAAAAATTCTCAATGAATCTTCGGTAATAACCAGCCAAACCTAAGAATTGCCGAATCTCGGTTGGCGTCTTTGGCGTTTCCCAATTCTTGATCGCTTCGCTCTTTGTGGGATCAACATGAATTCCATCTCCATTCACCACGTGTCCAAGGAACTGGACTTCTCGTAGCCAAAACTCGCACTTAGAGAACTTGGCATACAGCTGTTCCTTCTTCAGCAATTCCAAAATGGCTCTTAAATGCTGTTCGTGCTCGGCCTTCGTCTTTGAATAAATCAAGATATCATCGATGAACACTATCACGAACTTATCCAAATACGGCTTGCAAACTCTATTCATCAAATCCATGAAGACTGCAGGTGCATTTGTTAACCCAAACGGCATAACGAGGAACTCGTAGTGTCCATAACGAGTTCTGAAGGCTGTCTTCGGGATACTTTCCTCTTGTATCCTTAACTGATGGTATCCAGATCGAAGATCGATCTTAGAGTAAAAGCTTGAGCCTTGCAGTTGGTCAAACAGATCATCAATCCTTGGCAGAGGGTATCTATTCTTGATCGTCAGCTTGTTCAACTCCCGGTAGTCAATGCACATACGAAAACTACCGTCCTTCTTCTTGACAAACAGGACCGGAGCTCCCCAAGGCGAGAAGCTTGGTCGGATAAATCCCTTGTCTAACAACTCCTGAAGTTGTGTCGACAGTTCTTGCATCTCAGACGGAGCAAGTCTATAGGGTGCCTTAGCCACAGGCGCGGCGCCTGGAACTAAGTCGATGTGAAATTCCACTTGTCTCTGAGGCGGCAATCCAGGCAAGTCCTCAGGGAAGACTTCTGGATATTCCCTCACGACAGGGATGTCTTCGATCTTTGGTTCTTCAGCTTTCTTATCTACAATGTGTGCCAGAAAGGCAGCACATCCCTTCTGTAAACATTTTTGCGCTTTGAGGCAGCTGATAATTCTTAACGGCGTATCACGCTTTTCTCCGTGAACCACAATTGTCTCACCATCATCAGTTGGGATACGAACTACCTTTTCATGACAAACTATCTCAGCCTTGTTGCTTGACAACCAATCCATTCCTACCACCACGTCGAAGCTTCCCAACTGGACTGGTAGTAGATCCAGAGCAAACTCACGCTCTCCCAATTCGATCACATAACCTCTGATAACTTCGTTGGCTTCTACTAACTTTCCATTAGCCAATTCAATTGAGTACGAGATATCTAACTTACTAGCGGCTAACCCAAGCATATTCTTAAACTCTAACGACACGAAGCTATAATCGGCGCCAGTATCAAATAAAACGGATGCATAGCGTTGGTTTACAGGGAACGTACCAGTAACAACATTGGGATCCTGGCGCGCTTCCCTTGCTTCAATATTAAACATTCTTCCACGGGCTTGGTTCAACTCTGGGCAGTTCCTCTTGTAGTGCCCAAGATCACCACAGTTGAAGCATCCGGATCTTTGCCCATTTCCGCCAGCTTGATTATTCCTCTGATTACGATTCACAGCGCTCGCTTGATTAGCATTGTTAACTCGATTTCCATTACCTCCATTGTTCCCTTGTGGGCGATTTCCATTTCCGCCCCGGTTGGTGTTTCTGTTTCCGAATCCTCCCTGGCCTCTCTGGCCAGCTATGGCCCAATAAGGATCCTTCAAGTGGCCAGTCTTTCCACAAGCTTCACAAACTTTCAAACCACAACGGCCAGAATGGTGGCGCTGGCAGGTATTACACTTGGGCTGGGTGCCCATGTATCCTTTTCCTTTCTTCCCATTACCAGCTGTAACCTGAGCTGGCGTGCTTGATTCCCCTTTCTTAACCATACCGCTAGTGCCTTGCTTGAAGTTTGAAAACTTCCGCTTGTTACCTCCTGATGACTCCACATGAGTCTCTTTCTTCTTTGGCTCAGCTTCATCAAACTTGTTCAGGCGAATAGCTTCCTCTGTGAAAGCCACGCTCAAATCAATCGCCTCAGTAATAGTCGCAGGCTTGGAGGAGGTCACCATGCTTATGATTTGAGGAGCTAATCCCCAAATAAAACGTTCAATCCTTTTGAACTCTGGAGTGACCATGTAGGGTACCACATGCGATAAGTCGTGGAACCCCTGAACGTATTCTGCGATCTTTGGACCTTCCATCTTTAAATGCCAGAATTCAGTTTCCAATCTTTGGATTTCAGCGCGGGAACAATACTTTTTGCGCATAAGTTCCTTCAGTTCGGTCCAGGTCAGCGTGTAGGCAGCAGCTTCACCAAGTGTCTGTACTTGCAAATTCCACCAAGATAGGGCTCCATCCAAGAATAGCCCAGAGATATAGGTGACTTGCTGGTCTAGTGCGCATTTGCTCAGGCGAAGAACATATTCAGTTTTCTCAGCCCAACGAACAAAGGCGACAGCACCTCCTGTGCCATCAAAGTTGACCGGCTTGCAGTCTAGAAACTGTTTGTAGGTGCATCCTGCACGTACAGTATAACATGTGAACGGCATTAGCATCTTTGCTATAGATATCCAATTAGGTCATGGTATGTCTAAATGACTTAGTATTACCATGAGGTGGGTTGTTGTTGCTGCCAGTGTTGCCTGAGTTGCTTCCACTAGTCCCTCCTTGAGAGGCGGCGTATTGTGCGATGGCAGCAGCGATGATTTGCTGGAGTTCTGCCTGATTGGTAGGCATTTGCGGTTGTTGACGTCTCGGCGGCATCTTCTAAAGATGTGTTTACGTTGGTCAGGCCATAGTAAAGCGTACGTATATAATGATAGTAATAGTACATAACTTCTCATGTTATCAATATATCATTCACATATCATCTCTTGTCACAAATATCATTCACACAACATCCCATGTCATAAAAATATAAATAATCAATCAAGCATCAAATATGATGAGAATACTGCGATTTCCATATATCGAGACCACATAGTAAGTGTACAAGTATATCACCGTGTCATACTACATCAATCGACCAAGGGCTACATCACCCCTGTCCAAAAACTATATCAAATCAGTGCCAATACATCAAATACATGTCAACAAAAGTCAGAATCATAATGTAGTCTCCAAAAATGCTGTGCAGTCAAAAGCAATCGCCGTCTTCTCACCAACGTCTACCCAAATGGCACTGATGAGCTCTATACGGATGGCGGTGGAGGAGGGGGAAAGTGAATGTAGAACAAACGACGCAACTGGAGCCAGTCCTCCTCCATGGCTCTCTGAGTACGTATGAAAGAAGCAACCTGCCGCTCTAATGCGAGAAGGCGTGCAGCATAATCTGGTGGTAAAGGTCGAGAGGGCTGCAAAGGAGAGTGGGTCTGACCCTGGCACTGACACGGCGGCGGCTGAGCTCTCTCAAGCTCCTGAATGCGCTGTGTGTGTGCCTCGTGCTGGGCGACAAAAGACATCAAAACATCCTCAATAGAATATCCCATATGGAAAGGATGGTAAGGGTCGGTCGGTGGCATAACAGGTGGTGACGACCAAAGGAATGGCTCACTGGTGGGATCAAAAGGTGCCACATGAAATGGAGAAACAGGGGGAAAAGTAGAAGACGGTGGTATAGCAGGGATAGATACCGGTACATGCCCAAAAGGATGGGCCGACGAACCCTCTCCAGGTCGCGCTGGAGGTGTAAACTGAGGGAATGAAAAGGAGGTATCAACCTGACGAGTATCAGTGATCTGAGAGGGAATAGGTGGAACCTCATCATCAGCCGGAATCCACCCGTGCTGTGCGTGCTCATCTCGTGGATCCATGTGGGTCGCGAATAGTGCATGCTCGGGCTCTAGTGGAACGGGATCAGGTGGGGGAGCAACAAGAGGGTGAACGGGTGCATCAGCAATAACTGGGTGATCAACATGATCAGCAGCAATGACATGATCGCCCTCCAACAACGGAGCATCCACAGAGTGATCATCAACAGGTGGGTCAGCAATCACAGGCTCAATAGGCATGCCAACATGAACGGGGTCATGCTCAAGCACAGGGTCTAGAGCGGCTGCCTGCTCAGGGGCGATGGCAGGCTCGGGATCATCAAAAACCATCTCAAAGTCAAACTCAGGGTCAATGGGATCCACTGGGTCAGCTGGGTCGACTGGATCCTCCATAGGCTGATCCATAGGTATAAACTCTATATCCTGATCCGGGTCGAACCCTGGGGGAAAGATAGGATCGGAATCCTCCACATCATCATGGTCGAAAGCAAAGCTAGGAATAGGGGCAACAGAGGATGCCTGGTCAGGATCTGAACCATGTGAAAAGTGTTGTGCGCTCAGAGTGTGGGAAGGTGCGGAGGCCACAGACTCGAAGGAGTCTGGAGCAGGTGAGTGTGCAGGTGACTCCGCAGCTGGAGCATCTGCGAGCAGTAAAAGTCCTCCGTCGGCTATGAGGGCCTCGCCCTCCTCATCGTCCTCTAGGAGATCATCGTCAAACAGATCAATATCGCCGACAGCCTCGGCGTCTAGAAGTAAATCGTAGGCAGGGTAAACAGCTAAGGGTATGGGAGCAGGGATCTCCACTAACGGTAGGTCCCCAATAAGAGGGCCATCGGCGAGCTCATCAGCCTCGTCAGGTAGCGCGAAGGGCTGAAAGTCGTCCTCGTCCGTGCTAGAAACGTCCGACGTGTGCCTCGTGCTCTGAAGATGCTAGGTCATCTGATACTATAGGTCTAGGTCCTGTGGTGTCTGAGTCGCCAGTGCCGGGCGAGTCCATGTGTCTGTAACATAAGCACAAATATGCACAAATAATCAGTCATATAATCAGGTAAACACATTAGTAACCAAGTAAGAAATCACATAATTCTCCTAGTCCCACTAGCCTCCCAGTCTCCTAGACTGACATTCCTAGTCCCACTAGCCAAATTCTCCCAGTCTCTAAGACTGCTCTATCATCTACCTCGACCTCTTAGATCGAGCCTCGGCCTCCAAGACCGAGCCTCAGCCTCCAAGACTGAGCCTACTCTTCCTAGTCTTACTAGCCATCTACCTCGATCTCTTAGATCGAGCCTCGGCTTCCAAGACCGAGCCTCAGCCTCCAAGACTGAGCCTAATAAATAATAAATAAAATGTGCTCAACATTTGTTTATAAAAACGTTTTGGATCTGGACTTAAGTGGTATGCAGTAAAAATGTTTTCGTGAGAGCCCTAGTGATCATAGTCTAGACTCGAGAAGGAATCCTAGTTCGCTATGATCAGAGCTCTGATACCAAGCTGTCACACCCTGGCTTTGCGGAAGCGTGGTTAATTTGGTGTGACTTCTTAATACCATAGCTTAACCATAACAAAGCTATATGAATAAAAACCATGCAAGATCATCCATTCAATTAAGTTTTAAAACCAAATACAACAACATTGTATCAACGGGAACACACCCTAACGACATAAACATTGTTCAACGAACACAAACATCAACAAAACACAAACACAGTTTAAGGACTGTGACTTGTCCAGGAAAGAGTCACATTCCCTAAACCCGGATGACCTCGTACTAGTGAAGCGGGAAAACGTGCCATACCGTGCCAGATCCTTTAATTCCCTGAAATACATGTAAGTTGAAAAATCAACAATAATGTTGAGCGAGTTCATGTGTAAGTGAGCAAATAAACCTTTGTTTGTATAAAAATCCTGGTATGTAGCGTATCATTTTCTTTTATAAATCAAACCAACCATTTTCTTACTTAACCAAAACAATATTCAACACATCAACTAGTCCATAACATGTTAATCGCAAAGATTTCATGAACTTGTGATTTACTCAAAAATACGAAGTAAATCTCATTACTTTTAGCGGATCTTTATATAAATTAGTCCGGTTTCGTAAAAACCTTGCTTTTAAAGAAATTCCGCCTTCACAACTTCTCGTCATCTTTTACAAAAATTGTTATTTTGTCGAAACTTTGTGCTACACAAGTGTTTACACACTTGTGTGTTCTAAAAATCATTCTTGTTAACGTAAGATCCGTCTTTAGGAAAACATGATTTCTTTTATACTTGGTTCTTTGAAAATACCACTTGTAGATCCGTAGATCTACTAGTTTTAAACACTATTTTGTAAGTAAAATCACTTTTACACAAGTTCATGATTTGTGTGTGGTAGAGTTTCATCCTTTAACCCTTGTTACTTCCAAAACATCCTTATGTCATGATCCATGATCATGACCAACCCGGGTTAAATGATGATCCGAGCTACCACAACATAAATCGGGTCCAAATAACCACACAAATCAAATACTACAAGTTTTACACACCATATAAGCTTTTATCCATCATTACAAGCATTTTTAGTAAACTTTAATGTATCATCTTGTAAGATTACTAGTTTTAATCATTACAAATCGTTTTAACCACTTTACGATAGTTCAAGAAGGTGATTTAAGCAACATACCACTAGCTCGAGGCTAGGGAAGAATCTAGACGCAAAACGGGTGGATAAAAGCAAGAGAGTGAGGTCCTTTAAGCTCCGAGTGCACCAAGACTCCTTATACGTGATCCTTGACACTTGTGTGTTCTTGAAATGGGGTGATCAAAACCGAAAATATGATGGATGGATATGGGGATGTTCGGCCGAAGCCTTGAGAGAGAGAGGGAGTGTGTTTGAGTGGTGTTGTGAGTGTTATGATCATAAGGTGCAAGACTTGAACTTATAGACAATCTTTAGGGCTATGGACCAAGGGATCTTGTGTCTTATAGATATTAAACATCAAGGATTAAACTAATAAAATGGTACAATGGTGTCCCCAAGGGGACCGAATTCGGCTCAAAGGGGGGGGGGGTTCTAGTTCATTTTCAACCAAAATAGTTAGTGTAAAGTGAGGTTAATCTAGTTAGTTAAGTGATTAACCCGGTTAGTTGTGCGTTGCGCTTTATGGCGGGTGTTAGGGTATTTAGGGACCCTAACTGGCTCAGAAAAAGACAAATAGTGTTATTAACAATATTTTCATGTTCCGGGTATAGTCCGGTTGTCCGGTTGGATAGTAATCCGTTAAAGCGCTTAACAAAGCTTTAAAGTGTCGCTAATACCATTTTTAGTGACACAACTTATTCCCGACACTTTGAAAAGTGTCTAGTAATATTTTTCTCATGTTTTGGCACTTTATTAGTTAGCTAGAAGCTGAATTGTTTATTAAAGTGCTGAGTTTTGTGCTTAGTGTACGTTTTAGGCACATCCAGTCATTGTAACTTATCCCTAGAGACGCAGTTCTACAACCCTTGTATCCCTACACTCACAACTAGTGTAGTAGCTATTTCTGGCTTATACAGGCCTTAGAGGCAATATCTGCCTGATGCTGGCTTTATCAGCATGTTCAATAGGTTATCCGTTCATAGTGCTACTGTGCTTTTGTGCATCATGTTTGTCACTAAGGTTCAGCGTATAAATAATGTAGTGACAGTATGTAAAGTATGATGCAGGAATATGCATGTATCAACATTCAAGTAGCAGTTTGTTCACAAGTTCAAGTAAGCACAGTAATCGAGCAGTAATTAATTATTAATCAAGTCGTACGGGTACCTGGTTTAGTGAGGGTTGTCACAGTTTGTTCAATGATCGCTTGTCCGATTGTTATCCAAGATTTAGGGATTCACATGAAAATCAAAATAAACCAAAATCAGTAAGTTTGATAAATGCCCAAGAAATGATTAACGTTCACAGATATTACATAAATCAGAGAATGTAGATGATGATAACAAACCTCCGATCTTGATATTGTTTGCAAAAAACAGTGATTAAATCGGATAATGTATATCATAAAGAACAACACAGAAAATACAGAGAAATCTTCAAAAATTGGGATTAAACACTTACAATACATAATAATCTAATATAGAAACAATTTATTTATAGAAACAAAATCAATATTCCGGAAAAACATATCAGACCATAAATAAAATAAAATAAACAAAATCTTCAATTGATTGGTAATTAATACAATACAAAATTTATTACTAACAAAAAAACGTAATCTGTTTATAGAAACAATTTCTAATTACAGAAACCGAGTTAAAATCTAAAACAAAGAACAGTCAAAACTGTAATACCTTGTATAATCGAGGAAACAAAAAAATCCTCCCAAATGAGATTGAATCGAAATAAAAAAAGGATTCCGTTATCACCTATAAAACTTTAACAATCAAAAAACCAAAACTAAAAGAGTTAATTCGTACCCATTGATGGTGAATTCTGGATCGATGAACAATGGAGAATACCATGTTGATGATGGCTATGGTGGCGGTATATTAGGGTTCTGTTTGGAAAAAGGAAATAGAATGAATGAAGAGTAATAGAACAAATCTCGTTTTGATTAAGAAAATAATCAACATCTTGTACTCTCATCTGAATAAACAACATACCTGCAATTTTTATGTTCGGATCTGAAAGAAAATAATCGTAGATGAAGTTAATAACAAAATAATTAGTAGCGAATAAAAAAAAGATTCAGAAATATCTAAATAACATATAAAAACAGTTGCAACCTTGGATCTATGTCGAATATTTCAAAGAATCAAGAACACCATTAGGTTAAAGTGATAGAAGATGATTGTCGGTATGTGAGATTTTGTGGAACTGATAGGTTTGATGAAATACATTTACCTGTAATTCTTGAAAGATTCGTCACCTAAGATGATGATCGGCTATAGTATTTTCATGATCGGATATGGTATGTTGATGTAGGGTTTGTAATCGAATATGGTAGGTAGAAGAGAGAGAACAGAGAGAGAAAGAAGATGATTCAAGAAGAATGTTATGCAAAATAATTGAGTGAAATCAATTTAAAGGATCCGAATTCAATATGGGTTATTTGGATAACCCGAAAACCGGCCCATTCAAATCTGGATCCCGTGTATCTTTGGTTTTTTGGTTTGTGTTTTGTGAAACTTGGTTTGTTTATATAGAATTACATCAATTCCCTCCCAAAATCAAACTCCACTAAACCAATGGTTGTCACATCATCAAAATGGCTTCACCATTCAAGGACACATAGCCCACATCATCTCATTTATTAATATATATATAGATTCACATTTCACTCCAAAAGCCATATTAATTTAGAGATATGGGTGGTGGTTATCCAACTCTGATCGAACTAGTAAGACCTTCAAACCTTCGACGATTATCCATTCAACGCTCAAACCCTCCACATTCAAACCCTCAACGATCATCCCATTGACACTCAAACCCTTCTACCTTCAAACCCTCCAAACCCTTAAGTGGCAAACCCTTTTCCTCTAGAAATCTACCGTCCTTAGCAACATACCAACTTAATTGTGGAATAGCTAAACTTGATGTACGATTATATCTTTAGTCAACTACGATTTAATGGACTAAGAATTGGTGAGGGGCATCGTACTCCAGTGGCAAAGACTCCTACAATGACAAATTGTCCTCCTATGGCAAACCCCCATCCAACACAAGAAGTCCCAAGTTAGGTTGAAGGGTACGAAACCGACCAGGGGGTGATATATGTACCAAGGTCAGATGATGAAATATATTATCCATCTGAAAGCTCTAGTTATCGATACGAGATGTTGGACAGGCATGATAGTGATCGTGACTGCTCATCGCTTAATTCTCTATTTGGTTATAAAGTAATGTTTTATGTGCTTTATGTAATGTTTTATTAGGGATTAATTATGTGGTTTATGTAATGCTTTAGTTAGGTTTATTAAAGTTACTAGGTTAAAACCCCGTGTATTACACGAGTTGTAGAAATATAATTTTATCTAATAAATAGTCAAGATTTATCTTTTAAAAATAAACTTTAATGTATAATTCTTAAAAAAACACGTATATTAGACGTGTTGAATAGATCTAAAAAAGAGTTATATATCTTTAAAAACCATGTCTATTACACAGATTAAATAAATGTAATTTTGTATATTAAATACTAAAAACGTCGTATCTTTAAAAACCCGTGTATAGTGGGGTTGAAAAATCTACCAAATAATAAAAAAAATTATATCCTTAAAAACCTCGTGTATTACACGTGTTGAATAAATCTAATTTTACATAGCAGATGATAAAAAGTTATATCTTTAAAAACTTCGTGTATTACACAGGTTATATAAATGTAACTTTGTATAGTAAATAATAAAAAAAAGTTAAATTTTTTAAAAACCCCGCGTTTTACACGAGTTGAATAAATATAATTTTGTATACCAAATAATAAAAAAGTTATATTTTTAATAAGTTAGGATAACATTTAATATTAATTTATTATTTATATATTTATTATAAGATAAGTAGGAAAGAGAGGTATTTGTTTTAAAAATATATTAAATTAAAAATTTAGATTTGAGGATAATATTTTATTAAAGTATGATAATATTTAATATTAATTTATTATTTAGTTAGTTAGTTAATATAGGATAAATATAGATTTGTGGATACCCTCAATGAATGACACGTGTCTAAAAGTTGGTTTCTTTTATTATAGTAGATAAATTTGTTTTTAATTTGTTATGTTTAATTTTTATTTTTGTGTTTTAAATAGGTCTACTGTTAAACTTATTTGTTTTTTATTTATAATTTAATTTAATTTAATTTAATTTAACTTAATTTAATTTCATTCAATAAATTATAATAACAATTGAGCTTCCTTTAATAAAAATTGTTTTAAAATCGATGGGGGGCACCAACTCTCTCCGGACGCATCCGGTGGAATGGACTGATATCATCACCTCCTCTTAATAAGTTGATTTATGATATGAATGGTCGTATGTCACTGATGCTATGATCAATGGTGTCTAATAAAGACTGCGGGGTATGGTGGGGCGGGAGTTGAGCTTGGGTTGGGGCATTTGTTGACACGTGGTTTGGGATGGCAGATATGGGGCGACCCACATTTAAACAGGGTATGGTGGGGCGGGGGTTGGGGGCGTGGGTTTGGTGGGCTTCGCTGGGCTGACCCGGCTGGGCTCTTTGTATTTGTTTTTAATTAAAGAAAACTACATAAAAAAATTACATAAAAAATTTACTAACGTTTATATTTGTTTTTTTATCTCTTCTCTCATCTCCAAGACTATTTCCAACTCGTCACCCTTTAGGTGATCAATCGGCTGGGATAGAATTTTCAAATCCTCCCGTCTTTGTCTCTGGGCTTCTCTAACGGCATCTCTAGCTTCTTTGCTCTTCCGAATTTCGGCCCTTTGTTGTTGGAAGACGTTGAATGTATCCATCTTGGATGAAATGTCATCCAACTGGTCGCTGTATATTCCTCTATGCAAGAGCGAACTCCCAGCTGAAGGTGATGCCGTAGCAGATCTTGATTTTTGAGCACGCCTTTTTGTGGCATCTCTTCCATACTCAGGCCGGTTTCGGCTTGGCGAATCATCAAAAAGGTCCTCAATCTCTTGATCTTGTGCATCAGATTGGGTTTGGGACGAGGCCCTCGACCTTTTGGAAGACGTGTTGCTTTCGCTACCACTGGGGATATTCGCCCACTTTGGATGAAACTTACAAATCTCCCAACAATGCATGAAACGGAAGTCGGTCCCCACATTTGTCTTGAATTGAACCAATGCATTCGTCACAATGTCGGCTTCGGTTTCACCACTTTTTGGGTTTTGTTTTACTTTATTTAAAAAAGAGAAAAATGCCCGGATAGTCCCTGTGGTTTCGCCTTTTTTCACCTATAGTCCCCAACTTTCTAAAACTACCTGAATAGTCCCCAAGTTTTCGTTTTTTGTTCCCGGATAGTCTCTGGGTCTAACTTCAGTTACTTTTCTCTGTTAAAATGATGTGAAATGACAAAAATACCCTTTCCTTAAAAGGCCAAACTATAGGGACTATCCGAGCATCTTCTTGATTTTTATTTATAAAACCCCACCACAACACTTCATCTTCAACCTCCACCCACCATCACCCTCCTCCACCCTCCACCATCCGGGCCACACCTTCACCCTCCGGCCACCACACTCCACCAAGACCCAAATATCACATTTTTATTTAATTCCAGGCAGGAATATCATGAAGATACTAAACACGAAAGTTGATTAACGGCAAGTAGAGCACACAAACATGGAAAAAAAAGCATATCTCTTTTAGTTGAGAAAGTCAAGGGAAATTGCATCCAATCTATTTGATAGTAAATTCCACAGAAAAACTAAATTTGGAATTGGAAGTGAAGGGCAATTCCCTTCATTTGGGACAGCCACATAATGACATCTAATTTCTGTGTTTAAAAGTCAAGGGCTTTATTGTCCATTCAACACAAGTGCTATTATTTATTCCATTGTCACTTCTGGAAGTTAAATTGTCATGAAAGAGTAGAAAATACTTATGTCAAAACAGAGAAATTAAAACCAAGACAAGTAAAAGTGATTTCCATGATCACATTCCTAATTATGCGAATGGGAATGGAAAAACAGTTAGAACTTGGAATACTCAAGTTTAACCAACTAACATTAGAAATAGTACCTTTGAAATCTCGAATAGCTGCGAAATCAATAATTTCGGTTTAAAACAATAAAAATAATAATAATAGCCAAAGCTGGTTCAATACATGTGTTGCAAACTTTTTCCTGCTCAACGTAGTAAATTTCTAGAAAACTTTTGTATAACTAACCTCCTAATATATTCCAATGAAAAAGCAGTGAAGTTTTCATATCCATATAGTACAACACTAAGTAATGTCCCTTACTTAAAAGGTAAAGTTAATTAATTAATATATAAGACTGCAAACATGGTCAAAATGCAAAGCTAACACTTGAGTTAAATGCAAAAGTAGTAGTCTATGATTATAAAATGCAAAGCTAACAGTTGAGTTAAATGCAAAAGTAGTAGTTTATGAGTTAAATGAAGGTGTGGCGGTGATGGTGGAGGGTGGAGGAGGGTGATGGTGGGTGGAGGTTGAAGATGAAGTGTGGTGGTGAGGTTTTATAAATAAAAATGAAGAAGATGCCCGGATAGTCCCTATGGTTTGACCTTTTAAGGAAAGGGTATTTTTGTCATTTCACATCATTTTAACAGAGAAAAGTAACTGAAGTTAGACCCAGGGACTATCCGGGAACAAAAAACGAAAACTTGGGGACTATTCAGGTAGTTTTAGAAAGTTGGGGACTATAGGTGAAAAAAGGCGAAACCACAGGGACTATCCGGGCATTTTTCTCTTTAAAAAACCACTATATTTTGTAAGTTGGCCGCTTATCTCGGTCCACTTCGAGGATAAGCTATCGTTTTCACGATAAACCTATTTTCCCAATTCTTGATGGAATATTCTACTAACCCCTTGCCACAAGTAGGTTCGATGTTGAGAATTTCCTGTTTTTATAAAAACAAAATTTAATATATTACAAAGTTATATAAAAAAACATTAATAAAAACAAAGTTTAAGAATACCTAAAGTTGAATGTTGAGATTGTTGAAACCAACCCCTCGCCAATGCAAGTTCTTCAGGAACGGTCCATTTTAGTTGTTTTCGCTTGATGGTTTCAAGTGCTTTATCCGCCTCGGTTTTTTTCTTATGGCTTCTCTTTTTTATGGGTTGGGGTGCGGAAGGACATCGTTGGGTGGTTGAGTTTCGGGGACGGTTTCGTTTTGTGAAAGGTCGATGGAGGTTGGTGAAAGGTTGATGGACGTTTGTGTAAACGGTGTAGGTATCGCATCATCGGAGTGTGGGAAGTTAGTAAACAAACAATTCCCAAGATACGATGCATAACTCGCTTCTTGGGGCATAGAAGAGTGTATCATAAATGGACGAGGCATTGGACGAATGGGTGGTGGGCTAGGATTATTTTCTTGGAGTGCATACGGGTGGGTCGGGTCAAAAGAACGGTTATGAGGATGCATTTTTTCGTTTTGTAGATGGAGAATTGAAGATGAATGTGGTAAAAAAAAATGGAAGAAATTGTGAGGTTTATAGTGGAAAAATGAAATTTTATTTATTTATTTATTTTTTTAGATAGCCGTTGGCCAACGGCTAGCCCAACGGCTTCTTTGGTTTGTCCAATTAGAGCCCGCCATGTCAGTTTGGCCAGACCGCCCCACGCCCGGCTTGAAACCCATGCCCCAAGGGCCACGCCGAAACCCATGCCCACCAGGGTGGTGGCGTGGGCGTTTTCCCCCTACCCACGCCCAAACTCCCGCCCCATACCCCGCAGTCAAATATACCTAAACCATCGTGACTATTGATGTATCGACACACCTATTTATAATCAGTTTCCAAGGTTAGCTTTTGACACATACACCCCTTGACTATTCATAATTACATAATAAACATTAAATACAACATTAATCTATTTACATGAATTACCTATTAACTTTTACCCATATCTTCAACATCTTCTTCGTGGAAATGAAGTCTTCATTGGATCAGAAATCAATTTATTCGATTTGTTCGTATCGGCTATCCAATTAAACCGGTTATTGCTTGATTTATTCAATTGAATTAGGTTCATTTATCCAACTATGTAAAATTTGTGGAACCGATAATGGATCCGAAATCCGAATTAACATTTGAATTAGTTTTGGATGTGGTTCTATTCTTGGTTTTTTATTGCACACCCTTAATTATTCAAAAATAATTATGAAAAGTTATAATAGATATCAAACCACATCACAAATTATTCTGACTGTTACAATGCTACATTTTTGTTTATTTACTCTTATAAGTTTCAAATTAACTCTTACACTTTAAATAAATATACACCTTTAAGCATATAGTTATATATTCATCTTATAACTTTTATTCGTTAGTTTTTATTTTATAAAACTAAATATGTGATATAATGTGTTTTTTTTATTTTTTGAAAACGGATATACCCGGTGATCATCGAATAAATTTATTTTTCTAAAGAAAAAACAACTAAATATGTTTCCGGTTGAGATTTATTTATTTATTTTTAATTTTAATGTATTACACATTTATATTTTTCACTTCATACTTGTCTTTTACTAGTTTGTATGTTGATTTCCCCAACGCGTGGTGGTCTGTGGGGGAAAATCCTAGTTTTTTTTTATAATAAGAAAAGAAGTTGGTTGCCGGTATTTCTGCCCTAAACTCTAATCTTTTTTTTTAACGGTTAATAGAATTAATCCTAAGCATTCTTTGAGCACCCACTAAATCAAACGGAGTATTCTGAGAGCAATCCGAGTTCACCACCAATTCTGCGGAAAACCTGGTAACCCACCGGCCTACCCGCCCATAGATATGATGGTAAAATTACCGGTAAAACCCGTTTGGCTCAAGGACCGAACCCAGATTTCTGTAGGTCTCTTATCATCGCCCACCAGTACCTCACTCTACACCAAGTGAGAGTTAACCTGCATCTCAAGAGAAACGCAAGTTTTCCACAATTTGATCCATAGATCATTGACAACCCTCAACTCTAAGGCCGGTGGGTGTGGCTTAACGCCACCCCGTCACCTCGTTCTCCATAGCGCTCTGGGGGCGCCATCAGCCACACCGCGGCAGTGAAAGGGGGGCGCCATCCTATGCTCACCAGCGCGTTAACGAGGGGAAATTGATTTGAACGATGAAGGTGTCGGTCAAAGAGGACGCTATAGTGTAAAGAGGCTTTAAAGTCCCTGTGTGACGTGGCGGTAAGATGACGTGATAAAGCACACCCTCCAGCCTAATCTAACCCCCTAAACTTGGGTTATGCAAATTTCTTCGATTCCCTGCTCACTTTACGAGTTTCATCGGTGATCAAGTTACTCTTATTCTCATCATTCCGGTAAGACTTTCTTTCAACTTGTAATCTCGAGTCTCTTGTCAACTATCCAGTTATTACAGTGTATTATCTCCAGCCCTAGTTAGTTGTTTAATAATTTAATTTATTTCATCTTCTTTCTCGATTTGATCTGTTTCATTGCAAATTGATGCACCCCTATAGTTTAATTTGCTTGTGTATGTTCTTGCACCCCTATAGTTTAATTTGCTTGTGTATGTTATTGCAATCTGATAATCTTTCTGATGCCCACCAACTGTTTGTTTGAATGTTTGTGATTATGGCAACAAGGGGTGGACCTTTATTGAGCTTGGAGTCATGGATTCAGATCACACAGGTCCCTAATCTTTTAATAATCTGTCAACTGTATCTTCAATTATTGTTGCTTCAATTCATCTTTTAAATTTGCAGGAATTGCTGTTGTTTTAATGGGAGTTAGTGGCGCCGGAAAATCGTGAGTTTCATCTTGATTTTGCTGTAATTTGTTTGAAATTCTTTATAAAAACTCTTAATTTTCATGGGTTATGTAGAACTATAGGCGAACTGCTTGCAAAAGCTCTAAATTGTAGCTTTATTGATGCTGATGACTTCCATCCACAATCAAACAAAGGTAATAGTTTCCGAAACGGGCTCTTGTTGCACATATTGTGTGATGATCATGGTCATTTGTGAAGATAGAAATATGTGTATCAATAAACAGAGAAGATGAAGAAGGGGATTCCTTTGTCGGATGAAGACCGGACCCCATGGCTTGAAGTGCTTCGGGATGTTGTGAATGCAAATTTGGTCAGTGGCAAGACTGTAATTCTTGGGTGTTCTGCCCTCCAAAAGCAGTACAGGGAGATTCTTAGGTCAGCTGACCCGAATTATCGAGCGGGTGCATATGACCTGTGTGTTGTGAAGTTTGTTCTGTTGGATGTTGGGGTCAATGTGCTAATGGACCGGGTTCAGAAACGAGCTGCAGAAGGGAAGCATTTTATGCCGGTTGAACTGCTGCAGTCTCAAATAGATTTGCTTCAGGTTGATGAGTTTGAAGGGATATTTAAAGTTGATGCGTCATTGATTCCTGAAGCTATTGTGGACGGCATAAAAGGATGGCTTTTTTGATCATGAATAGCATCGAGGGGTTGGTATTTGCTTATAGATATTCGTCGTGTATAATTATTTTGGTAAGAAACGGTGAATTTTATAGAGGGTCGTTAATCATTTAATATATAATGAATTTGAAGTACAAAAATATAATAACAGATAACTGTTATATTAAATATTGATGCATAAACTGTAATGTATTAATGTATATGAATAACCCTCTTTCTAGAAAAGACCGTTAAAAAAAGCAGCATCCGTCAAGGAGACGGCTGCGGAAATAGGCGCATCCGCCACGTCCGGCATTGAAAAGACCAAAGCCACCATGCAAGAAAAGGTTTTCCATCGCGTTGTTTCTCCATAGTTTAGGATTACTTATACAACTCTTCAAACGTATTTATCAAAATACTCACAATACAGGGTGAGAGAATGACTGCACATGACCCGACTCGAAAGGAGATGGCAACGAAGAAAAAGGAGGCTATAATAAATCAAGCATAGTATGAGAAACAGGTGGCAAGCAAGCAAAATGCCACGCAGAGACTGGTGACTGAAGCCGTTGAGACGCACTCCTACTTTGCCACCAGAGCCACTGCCCACTGGCAATCCTATGGGGAGCCACCAGATGTCATCCTTGCTGGGACATGGAACCGAAGCGCCTGTTGGTAGTGTTGTGGAAGGAGTTGTTGGGTCTCACCCAATTGGAAGGGACATGGGCACCGATACCACTCTGGCTGGGCATAACACGAAAACTGGTGGTGGAGGTGCTGGTGGATATAGCTCTAAGGGAGTGTAGCATTGATTTAATTCAAGTTTGATGTAAATCTTTTCGTTTGCCATCTATGTGGTTAAATAATTAAATTAATAAGAACTTAAGAGTAGTGTGACATTGTTTATTCATTGTGTTTCAATTTAGGCTCGAGAGTGCTTAAGCTTAGCTTGGTTCGATCTTTTAGCGGGTGAATCCCAAGTAGATCATGAGCAAGTTGGTCTCGCTACACCCTGATGTAGTAACCACCGATACTATTCCACCTTGAACATATTAATAAATAATTCTTCATATAAGAAATATTACACTCAAACAATATTTCTTTACATTTAAATGAAATAACTAAACAGGTTACAAGTATTTAAAAGAATTTGGACAATTTTTTAACTTGTTTCTTACAAAAATGTAGAATGATTTTAAGTAATACTTTATTGGAGGATGTATACACGAACCAAGACGCTTAATCATTTTAAGAAAGATACAAGTGCAAACAGTGAAACCGATAGCTTTTCTCAAAGCATGCTATCAGTTCTAGTTGGCAGTCTTCTAAAGAAATTGATCAGGACCGAAGGTAGTATCTTCTGGTGATACAACACATAAATGAATGACTGAATGACCACAACATAGAAAGGTGTGGCATATAGAACCATAGCAGCAATTAAACAGAACATTACAAACAGAAAAGTAGCTATGGGGTCTCTCCAGCTGAGTAAAGACTCAACCCTCTCTCCTAGCGTCGCTAAATCACCAACCAGTACCTGAATCCTTCCAGATAGACCCCTCAAGCCATCATATCTCATACTTGTCATATCAGGAAGATCAGAGGTTGGAAAGGTGTCGAATTCTTCATCAGGGTCCGCATTATCTGTACACAATAGGCAAGCGTCCATGGGAGGTGGATACATTGGTCTTCGTCTGTAGTTCCAAATTCCGATTACAAAAAGAGTGAGGAAAATAGATGACACAATAAGATCTGGATACATGGCCAATATAAAGAAAATGATGTGGATGACAACAATGTTAATGGGATTCTTCACAAACCATATTCCCACTACATTCAAACCATGAAAAACCTCCATGATCCTGAAGTAATTAGCTTTAATTCTTCTCCAACTCCACATGTCAGATCCCACATCCAGCACATACTCCACAACCTCTTTGCTCAAGGGTGGTTCGGCCTGGCTGAACCTCATGGAGACAATTTGAATCGCATGGTGTCTCAGGCTATCAAGCTGGCGGACATTCAAGGGACATATGTAGTGCATTTCTGGCAATAGTGGTTGTGAGTACATTTGCATCATGTTTACCAAAGACGAGCATGTAAACCTCACTGCCAAATTGATCTCACCCATGTTTTTCACCCCAGATGGACGCAAAACTAAAAGGGGGTACGAGTGGATGTAAACACGATCAGTTTCAAGAGTTGAAACACGAATCCTGACCTTCCCAATCTGTGTATCTAGGCCTGGTAACGGGAAGTCATCAAACACACCAATGTTTAATATAGTACATGGGTCATAAACTTCCCAACTATGCTGTACGTTCCATTTTGGAGTAAGACTTTCTGTTATTGTTCTTGTTCTGAACCACTTTGTCCCATACTTAGCCACACAATATGCATATGTTGTTGCCCTTCCATCTTTTATCTTCATCGGTGTTAACCCATGAGCACTCTATTAGACAATATAAACATAATTATTCGTATGGTTATATGTACTTAACCTAGTCTATATTACTTATAGTTATATGTATGTATATTCGATATATTTGAGCGGTTATGATGGTTGGAAGGCACCGATTCAAAGGTGGTTATTCCCTCTAATTCTAACTGCTTATAACTGTCATATATATGAACATATATATAGGTCTGGGCGGGAATCATGACCGGCACCAAGACATTTCTTTAAACTTCCAAGATTGTCCATATTTCATTACTGCACATTGATCAAAACACACTTAATCATGAAACCAACAATTCATGATGTTTCCGCTGCAAATCGTTTCGATGTTCAACAAAGTGGTATCAGAGCCACTAGCGA
The DNA here is from genome assembly GCF_002127325.2 of Helianthus annuus. NCBI lineage: Eukaryota > Viridiplantae > Streptophyta > Magnoliopsida > Asterales > Asteraceae > Helianthus > Helianthus annuus. The sequence continues at coordinate 41,085,914 of NC_035438.2, forward strand.
AAGCGATGCAGATCTCAGGCCAACTTCATCCACATTACCGTGTAAACACTGTTCCGACGAGAAGAGAGAACGGAGATGGTTGCAGAGGCGATGTTATTACTGCAACAAACCCGGTCACCAAATCTCAACGTGCAAGATGAAAGAAAATGATGAGGAAACACAACTGATTCGTCTGGCAATTGACACCGGAACGCAGCAACAACAAAATGCAGACTTTGATCATCAAAGCAATCAAAGAATGGAGTATATTGTGGTTGGCACCGATGGAGGATTCTGGTCAGAGATGTGGTGCGTAAGTAAAACCCTCAAACATCATTATTCTGGCAGTTTAGATATGTTTAAACGAATAAAAAACATGTCCGGTGTTGAAACAAAAACCGGAGAAAATCAATTTTTCTTCATAAGGGGTATAGGGGTCGTCGAAGTCATGTCTGGGTCGGAGAAAGTTCGTATTCAGAGTGTATTCTACACTCCGGATATAGACAGAAATCTGCTAAGTTTAGATCAGTTAATTACTCAAGGTTTCACGGTGAAATTCATCGGAGATAAGTGCAAGTTATTTCCCACGTTTAGTATTCCTTTGATTAACAAGAAGAGTGATCTGTTAGAGATGTTATTTAAACTTATTATGTTATTATGTATAAGTATTAGAATATGTACATTATTCGGTATTATGATAACCTATGTAAGAACGATAAGCGGGTTAGATAAGCGGGTATAATTCAAACTGCAAGGCAGTTATTCCCGCCATTCTCAACGCCAAAACGATGAAGTATATAATCTTGATTCCCGACAATAACTTCCGGTATCAAGACACATTCTGTTTTATACGAATTGTCCAATTAGTCAGTTTGAACTTCCTGCATTCATTTCATCTTTCTGAACATTCAATTTGGTTTCACCATGAATGCGTCCAAGTTTCAATCTTCCGCTGCAAACATGATGTCTGATTCCCAACATAGTGGTATCAGAGCACCGTTGGGAAAGAAGACAGAAATCAAACCCACATCAACCATGTTGCCATGTCAACACTGCATAGACGAAGAGAACGATAAAGAGAAACGAATTCCTCGAGTGAGACTTTGTTATTATTGTCACCAACCAGGGCACCAGATTTATTCCTGCAAGGCGAAAGAAAACGACGAAGCGACCCAACTGATTCATCAAACATGAAAGTAGGAATACAGAAACAAGAAGGAGTGATCAATGATCATCAAGAGATGATTGTTATCTGTACTGAAGGAGGCCAGTGGGGCGACATTTGGTACATTAGTTCTATATTTTCACATCATATTGCTGGAAACTTGAATGTGTTTAAACGTATTAAACACATCGTTGGGGTCGACACAAGATCTGGGGAAAACAGTTTCTTATTTACTCGAGGGGTTGGGGCGGTAGAAATAAAATCAAGCAATGAGACCATGAGAATACAAAGTGTATTCTACTCACCAGAATTAGACCGGAACGTGTTGAGTTTGGACCAATTAACGTTGCAAGGTTACACCGTTAACAAGTCGGGTGACACTTGCAAAATCTTTCCAATGTTCTCAACACCGGTTATTAATTCCGTGAATGATATGAGCGGCTTGACAAAGGAAGATGAAATCGGTCTAAAAGAATTACAGGGAATTCTTGATGTGAGCACAATGGATGATGAATTCAAAGAAAGATATCTTAACTCCTATTTCGAAGAATTGAATCTGTCCTCACAGGAGACGGATTGGAGTTTGATGATTATAAAAACCATGGAGTTCCACGAATTCGCCGATTGCAAATCCTTACTTGATATGATAGATGACAGGGAGTTTATATTCAAATACAAACATGTTTTGGAGGCAAAGTTCGAGGAGATGGTGACGCGGTTCCTAAACGTCAATATGGGAATATCTTCAAGGCCGGTCCCTCCATATGCACCGACCAAAAGAAAAATTGATCTGCTGGGATTATACGTGACGGTGGAAAGAGATGGTGGCTACCGGAGTGTCACTAATGACAACTCATGGCCGGTGGTTGCTAAGGATTTGGGATATGATTACCAAGACGGTGAATATATGAGAATTATCTATGCTATGCATCTAGACATCTTAGTATATTATTACAGGTTTAAAGTGGTTCAAGAGAAGGTGTTTGACAAGGAGGTGGGGAAAGAAGGAGAAGGTTCTTCATTCGGCTGCCATAAGAGGAGGAAAAGTGCTGGTGATGCTCAAGATGAGGCTGCTTCGGACCATTATGCTCTCTATGCCGGAAACGAATGGGAGGGTACCTGGAACCTGCAAAAGAAACGGAGGCGCTTTGATTTCAATCATGCGAGGAAGGCCGTTGAAGAAGCAAACAGGAGTGTCATGCAGCATGCTAGGAAACATAATTAAGTTTAAGGGGGTTATGTTAGAGATGTTATTTAAACTTTATTATGTTATTATGTATAAGTATTAGATTATGTACATTATTCGGTATTACGATAACCTATGTAAGAACGATAAGCGGGTTAGATAAGCGGGTATAATTCAAACTGCAAGGCAGTTATTCCCGCCATTCTCAACCGCCAAAACAATGAAGTATATAATCTTGATTCCCAACAATAACTTCCGGTATCAAGACACATTCCGTTTTATACAAATTGTCCAATTAGTCAGTTTGAAGTTCATGCATTCATTTCTTCTTTCTGAACATTCAATTCGGTTTCACCATGAATATGAATGCGTCCAAGTTTCAATCTTCCACTGCAAACATGATGTCTGATTCTCAACATGATCAAACCAAAATGACTAAGGAAGAAGAGATTGGTATCTTAGAAAAACAATACATGATTAGTAAAGAATCGGAACATGAGAAGTTCAAAACAGAATTTTTGAATGAATATTTTGAAAGTCTGAATGCATCGACAAACGAACCAGACTGGAATGTTTTAATACTTCAAGCAATGTCATTCAAGGAGTTTCAAGACTGTAAGGCACTTCTTGATATGCTGGACGATGAAGAGTATGTAATGAAATACAAGTATCATCTCGAAAACAAGTTCAATGATATGGTTGACTGGTTTCTCAAGGAGAAATTAGAAATTACCACAAGACCACTACCTACGTATGCATCGGACAACCGAAAAATATGTCTCTTAGATCTGTACATGGCTGTCAAAAGAGAGGGTGGATACCGAAGGATTACTGAAAGAAATATGTGGGCAATGATTGCCAAGGATATAGGTTTTGATTATGATGAAGGAGGGTATATGAAGCTGATATATGCTATATATTTAGACGTACTAATCTACTATTATAAATACAAGTCAACTCAAGAGAAGGTACACGAGAAAGAGGAGGTCAAGACGGTGGTTGATCCAAGACGAAGCAGGAGTGATGGAGACAGAATATTAGTAAATGAAGCAGATCAATTGGAAGGAAACTCAAAGAATGAAGATACTGCTATGAAGGAGGCTGAGCACTATGCGTTTTTCGCCGGTAATGATTGGCAAGGAATCAAAAGGCTGCATACTAGGAGGAGGTTTAACTTCAATCAAACAAAAGTAGCTGTGGATGATGCCAACAAAAGTGTTTTAATGCACTCTTGCAAACATAATTATGTTTAGGGGAGTGTATTAGACAATATAAACATAATTATTCGTATGGTTATATATACTTAACTTAGTCTATATTACTTATACTTATATGTATGTATATTCGAGATATTTGAGCGGTTATGATGGTTGGAAGGCACCGATTCAAATGTGGTTATTCCCTCCAATTCTAACTGCTTATAACTGTCATATATATGAACATATATATAGGTCTGGGCGGGAATCATAACCGGCACCAAGACATTTCTTTAAACTTCCAAGATTGTCCATATTTCATTACTGCACATTGATCAACAAACACTTAATCATGAAACCAACAATTCATGATGTTTCCGCTGCAAATCGTTTCGATGTTCAACACACTCAAGATTCCAAATTCAAGAATCCCAATGCTTTTCTTCCATAACTGCTTAGCTGTTGGTCTGAGAGCGGTACTGTAGTGAGGAGATTCATCAAGAACATGATAACCGCCTTCTAAACAGATCCTCATATGAATCCTGCTAGCAAACTTGGCTTGTTTCGTCATTTTGCCTTCACTCATATCATATTTTTGAAGATTAAACCACCTGGATTTAATAGCTCTATGACCTAACCTCCGATCCACATACTGTAAGGGAATCACACACCTTCCAAGAACCTCATCTTTATCAGGTGCAACCCTATCTTCCACACTCACAATCAAGGGCTTTTCAAATGGTTCTGTAGCTACAAACATGAACTCTTCATTCCATATAGGATGTATAGACTTGCGCGTAGATAATCTAGTCCTTAAAGCCTGATGTCCAAGAAAAAACTTCATATACACTTCAGGAGATATAGTTTGATCACTGGGTATCAAATCCTGTGCTTCAATCACATGAACTCTGAGATACCAAAGCCTAGGTTGAAGATACGCCTTCGAACAGATTCTGGCAGAAGCATCAACTAGTCCACCAGATATAGCTTCAGGAAATGCTTCATCAGCTTGTGTACCCCACCACATAGCTAACATTAGCTCTCCCTTAACCTTCTCACCTTTCCTGTCTTCCAATTCATACCATTTACGAAATATACAACTATCTGCGTGGAACCTCTCTGGAACCTCACTAAGATCGTATAATATCCACCCCCTGAGATTATCTTTCACAACATTTGTATCAACATCTGCATCTTTCACAGAGACCTCAAGCATGATTTCCTTGTTCCTATAGAAAGCAAACACTTGGTTCCACTCAGTGTTGGTATCAGAATCGTCGGACACCCAGGACCATTCGGAACGGACCGGGTTGTTATCATATTCACAATCACAATCAATCATATAACAACGATCGCAGAACTTCATTGTAACAATAATGAACGAACAGTAATACGAATGATTTGAATGAAAACTTACTGATCGAAAAACCAAACAGAAATACTTGCAGCACTCGATAATAACATAAACTGACTTCGAATACCTTCAACAAATGTCTGTTACAACGCTACGAAATAGAACAATGATGCAGGGTTCTTATAGGTGTGAAACGGTGCCTCTATACGGTCGTGTCTTTTCCTTAAACGGTGTATCCTGAATAACCGTTGCAGCAGTTACAACAAAGAGACACACCGTTTCACCTTTGGGCTTTATAAACCCTTGACCCGTATCATATTTCTATCGGACTGGACTATAAACAAACTGACACGGACATTGTTCTTTGACCCATACTAGACTAAACATAACCTGGACAAACATGGCCTACGGCCCAACCGAAATAAACTAAACATAATAATAAAGTCTGACCCATTAACTAAAATAAACATAACGTAAACGCGGCCCATCAAGAAATACGTGCTTAACTTTCGATCTTCATTCTCCCCCTTAAGCACGAATCTTCTTGACCCGCAACAATCTTCACGCATCTTCGTCATCGGTGACCACGAATGTGATCACCAAGTCTGCATCATCCTCGGTCTTGACCTCCTTGACTTGAGCATTCTTCTTTCCATCTTTCTCTTTTGCTTTTGCATTCTTATCGCCCTTTTCCTTCATATATTCGAAGTACCATTCAAACAACTCGATATAGTGAACATACGAAACCTTCATCTCGAAGCCATCAACCTTCTCGTACCCATACTCGAGTGCAACTTCAGCCCACGAATCATCTTCTAATACCTTTTTAATTCCACCCTTGAGATTCACAATACGGTACAAAAGTAGCAAATTCACATCTCTTCCGTCTAGCAATTTCGGTGGCATCTCTCTTGACTTAACAATACCAAGAAAACTTGGTAAAAACCATATCAAAACATCATCAAAGTTGGCATCATAAAACTTGTCATAACCCGCCAATTCTTCGTGCATTAAGAGCAAATCCAACGGCTCTAAACAACTATCCATAATCAAGCCGTTCTCGATCACGTCATCTTCATCTTGGGAAAGGACCACCGCCCTTTCACGTAACTCTTGCCTAGATTGAAGAGGGTTATCTTTCATCCCCTCGTAGTAGATCATAAAGCAAACTTTATGCTTTTTTGAAAACACAACTTCATCCTTTTTTGTTCCCGATGTTCCTTCGCCGTTCGCCTTCTTTCTTTCTTCACGTTCCTTCTTAAACTCTCCTTCATAGTAATCTTCTATGTACTCTTTAAGTTTCTCCTTCTCCATCCGATAACCGTTATCGACATCAAATTGATCATAAAACCGATTCAAGTAATCCTCTTCTAAATCAACATTTGATTTATCTTCATACACATCAAAGTTCTTGACTTGTGCACCGAACATTCGCTTTAACATACATTTGTCACCCGTAGTGACCGTCTCGATCCCTTGGAACAAAAGTTGTTCCAAACTAAGAACATTTTTCTCCATCTTCGGTACATAACTTATACACGAGATTGTTTTATCTCTACCATCGACCGGTATTCTCACTTCACCAATGCCATGAACAAACGAAAAATTCTTCTTTTTCTCGTTCGTGATTACCCCGAAATGCCTCTTGAACCGTTTGAACAAACTACGGTTCCTGGTCATGTGTGTCTTGAAACTTGGATCAACGACCCACATTTCGCTAAACAAACCACCGCTCGTACCATCGACTAAGTAATCATCTTCTTCCGGTAACGGGCCTAAATTGATATATCTACTAGGGCAAATGGAGGCTATGTGCCCAAATTGCTTACAAATAAAACATGTCACCCCGGCCTTCCTCGGCCGTCCAACCGGTGCCTTCCCTTTCCGATTAACTTTCTTTCCAACGCCTTTAGGAACCTTCTTCTTCGCATAATCCTTCCCGGATGACTTCACCGAACGTTTGGTTGGCTTCCCCTGCGCAACTCGTTTCCCACGGTTGCAGCCCCGGCCGCACTTTCCAACGTTCCCAACATCACTACTACTACCGATTTCTACCCCTTTTCCTTTACCGCGAAGACACGCGTTCCCACGACTACAACCCTTTCCGTGTCCGTGTGAACCTTCGGCTCTGATACCAATGTTGGTATCAGAATCGTCGGACACCCAGGACCATTCGGAACGGACCGGGTTGTTATCATATTCACAATCACAATCAATCATATAACAACGATCGCAGAACTTCATTGTAACAATAATGAACGAACAGTAATACGAATGATTTGAATGAAAACTTACTGATCGAAAAACCAAACAGAAATACTTGCAGCACTCGATAATAACATAAACTGACTTCGAATACCTTCAACAAATGTCTGTTACAACGCTACGAAATAGAACAATGATGCAGGGTTCTTATAGGTGTGAAACGGTGCCTCTATACGGTCGCGTCTTTTCCTTAAACGGTGTATCCTGAATAACCGTTGCAGCAGTTACAACAAAGAGACACACCGTTTCACCTTTGGGCTTTATAAACCCTTGACCCGTATCATATTTCTATCGGACTGGACTATAAACAAACTGACACGGACATTGTTCTTTGACCCATACTAGACTAAACATAACCTGGACAAACATGGCCTACGGCCCAACCGAAATAAACTAAACATAATAATAAAGTCTGACCCATTAACTAAAATAAACATAACGTAAACGCGGCCCATCAAGAAATACGTGCTTAACTTTCGATCTTCACTCAGGATTTGGGTTCTTCTCAGAAAGAGTCAAAGGACGGGTTGTTCCCTTATAGTCTCCCAGCCAAACCTCCACATAACACTCACATCCGTCAGTGACATCTTCCACAAGTAATCCCTTAGCTTTCACCACACGAACATATAGGTATTGGTATTGCTTTCGTTGTACATGCTCATGTGGGTGGAATTTGGCCTCCTTTTGGGAGAAGTCATCATGAGGAGAATTTTGCATAATTTGGATATTCACAGCTGTGAAATTAGATTCTTATTTATAAATATGGATTATACTAAAAGGCAATCATACAACTATGAAGTGATAACATTGATAAACTGGAAACTGAAAACCTGATAACATACTTACATGATACCACCACTGCTAAACCCGATAAATCAAGCCACACCGTCAATCAACTTCGGTTGGTGGAGATCTGTTGGTCTATTCAGAAACAAACTGGCCTCGTTAACCACGAGTTAATAGTTAATATTTTGTGAGATCAGAGTCATCATGGATAGAGAAGATTCAAGATGAATGGTAACACAGGTGTTACACTGTTATAGGATGGGTCTGGACCCTCGAGTTTTTTAAAAAATGGAAAGGGAGGGAAAAAATGAAAAACTATCTGCCTTTTGGCTCTTCATTCTCTTAACACTAATTTGCACTTGCTCGCGATAACAAAATGTCACAGTTGAAAGAGTCCCAACACCTCAAAATACCTTTCAAAGTGATAAAAGAAGCAACCAAAAACTTCAAAACTTGTGTTGGAAAAGGTGGATATGGCTCGGTATACAAAGGAGAACTTTTGATCTCAGAACAGCATACAACAGTTGCTGTAAAGCGATTGAATGAAAAATTTGGACAAGGGATCAAGGAGTTTTTGACTGAAATTGAGTTGCTCAAAGGTCAAAAGCATCAAAATTTAATCTCTCTTATTGGTTATTGCGATGAGAGAGGTGAGAAGATTATCGTCTATGAATATGCAGAGCGTGGAAGTTTGGATCAGTACATAAGGCATGACAAGACCACTGATACTCTTTCGTGGTTAGGAAGACTTAAAATATGTCTTGATGCTGCTCATGGTCTGGATTTTCTCCATAATCATGCGGGGAAGCATCAAGCAATAATCCATCGAGATATAAAAAGCGCAAACATTTTGTTGGATTGCGACTGGGTCGCTAAAATTTCTGATCTTGGACTCTCCAAGTTAAGTTTAGCAGGTCTAGACAGAAGTGCTGTTATCTCCATTGGATGTGGCACACTGGGCTATATTGAACCAGAATACTATGTTAACTGTACGCTGACAAAAGAATCAGATGTATATTCTTTTGGTATGGTGCTACTTGAAATTTTGTGTGGGAGGTTGTGTTACGTAAGAGACCGTGATGTCTTTCAGTTATCAGACTACTGCTATAAAATGGATAAATTACACACGGTTATTGATCCTAACTTGAGGGGGGAAATAAGTTATGACTCCTTTTTAAGATTTAAATCAATTGCAAAGGGATGCTTGCATAGAGATAGAAAGCAGCGTCTTCCTATATATCGTGTTGTGAAAGAGCTTGAAGAAGCACTGAAATTTGAGGTGAGCCTTATGTATGCAAATACGTATAAATTTTGATAAAATGATTTGGTGCTCAGTTGGCAGCAGAAGAGGCTGTCGCCGGTGGAGGTGGCTGGCGGCAGTAAGCTGCCTTGTCTGTGCATGTGTTTTTATATATTCAAATATAGATGATGTGTAGTTTGAATGTGACTTTTGTGATGAACAGGAATCTATAAAAGATGAAAATGGAAAGAAATCTGGATCCGTAGCGTCATATAATTCGCAAGACTGGATTCCAAAGGTTCCTTTCAAAACGCTCTACGAGCGCCGAACCAAGTAAGTGTGTCTGTCTTCAACAATCAAGGATGTTTTCACGTGTTAAAAGTTTTTAATCATGCAGTGTGGGGAAAATTTTCGATGTATGTGATATCAATAGAGATGGCGGTCTTAGCAGAAAAGAAGTAGCTGCTTTCCTATTTGTTACAAAACCTGGTGAAGAGCAACTCGGCATTTGTGTTGATGAATTTTTAAGTCAGTACCCCAAATATATTGATGGTAAAAAGGGTCTTACATACCATGGCTTGTTACAGTATTATGATAATGTTGATGGCGATAGCGATTTGAGCGCTGATATTGAGGCACTAGGGTCTGACTCCGATGATTCAGACAGATGCAAGTATCTGATCTGGCTTTTTCAAAAGCCAAATTCCAACAAATTCGGTGATCTTATGCCACCTGTCAGCAGAGATCGGTCTGACCGTGATTCTGAGGTACTAGAGCTTCTGTCAAAACCTGATGATGATAAACAAGAAGCTGCTTTAAGGCTTACTTCACCAGAGAGTTCAGTTAAACCCTTTCCTATTAAAGCAATACGTTTATCTCTTTTAATCATGGTAGCGATATTGGCGATGGCGATGGCGATGGCGATGATATTAGTGAAAGTCAAGCATATGTGGTTTCTCTTTCTGGTTTTATTTAACTCTATTTATGTATTATTGAACTCTAGGAAGAAGATGCATTAAATCAAGAAGAAGTTGATGTGTCTGCATGCCATTGTTATCATTTTGTGACATCATTTAACTTTTAAACTATAATCTAAAAGATGCCCATTACCTGGCTTTCAAAACCTAGAAGGACAGAATCATGTGAGTCATTCTGTTACAAATATTCGCCAAAATATGTAACAAGATAAAGTACTTTATCAAAGAACTTATCAGATTATTGGAAACCTTAAACTTGTTGTGCATACCCACAATCTCACATCAACTATAGAAGTCATTCTGGTACCATGAAAACAGGAGATGATGTTTTAAGTTTAACCTTTAGTGATCATCTTCATTTATACCAAGATATCTATATCTATATCTATACTATATAATAAAAGAAACCACTCTCGGGACACTTGTAATCGTATTAGACAATCTCTTATAGATAATTATTATTTTAGTTTAATCTCTTCTAATTAATTATAGATAATCCTCCTACTAAATATTATTAGTTTAATATCTTATGAATAATTATTAGTTAGTTTAATCTTCTTCTTATTTATAATATTATTTATTTGAATTAATTATATTTGAACGAAGTAAATTGGCATTTTAGTCCCTGAGGTTTGGTCCAAATTGCCATTTTGGTCCAAATAGTTTTTTTCTCCTTTGGGTCCCTGACTTTTACATTTTCTTGTTATTTTGATCACATTGTCTAACTCAGTCTAAAAATCTGGTTATAACCAGAGGTATTTTTGGCATAACTGTTGTGTAGTGATAACCAGAGGTAGTTTACAACATAATTTATAAACCTCATAATAATTCAATGCCAAATATACCCCTGATCATAACCTGGTTTTTAGACTAAGTTAGGCAATGTGATCAAAATGGCAAGAAAAAGGAAAAGTCAGGGACCCAGAGGAGAAAAAAAACTATTTGGACTAAAATGACAATTTGGTCAAAAACTCAGAGACTAAAATGGCAATTTACTCTATTTGAACGTTTTGTTTAGTTTGGTATTAAATAGATTTTATGAAACTTTAAACAAAATTAACTAATATTATTTATCATTTATACATTTACGGAGTTTTAAATAAAGGGTTAACTTTAATGAGACTTCGTTAACAAATTTTGCAACAACATAATAATGTATTTTTATCACGAAAACCAAACTTTGTATTAATATATTAAATATTTTTATTTTCACTATACAAAATTACATTTACTCGACCAATGTAATACATGAGGTTTTTAAGACATGAGTTAATTATTGTTTTCGTCCCTGGGGTTTGTCAAAAATCACTATTTCAGTCCATTAGTTTAAAAATTGCGATTTCAGTCCCTGTGGTTTCACTTTCGTAACCATTTCAGTCCACCTCGAAACCATTTCAGTCCCTGTATTAACAAAATAAGTGGATTGAAATGGTTACGAAAGTGAAACCACAGGGACTGAAATCGCAATTTTTAAACTAATGGACTGAAACAGTGATTTTTGACAAACCACAGGGACGAAAACAGTAATTAACTCTTAAGACATAACTTTTTATTATTTGATATATAAAATTAGATTTTTCAATTCGTACAATACACGAAGTTTTTTAAGGATATATATTTTTATTATTTAGTATAGAAAATTACATTTATTCAAACCGTGTAATACGCATATTTTTAAAGATGTAATTTTTTTATTATTTGGTATATAAAATTGCATTTATTCAACCCGTGTAATAAATGTGGTTTTTTGAAGATGTATTATTTTATTATTTGGTAAACAATATCACATTTATTCAACCTGTGTAATGCACGTGGTTTTAAAGATATAACTTTTTTTGTTTAGTATATAAAATTACATTTACTCAACCCGTACAATATGGTTCTTATAGATATAACTTTTCTATTATTTAATATATAAAATTATATTTATTCAACCCGTGCAATAAATGAAGTTTTTAAAGATATATTGTTTTATTATTTAGTATATAAAATTTATTTATTCAACCCGTGTAATACAAGGGATTATAACCTAGTAAAATATAAAACACACCATAAGAATATAAGCAATTATGAAAGCAAGATCGAAAAATAAACAATACAAAATAAAGCAAAAAAAAGGAACTCAAACCGTAAGAAGTTTATAGACCAAGTTAATAATTCTAGACCCAGCCATATAACTAAATATCCATTGTTAATACACAGATGTCCTCTTCTTCTCAATTGTTAAATGAATTGAGTATACATGCAACCTGAAATGTAAAACTACTAGTAATATGCAGAGCAGATAGGTATGGATTAATGTTAAAACGGCTTGAATAATCAAATGGATCAAAATTCACCTCAATAGTAATTAGTAACTTCCAAATCAGGTTAGTGAATCAAACACATATAGTCCTCAACCCATTTTATTCACACCACCAACTCATTATATTCAAAAACTTAAGAGAGAAATATAAATTATTGCATTTATATTCGACACAGAAACTATAAAAAAAAATCTAAATAAATTTGGACAATCCACATTCCGATTCCCAATCATGGATAGCGAGTAGCTTCCGGCTTGGCTTGTAGTCCTACTCTTTTAGCTTATATTTTTTTTTTTTTTTTTTTTTTTGAAAGGAGAACTTCATTAACACGCCAAAACCCCAAGCAGGGGCGGCAAACAAAACAACAAAGAATTACATATTAACAAAACTACACCACTCTCTCCAACTCACATTTAAATCCTTAGATCTAGAGTTAAGCCAAAACAAACCTACCGACTTTAATTCCCTGATTATCCCCGCCAAGGATACCGGAATATTGTTAAACCTAGCTTCGTTTCTAGCCTTCCAAATACACCAACACCCAATTCTAATGATACCTTGAATAACTTCTTTTTTCCTTCCTTTGAGACCGATGTTCTCGTGCGTTTCCAGAAGATCCATCACAGTAAAAGCCATAATCGGAGGGATTTTGCACCAACTGCTTATGATCGACCAAAGAGACGAAGCAATATAACACGAAGTAAAGAGATGAATAACCGATTCGTCCTCCTCACCACAAAGCACGCACGTCTGATCCCCGTTATCTATATTCCTTTTTTTAAGTGCGTCCATCGTTGCAAGTTTATCCATACCTAGTCTCCAAATAAACATATTACACTTTCGGGGAATCCATTTGCAACTAGACGGGATATACAAACCCTGAAGACCCAAATTTTTCGTCAAAAGACTCTTCACCAAACCCACACTAAACTGCCCATCGACTGAGCCCGTCCAAGCCCAATTATCCGAGTTATCATTTAACTCGACATTAATCAGAACGCTGCATAATTCAATCAGTTCATCGATTTCCTGGCCAACGATCAAATTTCGCTTCCATTGCCACCTGAATCTAGAGTTACCTCCGTCACAACCAATCCTATCCGCAATCTTACAATCTTTTTTTTTCTAACTGAAACAAAGCAGGGAATCTAATAAACAAAGGACCGCTGCTCAACCAAGGGTCCAACCAGAACTGAATCAACTCTCCCGAACCCACTTTGCCGACAATATACTGCTTAAGCGGTTTGTTATCCAGCGAAACCTTGTTCAGCAAATTAATGATATTACACCATACACCCCCTATAGTTTTTCTGACCGGAAAGCTGTCCATTCTGCTGTTCGTCGAGTGCACCGCTTCGATGACTTTAACCCATAACTTTTCCTTGTCCACCTTAAACCTCCAACCCCACTTGGCCAATAAAGATATGTTAATATTCTTGAGCCTGCTCAGGCCCAAACCCCCCTTATCCATAGGACAAGCCACTCGATCCCAAGCCGCCCAATGAATTTTACTATTATTCGGGTCCCCTCCCCACAGAATTTTACTCTTTTAGCTTATATTAAGCTATAAATTTTAAACTACGTTTCACCAACTTTTTAACTTTTTAAAGAGATTGTAAGAGGTTGAATGTAATGTGTTGATTATTCAGTGAATCAAGCTTACAATATATACTAAGATACAATTCCCTATTCTAGGTAACAAATATTTACAATGAATGCATATAACAACCGATCCTAAATCTTAGGCTAAGATACCCCGCAGTCAAAGCTGGAGGTTTACGGATGCTGAGACTGGATCGGAAATCTTCAAATAGATTTCGAGGGAGCCCTTTTGTGAAGATATCTGCTATCTGATGGTGAGAGGAGACATGATGCACACGAACTAAACCACGTTGAACCTGTTCACGAACAAAATGAATATCCAATTCGATGTGCTTGGTTCGCTGATATTGAACTGGGTTGCCTGGCAAATAAACAGCACTGACGTTGTCACAGTAGATGAGAATGGCTTTCGTAGGTGGGTGACGGAGCTCGAGAAGAAGGTTACGAAGCCAACATATTTCTGAAACAACGTTAGCAACGCCCCGGTACTCGGCTTCAGCACTGGACCGAGAGACCGTATGCTGACGTTTGGACGACCACGAGAGAAGGGTGGGTCCAAAATAAACACAGTAGCCGGAAGTCGAGCATCGTGTGTCAGGGCAGCCAGCCCAATCGGCGTCCGTGTAAGCAGTCATAGTGACGAAAGAGGATGGTTCAAGTGTAAGGCCATATGAAGTCGTGCCCTGTAGGTAACGAATGATTCGTTTGAGAGCCTGCCAGTGGGAGTGCATTGGCGCATGCATGTGCATACAAATCTGCTGAACTGCGTAGCTCAGATCAGGTCTGGTGAAGGTGAGGTACTGAAGAGCACCTGCCAAGCTACGATACAGTGATGGATCATCAAACGGATCTCCTGATGTGGCCGATAATTTTGTTGGGTGTCAACCGGTGTATCGACTGGTTTACATGATTGCATACCTGCATGGTGGATAATACCATGAGCATATACCTGTTGAGAGAGAAACATAGAATCTTTGTGCCGGGTAACCGTAATTCCCAAGAAGTAGCTCAAAGGCCCTAGATCTTTCATTGCGAATTCGCTTGCGAGATTAACCATGAGTTGTTGACGAAGCCGAGCTGAAGAAGTAACAAGAAGGATATCGTCAACATAAAGGAGAAGGTAGGCGGTGTGTTGCTGATGATGTAAAATGAAAAGGGAATTGTCACTTTTGTTTTGAAGAAAACCCATGCGCAGGACATAGTCTGTAAACCGCTGGTACCATGCTCTAGGTGCCTGTTTTAAACCGTATAAGGATTTCTTAAGACGACAAACATGATTTGGAAATTGCTTGTTGCGAAATCCCATGGGTTGATACATGTAAACCGTTTCATTGAGGGTGCCATGTAGGAAAGCATTGGTGACATCAAGCTGGTGAACCGGCCATGCTTTGGTGAGATTAATAGTGAGCACCGTGCGAATTGTAGCGGGTTTTACCACAGGGCTAAAAGTTTCGCCACAATAGATCCCTACCTGTTGTAACCTGCCATCACAAACTAGCCGAGCCTTGTATCGTTCCAAAGAACCATCAGAATTAAATTTGTGTTTAAATACCCACATACTACGGATTACATTCATCTGCGGGTGTCTAGGAACGAGTTCCCAAGTCTCATTTTTAATAAGAGCATTATATTCAGTTGTCATGGCGTTATACCATTCTGGTGAGGAAAGGGCATGGTTTGGGTTTTTGGGAATGGGTACAATGGTAGTGTGTGAAGGTCAAAGTGTTGCTTAGGTTTACGGATGCCATCCATGGCACGAGTGCGCATGGAGCGAGTTGGCGGAGGGGGGCTGTGTTGAGGAAGAGGAGGGGCATGGGGAGTGGCTGGCGGTGGGGAGGTGGACGTCGTAGGTGTGGTAGGAAGTGAAGGTGTGAGTTATTGAGACAATGGAGAGTGGGGCGAAAGAGTTGGGCCTGGGGTAAATGGGCCAGCGGTGGAGGTTGGGGTGGTTGGCGAATTCAAGGGTGTGGTAGGCTGGGAAGGTTATGGGTGGGTGTTTGGTTGGGAGACAGGAGTGGTGGAGATGTGAGACCAAACAGTTGGGTGAAGAGCGGCGGATAGGAAATCATACTAGGGGGGGTGGAGAACACATGTCGAAAAAGAAAGATAGTTTCGTCAAAGATAACGTGACGAGATATGGTGATTTGATTGGTGTGGAGATCGTAGCACTTATACCCCTGGTGTTGCATGGGGTATCCGATAAATACACAGGGGTGCGATCGGGGTTCAAGTTTGTGAGTAGTGGTAAATGGGATAAGGGGGTAGCAAAGAGAGCCGAAGACCCGAAGATGTTCGTATGAGGGAGTGGAACGATATAAGATTTCGGTGGGAGTGAGGTTGTTGCGAGTTTTGGCGGGGAGGATATTATGTAAGTATGTGGCCATGTCAAGGGCATGATGCCAAAAGGAGGGTGGGAGGTTAGCGTGAGTGAGTAAGGTGCGGATGATGTTGTTGATAGAGCGGATTTTTCGTTCCGCCTTACCATTTTGAGAAGATGTGTGAGGACAAGAGAGACGAAACAACATTCCATTTTGAGCACAATATTGTTTAAAATTGTGGTTAATATATTCGTTACCATTGTCACACTGAAATGTTTTAATTGGGCGTTCAAATTGGGTGGTGATTTAGGTGGCAAAGATTGAGAAAATAGAGTATACTTGGGACTTATTTGAGATTGGATAGGTCCATAAAAAATTAGTATAATCATCTAGGAATAATATATAATATCTGTGACCGCTAGTGCTTAACACTGGCGATGTCCAGAGATCACTATGGACAATATCAAATGGTGCAACAGTATTAGATGTAGAAGATGTAAAAGGTAAACGAACACTTTTTCCCGAAACACAAGAATGACAAATTGTTTTATTATCTGTTTTATCAAAAGAAATCAAACTAGAGCTTTTCAATGAACTTAAAGGACTAGATCCAGGATGGCCTAGGCGTTGGTGCCATAGACGTTGAGTGAGGGTAGCAAAGGTGCTTGGTGTGGTCCATTGCGAAGCAGGAGGCGGCAGAAGTGGGTACAAGTCACCACTGCTATTGCACCGGAGGATAGGGATCCGGGTCTTGAGATCCTTCACAAGAAAACCAAATGGGTCAAATTCTATAGAAAGAGAGTTGTAGGTACATAACCGACGAACGGATATTAGGTTTTTGATAAGTTTGGGCGAATAAAGGACATTATTTAGTTTAAAAGGAGGATAGGGTGGTGGTAAGGTAATGTTGCCTTGGCCTTTGACCGGGATGGTATTTCCGTCACCGACAACGATATATTGATTTTTACTCTTATTTAAATGAGATTGAGATATACCTGGCGGTTGCAGATAATGACCCGCAGCGCCAGTGTCCATCACAGAGTTCCAATCTGGCGGGTTTAAGCTCAACGTGTACATAGCCTGCGCGATGTCGGTAGGGGTGTAGGCTGCATTGGCTGTGTTGGGACGTGGGCCTAAAATTCCCTGACCCGAAGTGTTAGAAGTAAGCTGTTGAGTGGTCGGGTAGGGGCAGGGGGGCGAGGCCCAAGTCGGCCACTGTGAGACTTGTTGAGAAGCATTGGGCCATGCTGGCGGGCCGTATGGCCAAGGGAATGGGGCTGAAAATTGTGGAGCAGTTTGGTTTGGGTTGCGATTGCGGTTCCATGAGGGTCTGCCTCGACCACGTCCGCGGCCGCGAGAGCGACCCCGGTTGTTTCCGGTGTCGGTGCGGTATTCGGTAGGGGGAGTGGTGGGATTTGGCGAAGTGGTGTTGGGGTGGGAGTGTAACAACCCGCACTTTCGTGCGTTGTTACTACTCGATACACTCGTTACGCCTAGCACCAGAGATTCAGATCATAATGTAACTATATCAGTTATGTCGCTAAATCGAAATATAATCGAATAATTACGCATATTCTATCGCTATTACAAACCTATTTCATAAATTATAACACTCACGATGATGTTGAGTGAAGGGCTTAATCAACCCTCCTCGATAACCGTGAGGTGTCAAAACGTAAACAAGAAACGCTAACAAAGACTATCGGGTGAGTACCATGTCTCCAGCCATCATTACGATGACGACAACACGAGCAAGTAGTGCCCCGATAATCATTGTGGCACATCACATCGAAGAACGCACTCGAAGGCACGCGTAACTCGATCATCGCACCGAATATTGGTTATATAGATACGTATATACGGCCCTTTTGTGTGTAATTATGGTAAATAATTAAATAATAATATAAATATACGAAAATATGGTCCGAACAGTCGAAAACGCGCCAAAAACGAGGACTAAAGGCCTCCGTACGGACGGGCCAGCCAAACGGCTGGGCCAGTCGATCGGACGGACCAGCCGATCGGCTGGGCCGCCCGATCGAACGGGCCAGCCGATCGGCTGGGCCGGCCGATCGGACAGGACAGCCAACCGGTTGGGCCGCCCAATCGAACGGACCAGCTGATCGGCTGGGCCGGCCGATCGGACAGGCCAGCCGATCGGCTGGGCCGGCCGACCGAACGGGCCAGCCGATCCGGCCCGCCTTTCCTCCTTCCTTCTCCTCCCTTGCCTATAAATACCCCTCTTTTCACTCCAAACACTTGTTGTTGCTGCTACTACTCGACCAGGACGTTCTTGACCACTTTTCTCTAGATTTCTCCCGATTCTTGTAAGTTTTCAACCCAAATCTTGTACTTCTTTGATCTATATGCATTCCTTCATCATTCTACCTTTCAAATCTCAACTTTTAACCGTGAAATCAACGGATTTGGAGTGTTCTAGGGTGATGTCACCATGGAGTTCTTCAAGAGTGATGTCATCCCATAAGAACAACTCAGATCCGAATGGTTTCCATATGATTTTACGTAAATCTCGTCTAAATCTATGTTTTCCAATCAAGAAGTTATGGATTTGAGATGTTCTAGAGTGATGTCATCATGAAGTTCTTATGAACTTCAAATGTTGGCCTCATTCCACCAAGAACAACTCAGATCTAAGAAACTCCATAAGGATATCCAAGGTTTTCTAATCAGATCTATACACAAAAATGGTAGAAACGGAGCTTAGACCGACCTTCTACTCAATCTTAGTGTTGTGTTGGTCAGGGATCTGATTCCTACCGAAGAGACGACCAATTTCCGGTTAAACACGGAAAAACCGCCAAGAACGGCCAGTTCTGATGGAACGGGGTGATTCCCGGCCGATAGAACAGGTCGGAATTGATGGAATTTCAATTGTTCAACACGTCACAACAACATCTCGACCAAAACTACCAAAGAACACGCGCAAATCGTCGAAAAACAGCTGGACAGGCTGGCCGATCGAGCGGCCCAGTCGATCAAGCGGCCCAGCCGATCGGCTGGACCAGCCGATCGAACGGCCCACTCGATCGAACGGCCCACTCGATCGAGCAGCCCGGCCGATCGAGCGGTCCATCCGAATGGGCCAGCTCAATTCAATTTTTCGTCCAATTTCACATAAATCGATCCCGTTTAACGCGTAATCCAATACTCATGTAATTAATCTGAAATCAGGACATTCTCAGGCATCATCCCGTCAATTCAACCGAATACGCACTGTGAGTATACTTGACCCCCTTTTTATCGAATTTTGGGTGTAACATACGTTCCTTATAAATCGAACTTATCAAACGAATTGTTCCAATTATTAAATCTATCACTTACGAATAACTGTTTGCATAGATATACGTGATGCTAGTTGCATGTATGCTAGGACTTATACTCGTGACGTCCCACCCAGACTAGTATAGTACTATTGCGCCCGACGGGGTCTAGTTATGCCATCGAAGAGTCGAGCATCGAGGACTTAGCTGGTAGTATCAGTTTTGTGAGTATATATGTCGTGTATTACGTTTATGCATATGGAAATTCGCAGCACTTTTAATCTATCATACTATTACATATCAAACCTGTATACTCGCCAATACTTTTGTATTGACAATATTTTAACGTATGTTGCAGGATTAGTCGAAGTCTACATCAAATCAAGCTAGGAAGTCTAGAAACACACCTAAATTCTAAGTTGACGGATTTGAATTGTTCGAGAGGACAAGAAATCTGTGATAACTTATGTGATTGTATTGTTTGTTAGTATGGGATGACAAATGTAATGGATATTATCGCAATATAGTTGTTATGGATTCTCTTGAGCAATCTGATTCGCCTAGTGCCGCGCCCCGATGATTCCGCCATCGGTTGGGGTGTGACAGATTGGTATCAGAGCCATAACTATAGGGAATTAGGCAAGACTCGACCTAGTCCGGGTCGACGTCTTAGAGAACGACCTAGTCTATAGTCTAAGCACCCACAGGCTGCCTCGTACGAACCCAGTAAGGTTTGTATTGCGCCTACCTGATGCTTCTGATCGAAATTGTAAAAACTATGACTTTGTGTGAACCCCGCATACTACAACTTCATACGAAGAAGCCTTTCCCAAGGCCGGAATACTACTTAGCCTTTCCTAAGGCGGACATAATACACATGTTTTCGAAAATACTCACATCTCACCATCGAGCGATCCAGTCGAGACCAGGTGTGAAAACCAGTAACTCTCGGTAGGATTGCTCACTCAGCGCATTTTTCTAGCACGAGAATCTTTCGTTGAGTCAGGAGTGACATCCATACCTCGACGAAAGCCTCCCTTTCGAAATTCTAGTGGAGCTCTCGGATTCATTCGATGAGCGTAACCACAAATTGGGAACGAAACTGTTAAGTCAGGGGTGAAACCCGTACCTTAATAAACCGTTCCACTCCCTAAAATATTTTTCAAAAAGCTCGCACCAGGGACTCGACCGTCACAATGACTCGAGCCACGCGATGACTTGGAGGATGAATGCCATGAGCTGCATCCCAGTGGAAGCATAAACCTCCAGAGTCAACGCGTGTGCACGAACTTGTTGAGTGTGATTGAGTTACCTTGGGTAGTCGACGCCTAAACACCCGAGGCACTCCGAGCATCTTACTAAGCCTACAACTCGCCGGATTTTACGATTTGATGAACTCAGTTATGTTTTATGTGTTTAATTGCGATTATCAATTTTCGCTCCCTGTTTTACAAAACACACAACTCGCACAGCCATCGCAATCCAAAACAAAGACCGAATGATCGCAACAAAACTAATGTCCAAATTGTCCGATTTCTCTCGCATACCTTCTCTCAACGCGTCCTCGCACATTCTAAACCATAATATATGTGTGTAAGTATGAGCTACAACTATCTATATCTAAGTACAATCAAGACATTGTGTGAAAATCTAGGAAGTTTCGTGTCTCCTATGTGGCTCCTATGTGAAGTCTATTTATATTGCATGTTACAAGTTTCGACCGTGCTCAATCGCATCGTAAACTCGAAATCATTATGATCGAATCTCATTCCAAATCTCTCTCTGTCTAGATGCCTTCCAACAACTCTATCTCGAGACGAATAGCTAGGAGAAGAGCCAAACGAAGCGCCGATAAGAGGATTGCCTCGCTTGTGACCAAAGAAATGGTCAAGCTCATTCCTCATATTGTCGCTCAAGTGCATTCTCTCAGTAACTCTCGAGCCACGAAGGACTCTAAGATGGAATCGCTGCCATCTACTTTCCTCTACAAAAACTTCAAAGCCTGTGACCCGATGGAATTCATAGGTGAAGGAGGTGTGACCCAACTGCTCCAGTGGTTCGATTCTATCGAAGTCACCCTTCGACAAAGTGGGTGTCCCGATAGTTTCCGTACTACCTGTGCTACCAGGGTATTTCAATCACGAGCACTCGATTGGTGGACCGCCGAACGCAACAAACGTGGGATCTCCGCAGCATACGCCCTCTCATGGGACGAGCTGAAGGAACTCATGAAGGAAGAATATTGTCCTCCTCACGAAGTCCAGAGACTAGAAAACGAATTTTGGAAAATCAAGCAAACCGAAGGTAACAATGTTGGCTATACAACAAGGTTCAAGCAGCTTAGTGCAATCTGCCCAAGCCAAGTTGACACTCCAAGGAAAGCCATCGCAAAATACATTCGCGGCTTGCCCGAGTGTGTGGGTGATTTTGTCGAAGCTGCAAGACCTGCTACCATCGAAGAAGCCTACCGTTTAGCTGCAGAAATCAACGGCAAACGAGTCTTGGACGGGTCCTTCTCCAAGAAACCTGTCAAACAAGCTCATCAAGCAATCATCATCAACTCATCCGGCGATTCCTCTGGAGAATCGGTCAATGGTTCATCTGACAGCTCCTCTGAGAGTTCTTCTAAGGATTGCTCCGACAATGTCTCCGTCAAATCATCAGGCGAATCCGACAATGACACTGCATCATCTCAGGAAGCCCAACCTAGCCGCAAACGAAAGACCGTGAGCCCAGACTCATCAACGACTGGACTGCCGCAACCCGAACCTCTCCGATCAGTCCCAGTTCAACCAAAACGTGCTTACAATGGGCCTCATCCCCTGTGTTTCACGTGCACGTATCATCACCCGCCAGAAACAAATTGTCGCTATTGCGCAAATTGCAACTGGTATGGTCATCATACACAGCACTGCCGTGCAGGACCGTAACTCTGAAGGAAGTCAGCAACAGCCGCAGTCTCCGCAGATGTCCTCCACAGCAACGTATTTTTGCTTCTAATGTTGTTGTAATAATACAACTTATCGCTATCATTTCCCTTTTATGTGTGGAGCTTATTTCATCTATCGTCAAATGTGGATTCTATTTCTCCTAAACTCGAGCACCATCTAAATGCTAGCACTATGTACTATATAATGTATTTTACCCTTACAACGCTCTTAGAATGTGGTACGATGTACGTGCAAGGAACAACGAATCGCGGGTGCACACAGGATTATTTTGGTCAGTGCACGGAGATCGTAGTGAAGTTCTAATGGTGCCATAACGCTTAAAAGCATGGTCAAGGGTCTTGGCCATGTCAACAAAGTGTGACACCAAAGCACGGGGCATAAGTAGTAGGGGTAACGGAAGGTGTGCTTTACCATACTACCGAAGCTTTGTGAAGAAAGTGCCATGTGGAGTTGGACGTTATTAGACCTATTATATTATAATGGTTATTTTTGACACGATACAAATCGATCGCAAGGCGTAACAAAACTAAATCGCATCACTGTGGGACTTCGCGTAAGTCTGCGTACGCAACACAATTGCCACATCGATGAACTTAGGTAAGTTCACCCCGAAGAGCAATTGGAGCAACGCAAGACTGGTCGTAAGTCTAGAACGCAACTCAATCGCAGTTTTGCTAAATCTATCTCGCAATCAGGTCACTCGATATACGGCTCGAAATCGCAATCGTATCTGGTGTTTATCTCGCCATCTCTAACGCTGGTTATTAACTATTGTGTGGACTTCTATCGTCCGGTGTGGATCTCTTATTGTGGATCGCTAGACGAGTATCGAAAATCACTCGTCGCTTTCCGCTTTAATGCATTTCGCGCCTATTTCATCAACTCGATA
This sequence comes from Helianthus annuus, assembly GCF_002127325.2. NCBI lineage: Eukaryota > Viridiplantae > Streptophyta > Magnoliopsida > Asterales > Asteraceae > Helianthus > Helianthus annuus. Next base: position 41,109,409 of record NC_035438.2, read on the forward strand.
CTCTCATCGCATGTCGCTATCACTCATCGATACTCGTGTTATCTGTGTTATGTTAGCACGCACGACCTCGTTTCACGAGACAAAACTAACAGGGTCGAAACATGGTGGTGTTTCAACCATATTAGCAGACTTTCGTGGAAAAAGGCCATGTGGGCTACCACTAGTTACTATTTGTGGTGTATTCAACTCAATCGAATCGCATATCATTCGCAATGCAACAATCGTCACTTATCAACTATCAGGGTCTATTGCCTATCGATATTCGGTTATCGCTTGGAAGTCATCGTAGTTGTGTAGAATTAGGGTACATGACATCGCTTCACGGGACAAAACTAATATGGGAAACGTGGTGTTTCTCCATGTTAGCAACTCTCGTGGAAACATGCCATGTGGGCTTTGCGTGGGAACAAATCGAAATCGCATCTAGTCGAACCGAAAATCATGTCTTTCGCTATCGCTTATCAATCATCATCTAACCCAGTGTACCATATCAATGTTTCGTATGATCGAAATACTTGCGCTCGCTATCTATGCTTGGTTTGCATCCGACTCACTTCTATTCAAGACTCGGTCTAGCACCCTATCGCTGGGACCGAGGAATCGAAATTCTATATGTGTCTTATCGGCACGCGTGACACCGCCTCACGAAACAGAGGTAATATGGATAAAACATGGTGGATACGCCGCTGGTACTTCTTATATATAAGTGTTTTAATCACATTAACAAAACTTTCTTGGGAAAGTGCCACGTGGGGCTCGATGTAAATTACTTTTCCGTACTGATTAAGAAAACCTGTTTTTATGGAATTTTGTTAAAACCGTTGAACAAGTGAAATTTCCTTAAAACATGGAGAAAACATCGAATCAGTTTAGCTCCGTGCCCAATGGATGTTTCCTAAGCCCAGTTTTCCTTAAAACTTTTGCAATGTCAAAAAGAAATCTTCCCGAAAATGATGGTTCGGCAACCGAGTTTCAGCTCGAACCTACGTATAGGAGAGTTTCTTCCCTCAAAGCTACTTTTACCACCAAATTCTTTTAAACTGTGTAACTCGAAATCTTTTATTAAACTAACAAAAAGCCTTTTTACAACGCTAAAGGTGGATATCAACACCAATAACGCTACGGTGCGAAGAAATTTTCATAAACATGTTCTCCTACTTCATCGACTTTTCAATGGTTTAAAACGTTATGTAATCGCTCATGTATGTGTTATCGCTTTTGGTTGTTCGAATCGTATCCTCTTACCGCACTCGCTCGTCGAACCTTAATCGATCGCTCGCTATCTAGACACTATTAATCTCTACTCTCATTCACATCAAATCTTACGACCCTACTAATGGATTAATTTCGGGACGAAATTTCCTAAAGCAGGGGAGACTGTAACAACCCGCACTTTCGTGCGTTGTTACTACTCGATACACTCGTTACGCCTAGCACCAGAGATTCAGATCATAATGTAACTATATCAGTTATGTCGCTAAATCGAAATATAATTGAATAATTACGCATATTCTATCGCTATTACAAACCTATTTTCATAAATTATAACACTCACGATGATGTTGAGTGAAGGGCTTAATCTACCCTCCTCGATAACCGTGAGGTGTCAAAACGTAAACAAGCAACGCTAACAAAGACTATCGGGTGAGTACCATGTCTCCAGCCATCATGACGATGACGGCAACACGAGCAAGTAGTGCCCCGATAATCATTGTGGCACATCACATCGAAGAACGCACTCGAAGGCACGCGTAACTCGATCATCGCACCGAATATTGGTTATATAGATACGTATATACGGCCCTTTTGTGTGTAATTATGGTAAATAATTAAATAATAATATAAATATACGAAAATATGGCCCAAACAGTCGAAAACGCGCCAAAAACGAGGACTAAAGGCCTCCGTACGGACGGGCCAGCCAAACGGCTGGGCCAGTCGATCGGACGGACGATCGAACGGGCCAGCCGATCGGCTGGGCCGGCCGATTGGACAGGACAGCCAACCGGCTGGGCCGCCCAATCGAACGGACCAGCTGATCGGCTGGGCCGGCCGACCGAACGGGCCAGCCGATCCGGCCCGCCTTTCCTCCTTCCTTCTCCTCCCTTGCCTATAAATACCCCTCTTTTCACTCCAAACACTTGTTGTTGCTGCTACTCGACCAGGACGTTCTTGACCACTTTTCTCTAGATTTCTCCCGATTCTTGTAAGTTTTCAACCCAAATCTTGTACTTCTTTGATCTATATGCATTCCTTCATCATTCTACCTTTCAAATCTCAACTTTTAACCGTGAAATCAACGGATTTGGAGTGTTCTAGGGTGATGTCACCATGGAGTTCTTCAAGAGTGATGTCATCCCATGAAGAACAACTCAGATCCGAATGGTTTCCATATGATTTTACGTAAATCTCGTCTAAATCTATGTTTTCCAATCAAGAAGTTATGGATTTGAGATGTTCTAGAGTGATGTCATCATGAAGTTCTTATGAACTTCAAATGTTGGCCTCATTACACCAAGAACAACTCAGATCTAAGAAACTCCATAAGGATAACCAAGGTTTTCACATCAGATCTATACACAAAAACGGTAGAAACGGACCTTAGACCGACCTTCTACTCAATCTTAGTGTTGTGTTGGTCAGGGATCTGATTCCTACCGAAGAGACGACCAATTTCGGGTTAAACACGGAAAAACCGCCAAGAACGGCCAGTTCTGATGGAATGGGGTGATTCCCGGCCGATAGAACAGGTCGGAATTGATGGAATTTCAGTTGTTCAACACGTCACAACAACGTCTCGACCAAAACTACCGAAGAACACACGCAAATCGTCGAAAAACAGCTGGACAGGCTGGCCGATCGAGCGGCCCAGTCGATCGAACGGCCCACTCGATCGAGCAGCCCGGCCGATCGAGCGGTCCATCCGAATAGGCCAACTCAATTCAATTTTTCGTCCAATTTCACATAAATCGATCCCGTTTAACGCGTAATCCAATACTCATGTAATTAGTCTGAAATCAGGACATTCTCAGGCATCATCCCGTCAATTCAACCGAATACGCACTGTGAGTATACTTGACCCCCTTTTTATCGAATTTTGGGTGTAACATACGTTCCTTATAAATCGTACTTATCAAACGAATTGTTCCAATTATTAAATCTATCACTTGCGAATAACTGTTTGCATAGATATACGTGATGCTAGTTGCATGTATGCTAGGACTTATACTCGTGACGTCCCACCCAGACTAGTATAGTACTATTACGCCCGACGGGGTCTAGTTATGCTATCGAAGAGTCGAGCATCGAGGATTTAGCTGGTAGTATCAGTTTTGTGAGTATATATGTCGTGTATTACGTTTATGCATATGGAAATTCGCAGCACTTTTAATCTATCATACTATTACATATCAAACCTGTATACTCGCCAATACTTTTGTATTGACAATATTTTAACGTATGTTGCAGGATTAGTCGAAGTCTACATCAAATCAAGCTAGGAAGTCTAGAAACACACCTAAATTCTAAGTTGACGGATTTGAATTGTTCGAGAGGACAAGAAATCTGTGATAACTTATGTGATTGTATTGTTTGTTAGTATGGGATGACAAATGTAATGGATCTTATCGCAATATAGTTGTTATGGATTCTCTTGAGCAATCTGATTCGCCTAGTGCCGCGCCCCGATGATTCCGCCATCGGTTGGGGTGTGACAGGGAGACAGCAGGCCGAGATACGGCATGGAGCGCGAGCCGGTTGAGTTAGCAGAGGTGAAAGCCTGATTGGTTTTGCAGGTCTCATTCATGCAAAGTTGGGAGCGGACCTCGTTGAAAGATGGCAGGGGTTTTGTATTACCAAGGACGGTGGCCACAGCTTCGTAGGAGTCAGTTAGTCCAGCGAGAGTTTGCAACACGAGAGATTGGTCGTCAACAGGGGCTTCAACATTGTTGAGTTGATCGGAAATAACTTTGAGTTCCTGACAATACGTGGCCATATTGGAGAAATTTTCAAGACGGGTAGAGTTGAAATTTTGTTTCAGGTAAAGGGCACAAACAGCTTTGTTGTCTTGAAACAATGCCTTGAGGGTAGCCCACGCAACATAGGCAGTGGAGCCTTTCTTCATAATGGTTTGAACGAGGTCCGGGGAGATGGTGCCATAGATCCATTGTAGGACTATGGCATCCAGCCTCTCCCACGAATTGAGAGCGGGTTTCGGGTCTGAAGTTTTGTTAGTGTCGGGTGGGGTGGTGGTCTTTGTAACAACTGCCACTAAAATCAATAATTAGGAAAATAATTAGTCAATAAGAAAACCCTAATTGAGACACCCAAGTAATTCTGCACTAGCCCTAAAATTTTCAGAACAATCAAAATCAGGATCAGGGCCCCTAAAACTCGAGGGGGGCAAACCCTAGTTGATAATTATCTAAAAACTTACGTTGCTTAAAGCTGATTGGCCAATTTCATTGATTCACCAAGGCTAGTCCCGAGCCTAGGCAGCCTATAATTAGACTGCTTAGCTTACGGACCGTAAAGGTTCGGGCTTACGGTCCATAAGGAGGTCCCAAAACTTGCTATAAATAGCCGACATTGGCACTCACCTGTAGAAGTTAAAACGACGTAGAAATTATGTCTGTGCGTCGAATTATACTCAAATCAGTTCACCAAACACACACACGATCACGAGGTGCTGCCGCAATCAGGGTAATAACTCGATCGCTATTACGATTCAACGTCCGATCGATTATAACTGTCCAACGATTGTCCGAGTGCTGCTCAAATTGAGCTTGTACTTTGTTATTCATTGTGATTTCGACTTGAATGTTTGAGTGCTGTTCGAATTCGGACTATGCTCTGTCATTCGTTGTAAATCCATTGAATTATTAAGTATCGCACTTGATAATAGTTGTGAAGGTTTAATCTCGTGAATTGACGTAACTGCTGAATTAGTTACTAATCCCGTTTGTGTGTGTGCATTGTTATTTAAATTAGGTTAGAAGGCTAATCAGTAAAGCTTATACTCTGCTCGTAAATCTGCAATGTGAGTCATTCCACTTTTATAAACTCTTTTCTCACAGTTTGTGAGTCATTCTGTTTTTATCAACTGTTTTACAAAACTCCAAGTTATTTTCAAAGTTATAATTACAGGGATTAAGTCTTTGTAATCACCAAGTTACAGCCGGTATGTGGGGTTTTGTATACATTACTTGTTTCCCATCACACTTGGACAAACGGGTGGCCAAGGGGTGATCTGACCACAGTCACAGACACCATTGGACAAATGGGCTAGCCAATGGATGGTCGAGTGACAAATACTGTGGGTAGTTGGTTTGATATCAGAAACATTGTAATTCCCCTTAATACTGTAGATTATAACAAATGTGTCGTTTTCAGTAAACTGAATGATTCACTCAGTATTTCCCCGCTGACAAAACCTTTTTCAAACATGTTTCAGGTGATCTGATATGAGCAAAGAAAAGTGCCGTGGAGCACTCCCAGCTTAGAAAAGTGGCTCAATGTAAATAAATAAATGAACATGTTTTGAAAATAAAGATTTCCCTGAGAAATCACATTATTGTAAATTTCGGGAATTTATCCCTAAGTTATGAAACGGGCAGTTTGAATTATTAAAAAGATCCTGTTTTAAAAAGACTTCCGCTGTCGCCTAAAATTAAATACCACGGGATTCCTGTCCCGCGGCTCCTGAAACGGGTAAAACCGGGACGGGGGCCGTGACAGGAAAAGGTGGTATCAGAGCCACGGTTTTAAGCTTACTGATTAAGCTCATTGTTCTAATTAATTTAAGTTTATTGAAAGTTTTACTTGTCATTCTGTGAAAATATGTGCTTTAACTGATTAATTGTTAAAATTACAGTATGGGTAAACAAAAGATTTCTGCTATCTATCGCAAATTAGATAGTACACCTAAAGAACAGGGAACCTCTTCCTCCAAATCTCCCACCAATTTAGAAGAGGGAATCTTTATCCGTAAGGCAAATTATGAAAACCCACTTACACCGGAGAAAAGGAATTCAATCCTTAGAAAAGGTCAAGAGAAAAAGAAACCCCGAACCAAGAGAGTGAGGTTTAACCCAGAAATTCAGGAAATTAGTAATAATCCACCAGGGGAAAATAACTTAGATGAAAAATGGGCAAATCTGTATCTGCTCGCTACTGTAGCAGAAAATGCAAATCTTTAAGCTTTAAATCTAGAAATATTTACTTCCCAGTAAATAAATAAATAGATCTGAGTGTGTTCTGTTTGCTGTATGTTGTACAAATTGGTATGCAATAAAAATGTTTATTTGTTAAGCTTTGTTCCAAAGTTTTAACTTAGCATTTTGTGCATTTTGCATATATGCCGTACAGCATGAATGAGATGTCGGAAGCATTTCAGAATCTCAACCTCTATCCTGTGCCAATTGAAGTCTCCCACAACTTCACTGGTTACATTGCTGACATAGAGGAACCTCTGGAATTCCAAGCTCCACCGCTGGAAAAAGCAAAACCTAAAAAGAAGAGAAGATATATAGGGTGGCGAAAAGTGCGCAGAAGGAAACCTAGGAGACTCCCTAAAATAGAAAATCATGTGAGTGTGAGCAAGGGAAAAGAAATAGAAACCGGAGAAAGTTCCAAGCCAGCAGAAATAGGGATAGACCTAAAGCAAAAGGGAATAGAGATCGGAGAAAGCTCTAAACAGTCTGAGGAAATCACATTCCAGGACGAAATAGACCGCCTACTGGATAATTGTGATGTTCTAGAGCCTATCAACGATAATCTCTTCTCTTATCCTGCTACAGCCCAATTCCCAATAAACCTAGGACCAGCTATTCCAGACCCACTAGTTCACACCCGACCATTAGGCCAAATGGAGGAATGGTGGACCAATGACTGGTAATTCCAAAATATAGTTAATAGTCCCTATAGTTTTCTCCCACAGTTTGATCCAAAACCTGTCCCTAATCCGCCAATGAGCTATGAAAATTTAGCTGAGCTACGTCAGTTTGGTGAAGAACTGATAGGCACCGGGAATAGGATCCGGGAAATGGGGGAGCAGATTTCTTGGAAGTACGACGAGAGGGAACGTCGTTACTGAAACTGCCAGTGGACCAAAAGATAGGAAGGGTTGGAAAAGTTTGTTTGTATTATAACTAATATAGTAAAACTGATTCTGTAAAATGGGCAATAAAACACTGTAAGATAAAAAGTGTGTATTGAAGCAGGTATAATATATGAAACAAAACAGAAGTCGAGGCGTCGACAATTTTGACTATGCTTGCATGTTATGCTGATCTATGTGTTTATCTGTGTATTTATCTCTGATTTTGGTATTAATAATTAGACACTAATAATTTCTATTAATACTAATTAGCAGATGGAAAATGCTAATAGTGAACCAGTTAATGAAGTAAATCAGTCTGTGCAAAATCAGGAAGATCAATATATAACTAGACAAGATATCGAGCACTTTATTGCTCAAGGGATAGCCAATGCTATTCCAGAAATTGTGGCTGCTGTTCAGAAACCTGCCGAACCACAATTAATTCCTAGTAAACGTATTCCGGAAGATAACGGCAGTAACAGCATAAATGGAGGCGGCAATCATAACGATCATGATCCGCAACAGGCCCCACTCCCTAAGAGAATGAAAGCTGCAACGCCTGGTTGCACTTACAAAGAATTTCTTGCCTGTAAACCCGCAGAATTTGCAGGTAATGAAGGGGCAACTGCAACACTGCGTTGGTTAGAGAAAACCGAGGCAGTAATTGCAATAAGTAAATGTGCTGAAGAAGATCAAGTGATGTATGCATCAAACTTGTTCAAAGAAGGAGCGTTAGAATGGTGGAACACGGTGCTACAAGCAAAAGGAAGAAGGGTGGCCTATGCGATGAATTGGGAAGAATTTAAGAGTCTGATCGAAAGAAAATTCTGTCCCGAATACGAGAAGGAACAAATGGCAAATAAGTTCCTGAGTCATCGTATGTTAGGTGTAGACTGTCGAGGATATACTTCGACATTCTTCGAATATGCGAGAGTGGTACCTTCCCTGGCTTCGCCAGAACCGGTACTTATTTCCCGGATTAATTGGAGAAATCTGTAACATCGTTAAAGCTGCGAGACCACGCACGATTGACGATGCTGTGGAATTAGCTAATACCTTAACCGATGAACTAGTCCGTACCAGAGAAGAAGATCGCAAGAAGGAATTGGCTCAGAAGATTACCCAAGGATTCCGCGTGGGTAATAATAGCAATAAATTCAAGAAAAGAGGAACCGGGCAATACTCGTCACCTCCTTTCTGCCGAAATTGCAAAAAGAAACACTATGGACAGTGCAATATATTTTGTAATTTCTGCAAAGCGAAAGGACATCGGGAAGAAGACTGCAGAAGGAAAACAAAAGTTTGTTATAACTGCAGAGAAACAGGACACTTCCAATCTGAATGCCCTAAGTTAGCTAAACCAGCAGACAGTAGAGCTAAAACGACTGAAGGAACTACTAAGAAAAATGCACGAGCATTCCAGCTGACCACTCAAGAAGCCGAACTCATTCCAGACGTGATAGCGGGTACGTTCTTAGTGCATAGCGTCTATGCAAAAGTATTATTTGATTCTGGTGCAAACCAAAGTTTCATTAATATTGCATTCTGCCAAGCTCTTAACTTACCTCTAAATACCCTTAGGCAGATCTTTACTGTTGAAACGGCAGATGGAAATTATGTCAACATAGATAAGGTTTTGCAAGAAGTAAAAATAGAATTGTTAGGTCATAAGTTTTCTGCAAACCTGTTACCTATGAATTTAGCCGGATTCGATGTAGTGTTAGGAATGGATTGGTTAATAGCCAACCATGCACGAATCCTGTGTGATAAGAATTCCGTAGAAATCCGTACCCCCACAGGAGAAGTAATTCTAATTACAGGAGACAGACCTCGGAAGCCATTAAAATTCATTTCAGTAATGAAATTGGCTAGTTATTCAAGGAAACAAGGAATGGTGTATATGATTTCTGTAATCATTAACACTAAAAGTAAGGAACTCCAGGACATCCCTATAGTTTCAGAATACCCAGATGTTTTTCCAGAAGAATTACCTGGTTTACCACCTGATTGGGAAGTAGAGTTTAGAATTCATTTAATTCCAGGTACTATACCAATAGCTAAGACACCTTATCGATTAGCACCTACTGAAAGGCTAGAATTGAAAAAGCAATTAGATGAATTACTAAGCAAAGGATTTATACAACCTAGTTCATCTCCTTGGGGTGCACCAGTGTTGTTTGTGAAAAAAGAAAGATGGATCAATGAGAATGTGTATCGATTATAGGGAATTGAATAAAGTCACAGTTAAGAACCGATACCCATTACCTAGGATTGATGATCTTTTTGATCAATTGCAAGGAGCTAGGTATTTCTCTAAGATAGATTTAAGATCTGGATATCACCAACTGAAGTGCAAGAGGAGGACATACCTAAAACTGCTTTCAGAACTAGGTATGGTCATTATGAGTTTACAGTCATGCCCTTTGGATTAACAAATGCTCCAGCCGCATTTATGGACATGATGAATAGGATCTGTAAACCATACTTGGATAAATTTGTAATCGTGTTCATTGACGATATACTCATTTATTCCAAAAGTCAGGAGGAACATTGTGAGCACTTGCATGCACTCTTAACTTTGTTAAGAAAGGAAAAGCTTTATGCCAAATTCTCGAAGTGCGAATTCTGGCTACAAGAAGTGCAATTTTTAGGTCATATGGTGAATCACGAAGGAATTCACGTAGATCCTGCTAAAATAGAAGCAATCACGAATTGGAAAGCTCCACGAACGGTTATGGAAGTTAGAAGTTTTCTAGGATTAGCTGGATATTATAGACGATTTATTAAAGATTTCTAGGATAGCTGTACCTTTAACTAAGCTAACCTGTAAAGCCGTTAAGTTTGAATGGGGATCTAAACAAGAGGAAGCCTTTAGGATTCTAAAGCACAAATTAACAAATGCTCCAATTTTAGCTTTACCCGAAGGAACCGAGGATTTTGAAGTATACTGTGATGCTTCAAAATTAGGATATGGATGTGTATTGATGCAACGCAAAAAGGTAATTGCGTATGCCTCTAGGCAATTGAAAAAGCACGAAGAAAATTATACAACTCATGACCTAGAATTAGGAGCCATAATTTTTGCCCTTAAGACTTGGAGACATTATCTGTATGGAAGTAAATTTACTATCTATACGGACCATAGGAGTTTAAGCTATATATTTGGGCAAAAAGAGTTAAATATGAGACAAAGAAGGTGGATGGAAATCTTAAGTGATTACGACTGTGATATTCAGTATCACGAAGGAAAGGCAAACGTAGTCGCAGACGCCTTAAGTCGTAAATATCATGAAAAGCAAAAGCGAGTCCGTGCTCTTAGGTTAAATCTACAATTAGATTTAATGGAACAAATAAAGGAAGTTCAGGGAACGGCAATCAAGGACGATGCCGAAGGAATGAAAGGTTACCTAAAGGAATTAGAACAAGGAAAAGATGGAATTTGGAGATTCCACAAGAAACGAATTTGGGTACCTAAGCAAGGAGAATTAAGAAATAAGATTTTAGAAGAATCTCATAAATCTAGGTATGCTGTACATCCAGGAAATAATAAGATGTACCAGGATTTAAGAAATAATTTTTGGTGGATAGGAATGAAAAAGGATATAGCCGAATACGTATCTAAGTGTCTAACCTGTTCACAAGTTAAAGCCGAACATCAGAAACCTTCAGGACTGCTACAACAGTTAGAAATGCCTGTATGGAAATGGGAACTCATAACAATGGATTTTGTTACTAAGTTACCCAAAACCAGAAAAGGTAATGATGCTATTTGGGTAATTGTGGATCGATTAACCAAATCAGCTCATTTTCTACCAATGAAGGAAACCTTTAGCATGGAAAGGTTAGCCAAGTTGTATGTAGATGAAGTAGTATCCTTACATGGAGTCCCACTCTCCATTGTATCGGATAGAGATAGTCGTTTTACTTCCCGTTTCTAGACAAGTTTCCAAGAAGCAATGGGAACTCGACTTAATTTAAGTACTGCATATCATCCTCAAACGGACGGACAAAGTGAAAGGACGATACAAACCCTGGAACACATGCTCCGAGCATGTGTAATTGACTTTGGTGGTAATTGGGATAGCCATTTACCATTAATTGAATTCTCCTATAACAATAGTTATCATTCGAGCATCGAAGCTGCTCCATTCGAAGCACTGTATGGACTCAAGTGCAGAACTCCCGTTTGTTGGGCAGAGATAGGAGAAAGTCAATTATCAGGCCCAGAGATTGTGCAAGAAACTACTGACAAAATATCACAAATCAAGGAAAGACTGAAGACTGCTAGAGATCGTCAGAAGAGTTATGCGGACAATCGCCGTAAACCATTAGAATTTCAAGTCGGAGACAAAGTACTTTTGAAAGTATCTCCTTGGAAAGGAGTAGTACGATTTGGTAAGAAAGGAAAACTAAGTCCCAGATATATTGGACCATTCCCAGTGATCCAACGAATAGGACCAGTAGCTTATCGTTTACAACTACCAGAAGAATTAGCTGGAGTACATGATGTGTTTCATGTATCCAATCTCAAGAAATGTCTATCAGACGAATCCCTGGTAGTACCTCTTCAAGATATAGAGGTAAATGAAAAGCTGAAATTCGTAGAGAAACCCCTACAAATAGAAGATCGGAAGATTAAGTTTCTCAAACATAAACGACTAGTGTTGGTCAAAGTCAAATGGGAATCCAAGAGAGGACCAGAATATACTTGGGAACTGGAATCAGAGATGAAGCGAAAGTACCCTCATCTATTTCAGTAAATCTCGAGGACGAGATTTTTCTCAAGGTGGGGAGGATGTAACAACTGCCACTAAAATCAATAATTAGGACAATAATTAGTCAATAAGAAAACCCTAATTGAGACACCCAAGTAATTCTGCACTAGCCCTAAAATTTTCAGAACAATCAGAATCAGGATCAGGGCCCCTAAAACTCGAGGGGGGCAAACCCTAGTTGATAATTATCTAAAAACTTACGTTGCTTAAAGCTGATTGGCCAATTTCATTGATTCACCAAGGCTAGTCCCGAGCCTAGGCAGCCTATAATTAGACTGCTTAGCTTACGGACCGTAAAGGTTCGGGCTTACGGTCCGTAAGGAGGTCCCAAAACTTGCTATAAATAGCCGACATTGGCACTCACCTGTAGAAGTTAAAACGACGTAGAAATTCTGTCTGTGCGTCGAATTATACTCAAATCAGTTCACCAAACACACACACGATCACGAGGTGCTGCCGCAATCAGGGTAATAACTCGATCGCTATTACGATTCAACGTCCGATCGATTATAACTGTCCAACGATTGTCCGAGTGCTGCTCAAATTGAGCTTGTACTTTGTTATTCATTGTGATTTCGACTTGAATGTTTGAGTGCTGTTCGAATTCGGACTATGCTCTGTCATTCGTTGTAAATCCATTGAATTATTAAGTATCGCACTTGATAATAGTTGTGAAGGTTTAATCTCGTGAATTGACGTAACTGCTGAATTAGTTACTAATCCCGTTTGTGTGTGTGCATTGTTATTTAAATTAGGTTAGAAGGCTAATCAGTAAAGCTTATACTCTGCTCGTAAATCTGCAATGTCAGTCATTCCACTTTTATAAACTCTTTTCTCACAGTTTGTGAGTCATTCTGTTTTTATCAACTGTTTTACAAAACTCCAAGTTATTTTCAAAGTTATAATTACAGGGATTAAGTCTTTGTAATCACCAAGTTACAGCCGGTATGTGGGGTTTTGTATACATTACTTGTTTCCCGTCACACTTGGACAAACGGGTGGCCAAGGGGTGATCTGACCACAGTCACAGACACCATTGGACAAATGGGCTAGCCAATGGATGGTCGAGTGACAAATACTGTGGGTAGTTGGTTTGATATCAGAAACATTGTAATTCCCCTTAATACTGTAGATTATAACAAATGTGTCGTTTTCAGTAAACTGAATGATTCACTCAGTATTTCCCCGCTGACAAAACCTTTTTCAAACATGTTTCAGGTGATCTGGTATGAGCAAAGAAAAGTGCCGTGGAGCACTCCCAGCTTAGAAAAGTGGCTCAATGTAAATAAATAAATCAACATGTTTTGAAAATAAAGATTTCCCTGAGAAATCACATTATTGTAAATTTCGGGAATTTATCCCTAAGTTATGAAATGGGCAGTTTGAATTATTAAAAAGATCCTGTTTTAAAAAGACTTCCGCTGTCGCCTAAAATTAAATACCACGGGATTCCTGTCCCGTGGCTCCTGAAACGGGTAAAACCGGGTCGGGGGCCGTGACAGTCTTGGTGGTATCGGAAGTGGTAGTAGCAGGGGGTTCGAGATGATCAGAGACTAGGAACGCACGACAGTGAATTTGGAAGAACTCCGACCACGTCGAGTACTGTGTGGAGTCAGATTCAAGGGTGATGGGGATGAAGGATTTTATGTTGGTGACAGTAACTGCGGGGTGGAGTTTAGAGTGCATTGGAACCGAAGGGAGGAGGGTTGAAACGAAGGTGGAGGAAACCGCAGGGAAGAGGGCGGCGAAGAGAAGAGAAGGAGGCCTAGGGTTGGCCTGATACCATGTAAGAGGTTGAATGTAATGTGTTGATTATTCACTGAATCAAGCTTACAATATATACCGAGATACAATCCCCTATGCTAGGTAACAAATATTTACAATGAATGCATATAACAACCACTCCTAAATCATAGGCTAAGAGAGATAAACTCATATACTTATCTGCTCTGCATTTTACACCTTGTCTTACTTAAAAAACTTGAGCCTTGAAGCTAGTGAAACGTAATTTAAAATACAAGTTAATGAGTTATGAAGTTTCAATGGCTGTTTTTTAACACCTTGTCCAACATCGCCCATTTTTCTAATATCGCAGCATCTTTACTTCCTTTAAAACCTAGTCCCACCCTCTTATCTTAGCCACTAAGAAACTCAAAGCTCTTCAATGAAATCATAGTGCTTGAGGTAATTCGAGCTGAGTTTGAGCCTGTGAAGGGAATTTTATTTGGTAGAAATGTATATCAGTATTTTCCTAAAAGAGAAATGTGACACCCCGTTGAAACGCTTTCACTTACACTAGCTTGACAGTGGCTGCCTTAACTTTCGGGACGAAAGTTCTTAAAACTTGGGGATAATGTGACACCTCGGATTTTCCCGGACAACCTTTCGATGTAACATGTGTGTACGTAAACTATTAAGTGAAAAATTATGAATTGCTTGTTATTACGTGTTGGGTGCCTATGTGTACGTATAGATATATATATATATATATATATATATATATATATATATATATATATATATATATATATATATATATATATATATATATATATATATATATATATATATATATATATATATATATATATATATATATGTGAGTTATATATGAGCCGAAACCTCAACCCGACTCGAGACCCGGAGTGGTCTCGAGTGAACAATGAACGTGGACCGGTTTGGGCCGGTTAGGGCCTTGTGACCGAGAACCCAACCCGGAACCCCCTAGCCCCAACTCGAGATCCTATATAACCCAACCCTCACACCCTTTTTCCATTTTTCACCCTCATCTCCTCTCACTAAACCCTAAAACCCTAAGATCATCAACCTCCTCTCATCTCCTCTTCCTACTCGGAACCAACCGGAGACACCAAGACCCCCGGATCGAACTCAAGATCACCACCCGAAAGTCGGTTCATCGGATCTTCACACCCTCAACATCAACCGGTTAGTGTTTTGTTGGTTAATATGGTTCTCGGATTGATTATTAGTGGTATGTTAGATAGCATTGTTATTGGTTAGTGCTTGATTAAGTTTTATGCACATTATAAAAGCTTTAGCCGAAATTGTGATGACTATGTGTCTGAATGTTCTTGTTTGTAACATGCTAAAAATAGAAGGGTGAATATTGTGTGATCTAGCTGAGTGATTAGCATGTTTCGGATGTTTTGGATTAATGATGATACTTAGCAACAAAAATACTTCCAAGATTGCGAATGAAGGGCTGGGTATGCATGTTTCGGGTTGGATATAAAAGTCTAAATATGATGAACAATTTATGATTAAAGATGAACAGTTTGAAGGTTGCTTGAATATTCAAAATTGGTGAGTTTGATCTGTTTTAGACAAAGGTTAGACAACAAAACATGTTTATGCAATTTCATTGGTTAGTACAATATTTCATGAAAATGCAATGTTAGTGGATAGTACATCTGCTCAGGTTCTAGAAGATCCTCAGTGCACGTAATCACGGTTGCGAGTCGCAACCTTTGGTTGCTACTCGAGACCACATCAAGCTTTGTCGAGACCTCCCAGTTGCGAGTCGCAATCAACACGAGTCGAATCCGGTTGCGAGTCGTAACCACTGCTGCTAAGTCGGAACCGCTAGTTGCGAGTCGTAACCTCTGGTTGCGACTCGTAACCAAAGCGTGATGAACCAAGACCTCGGTTGCGAGTCGTAACCTCGGTTGCGAGTCGTAACCACCCTTATCTCGACTGGGCTACTTTGGTGTTATTGGGCTTTAATTATTGGGCTTTCTGTTGACTGGGCTGCATGTTTGTTGTGACAACTCGAACTTTAGACTTGCTTTGTGTAACGATACGTGTTTATGTGAACCTTATTTGATTGAATGAATGTTACGGTTAAGTGTTTAAATGTTGCGTTATTGGACCACACAACACTACACCCGATCCATAAATCAATTGGGCTTTACTATTGTTTGCAAACCCACTCGGTCCATGTAATGGACTCGAGATCACAAGACGGCCCAAGTGAGGTTTCGGCCCACACCTACTCTACGTATATATACACATACACATCTTAGGGTTTTAGTTTTACAATCTTTGCAACCACAAAGCAACACACACACAAGCTCTCTCTCCCTCTCTCTCGGAAATCGTCTCTCTCTCGGAACCGGAGATCACACCCTTGAAGTTCTCAGATCCGTCTTTTGTTTTACATCTCGGTTAGTATCAAATGTTTGGTTACGTGTTTATATGTTGTTGTTAGTAATCGGATTTGCATGATTTAGGGATTATTGTTACATGATTATTGCTTATGAATCGGATTGTAAGTTGATGTTAATTCTGATCGATCCATGTATGTGTTAATCGGTTAGGATGAATGATAGGTCTGCATGATTGAAACCAAACAAATAATATATAACCGATTACTATATGTTTGATTACGATCCGGTTGTATGTTTGCTTGAAGGTGAATTCACTGTTCTTAGTGGATATGAATGCTCATGATCGCTGATTAACTATTGTTTGATTTGGAAATTGATTGTGTTTGATCTGAATTGTGAAACTGCCTAATTGTTAGCTGATTTTTCGGAGCTGATTGAATTGTTGATAAAGAAACCGTTACACAGCTTGTTGCGACACGGATTGCGAGTCGAGACCGAGTTTGCGAGTCCAGTTGCGACTCGGAATCTCACGCCCAGCAGCACAAGCCGAAACCATGGTTGCGAGTCCCATTGCGACTCGTAACCGGACCATGACGAACCGAGACCACCTGTTGCGACTCGTAACCAGCTGTTGCGACTCATAACCCGGTTGCGACTCGAGATCGCTGGTTGCGACTCGAGACCACCTTTGCACGTGTACTGTTTTGGACTTTCACTATCACGGGCCCAATCGTTTGGGCCAGATGATTTGGACTTATGACTGTTATGTTATTGGACTGCTTATCTGTTTGGGCCGACATGATATTTGGGATGTTTGTATTTCGGGCTTAGACTTTGGATCGCACATGAATGTTAATGCTATGCTCTTACCTGTTCACATGCATACATGATTCTTGCCATAATTATATGCGTATACATACGTGTAGCTTATACGTGCAATAGTTGAGTACGAACCTAACTTGCATAAGTAACCATGATAGGACGTGGTTGATCTCTTACTGTATACTTGAGCATTTTATTGTCTGCCGAGCAAACCCAGGTGAGTTCACACTCCTACTAAGGCATGGGATTCCCGGGTCGTGGGAATGGGATAAAGGTTACCATTTACTAAGAACGTACATATGCTTTTCCTAGACTATCACCTACCATGATCCTCGGATGTCAGGACGGTTCCGTAGGTTAGGATAACATCTACGTGGTCATATGCCAATTACTGCCTCGGATGTCAGGCACGCACGTAAAACCTACGTGTACGCATTACTTACTTCTATCCTCGGTACAAAGGATACGTACGTGAAACCCACGTACACCCCCGCGTCTCCTATCCTCGGTTGTGAAGGATACGTGCGTAAAACCTACGTACACCCCATACGCGCTACTGTTCTCGGAAGAAGAACAGGGATGATACGAGTAGTTGATACGAATAGTCTAGTGGTCACATAACATGGGAAGCCCCCACCAGTATAACTTACTATCGGCCCAGTAGAGCCACCCGTTACTTACTGTTACGCACTTACTTACTGTGAACTCGCTCAACTAGTTTGTTGATCATTCTGTTACATGCCTTGCAGATCGTTAGGTACATGGAGCTTGCACAAAGAGGAGCCGGTCGTTGTGGACAAGGATCGTATTACTTTGTTAGACACATATGACATTTCAGTATTTTTAACTTGGGTTTACAACAATGCTTCCGCTACTTAAACAATGCTTGGTTTTGAAACATCGATCATGTCATGATGAACTACTTTAATAACTTTTATGCTATGTTTGATATGATTGATGGCTTGATCCTGGTCATGTCACACCCCCAATTGGTATCAGAGCCATTGGTTATAGAGAACTTGGTTTTAATACGGGAAAAAAGTTTTTATTAAAACCAGAGTATAACCCGAACAGTGCTCTCAACGATCCACAACGACGCTTCGCTCCACGTGCAAGACTCGACATTTTAGGTAATAAGGTTTATGTTTATTGCCTACTTGCTAGAATTACTTAGAACTTTGCTCGTGGTATGCTTAGACTACAATGCTCACTATTTGCTATTGCTTAAGAACCCTTACGTGCTTACACTTTTCTGTCATCGCACTATTCGCGAACTTTTCTCACCTATTTCGCCTTTGACATGAAGATCAATGGCTGGAAGAATTAACATGACACAAGCCCAGTTAGAGGCTCTTGTTCAAGCCCAAGTTGCTGCGGCAGTTGCAGCAGCTCAAGCAGGTAGTATATCCTGCAGTATAGGCACACACTAGGATCTTTAGATCCTACATTAACTCTCGTATTTAACCTCGTCCTATTCATACACAATAGGTCAACACGCGCAGCAGCCTGTCTGCACTTTCAAGAACTTTATGGACTGCCGTCCCGGCACGTTCAGCGGCACAGAAGGAGCGGTTGGACTCCTCCACTGGTTCGAGAAGCTAGAATCAGTATTCGAAATGTGTGAATGCCCTGAGGCACGCAGGGTGAAATACGCCACCGGCACTTTAGAAGGAATCGCGCTAACCTGGTGGAACGCGCAGGTGCAAATTCTGGGGTTGGCAGCTGCTAACGCCACACCCTGGAACGATTTTAAGGAACTTATCAAGAGAGAGTATTGTACGCGTGAAGATATTCACAAGCTAGAAGACGAGCTGTATAATCTGAAAATGGTTGGGTCAGAGATTGAAGCGTATACCAAGCGGTCAAACGAGCTGGCCGTGCTGTGTCCAACTATGGTAGACCCTCCATACAAGCGTATCGAGATGTATCTCAAGGGGTTGGCACCAGAAATCCAGAGCCACGTTACCTCGGCTAACCTCGACAACATCCAGGAAATCCAGCGTCTCGCTCATCGCATCACCGATCAGGTAGTGGATCAGAATAAACTGCCTAAGCGTGTCAGCGCTACTGCTACAGTCACTCCTTCAGCTACTCCCGTTACCCTCAGTGACAACAAGAGGAAATGGGAGGGGGATTCAAGCAAAGCATCAGTTTCGGTTCAGTCCCAGAATCAGCAGCGAAAGACTGACAACTATCAAAGCCCTAACCAGCAGTCGTCAGGTAGCCACAGGCAGGGTGGATATCGCGGAAATCTTCCAAAGTGCAACAACTGCAACAGGCACCACAACGGCCAGTGTACCAAGGGTCGTTGCCAAAGATGCCTCAAGATGGGTCACGAGGCCAAAGACTGTAGAAGCCTTCGTCCTGCGAACCAAAATCAGCAGCAGCCTCACGCTCAGCCTAACCAACAACAGGGCAACAAAGGATGCTACAATTGTGGTGCTGAAGGCCACATCAAGAGACACTGCCCACAGCTCAACAGGAACCAGAACAACAACAACAACAACAACCAGGGCAACGGCAACAACAACGGAGGAAATAACAATGGCAACGAAGCTCGGGGTCGTGCTTTTGTGCTAGGTCGAGGTGACGCAGTGAACGATCCCAACGTTGTTATGGGTAAGTTTCTCCTCGACAATATTTATGTTACTGTCTTATTTGATTCGGGTGCGGATACAAGCTTTATGTCTGTGAAAATGTGTCAACTGCTAAAACGTGCACCAACACTTTTACCCACCAAGCATGTAGTAGAGTTAGCTAACGGTAAAAGTCTAGAAGCCACGCACGTAGTTCAGGGTTGTAATCTTATCCTTGCTGGCCAAGCCTTCTCTATTGATCTCATTCCCATAGTTTTGGGAAGTTTCGACGTCGTGATTGGGATGGATTGGTTATCCCAACACCAGGCAGAAATCTTATGCAGTGAGAAGATCATTCGTATTCCACGTTCTGGTCAAGAACCTCTCGAAGTCCAAGGCGACAAGAGCGGTGCTGTGGTTGGCATCATCTCATTCTTGAAGGCTCAGAAGTGCTTACGTAAAGGTCACACAGCCATTTTGGCTCTTGTTTCAGACGCATCAGTAAAGGAAAAGAAATTGGAGGATATACCAGTCGTACGTGACTTCCCTCAGGTGTTTCCTGAAGATTTACCTGGCTTACCGCCTCATCGTCAGGTTGAATTTCAGATCGAGCTCGCTCCAGGAGCAGCACCCATAGCTCGCGCACCATATCGTCTAGCTCCATCAGAATTGGAAGAATTGTCAAAGCAGCTACAAGAGCTCTTGGAAAAGGGCTTCATTCGTCCAAGCTCTTCGCCTTGGGGAGCTCCAGTGCTTTTCGTGAAAAAGAAAGACGGTACGTTCAGGATGTGTATAGACTACAGGGAACTGAACAAGGTGACGGTGAAGAACCGTTATCCTCTTCCACGCATAGACGACTTATTCGACCAGTTGCAAGGGTCGTGTTACTATTCCAAGATCGACCTACAGTCAGGATATCATCAACTGAGAGTCCGCGAGGAGGACGTCTCTAAGACAGCATTCAGAACTCGCTATGGTCACTATGAGTTCTTGGTTATGCCGTTCGGACTTACGAACGCACCTGCAGTATTTATGGATCTTATGAACAGGGTGTGCAAACCCTATCTCGACAAGTTCGTCATTGTCTTCATCGACGACATCCTGATTTACTCCAAGAGTCAGTAGGAGCACGAGCAGCATCTTCGCCTTATTTTGGAACTCCTTCGAAAGGAACAGTTGTACGCCAAGCTTTCAAAATGCGACTTCTGGCTTCGTGAAGTCCACTTCTTAGGCCACGTGGTAAACAAGGATGGGATTCACGTCGATCCATCTAAGGTAGATTCGATCAGAAATTGGCCTGCACCGCGTACACCGACAGAAATACGCCAATTCTTGGGTTTGGCAGGCTACTACAGACGGTTTATTAAAGACTTTTCAAAGATCGCGCAACCACTTACGCTACTGACACAGAAGGGTGTCACCTACCGTTGGGGCAAAACGCAGGAAACTGCTTTTCAGTATCTAAAGGATAGGCTTTGCAGCGCACCTATTCTCTCATTGCCTGAAGGCACAGAAGACTTCGTAGTATATTGTGATGCATCCATCCAGGGTCTTGGATGTGTGTTGATGCAACGTGATAAAGTGATAGCCTACGCTTCTCGGCAACTCAAGGTTCACGAACGAAACTACACGATGCACGATCTAGAGCTGGGAGCTGTTGTTTTCGCGCTTAAGATATGGCGACACTACCTGTACGGTACCAGGTGCACGATTTACACCGATCACAGGAGTCTCGAGCATATCCTTAAGCAGAAGGATTTGAACATGCGTCAACGACGATGGGTCGAGTTACTTAACGACTACGAATGCGCCATCAAGTATCATCCAGGCAAAGCCAATGTTGTGGCTGACGCCCTCAGTCGGAAAGACACTCTACCACGGCGCGTGCGAGCACTACAGCTTACGATTCAGTCTAACCTTCCAGCACAGATACGAAATGCTCAGGTAGAAGCATTGAAACCAGAAAACGTCAAGGCTGAAGCCTTACGCGGCTCACGACAACAAATGGAACAAAAGGAAGACGGCGCCTACTATGTAACGGGCCGGATTTGGGTCCCTCTCTATGGCGGTTTACGCGAACTTGTAATGGATGAAGCTCACAAGTCTCGCTATTCGGTACATCCAGGGTCGGATAAAATGTACCACGACATCAGCACTACTTATTGGTGGCCTAGCAGGAAGGCCCACATTGCTACGTACGTTGGAAAATGTTTGACCTGTGCGAGAGTCAAGGTTGAATATCAGAAGCCAGCTGGTCTACTTCAGCAGCCTAAGATACCTCAATGGAAATGGGAAGAAATTTCCATGGATTTTGTTACAGGCTTACCTAGATCTCAGCGTGGGAACGATACAATATGGGTCATAGTTGATCGACTCACCAAGTCTGCACACTTCCTGCCGATTAAGGAAACGGACAAGTTCTCCACACTCGCAGACGTCTATCTTAAAGAAGTTGTTTCGAGGCACGGAGTACCCACCTCTATTATTTCGGATCGCGATGCACGATTCACGTCAGAGCTATGGCAAGCAATGCATAAATCTTTCGGCTCACGATTAGACATGAGCACAGCATATCATCCTCAGACGGATGGGCAGTCTGAGCGAATGATTCAAACACTTGAAGACATGCTTAGGGCATGCGTTATCGATTTCGGCAACGGCTGGGAAAAACACCTCCCTCTGGTGGAGTTCTCATATAACAATAGTTATCACACCAACATCCAAGCCGCTCCATACGAGGCATTGTACGGGCGTAAATGCCGGTCACCTCTCTGTTGGGCAGAGGTGGGGGATAGTCAAATCACGGGTCCAGAGATTGTAGTGGACGCCACAGAAAAGATAGCACAGATACGACAACGCATGGCGGCAGCACGCGACCGTCAGAAAGCCTACGCGGACAAGCGTAGAAAGCCTTTGGAATTTCAGTTCGGGGACCGGGTTTTACTAAAAGTTTCACCCTGGAAGGGTGTGGTACGTTTTGGCAAAAGGGGCAAACTGAATCCGCGGTACGTCGGACCATTCGAAATCTTAGAAAAGATTGGCAAGGTAGCCTACAAGTTGAACCTACCAGCTGAACTCGGAGCAGTTCACAATGTCTTTCATGTGTCGAACCTAAAGAAGTGCTTATCGGATGAAACCCTCATCATTCCTTTTAAGGAACTCACTATCGACGAGCGGTTGCAGTTCGTCGAGGAACCAGTAGAAATCACGGACCGGGATGTGAAGGTCCTCAAAAACAAGAGAATCCCTCTTGTTCGAGTTCGTTGGAACTCCAAACGTGGCCCAGAGTACACCTGGGAACGCGAAGACAGGATGACAGAAAAGTACCCCCAGTTATTCGAAACCAACGCAACCACTACTGAGGCTGAAGCTACTACTTCGGAATTTCGGGACGAAATTCCAGATCAACGGGGGGAGGATGTGACACCCCAGGAAAACCAGTGAACGCTATAACTTACCTAGCTTCCTCAGTGAGTGCATACCAAATTTCGGGACGAAATTTCCAATTAGTTGGGGATAATGTGACAACTCGAACTTTAGACTTGCTTTGTGTAACGATACGTGTTTATGTGAACCTTATTTGATTGAATGAATGTTACGGTTAAGTGTTTAAATGTTGCGTTATTGGACCACACAACACTACACCCGATCCATAAATCAATTGGGCTTTACTATTGTTTGCAAACCCACTCGGTCCATGTAATGGACTCGAGATCACAAGACGGCCCAAGTGAGGTTTCGGCCCACACCTACTCTACGTATATATACACATACACATCTTAGGGTTTTAGTTTTACAATCTTTGCAACCACAAAGCAACACACACAAGCTCTCTCTCCCTCTCTCTCGGAAATCGTCTCTCTCTCGGAACCGGAGATCACACCCTTGAAGTTCTCAGATCCGTCTTTTGTTTTACATCTCGGTTAGTATCAAATGTTTGGTTACGTGTTTATATGTTGTTGTTAGTAATCGGATTTGCATGATTTAGGGATTATTGTTACATGATTATTGCTTATGAATCGGATTGTAAGTTGATGTTAATTCTGATCGATCCATGTATGTGTTAATCGGTTAGGATGAATGATAGGTCTGCATGATTGAAACCAAACAAATAATATATAACCGATTACTATATGTTTGATTACGATCCGGTTGTATGTTTGCTTGAAGGTGAATTCACTGTTCTTAGTGGATATGAATGCTCATGATCGCTGATTAACTATTGTTTGATTTGGAAATTGATTGTGTTTGATCTGAATTGTGAAACTGCCTAATTGTTAGCTGATTTTTCGGAGCTGATTGAATTGTTGATAAAGAAACCGTTACACAGCTTGTTGCGACACGGATTGCGAGTCGAGACCGAGTTTGCGAGTCCAGTTGCGACTCGGAATCTCACGCCCAGCAGCACAAGCCGAAACCATGGTTGCGAGTCCCGTTGCGACTCGTAACCGGACCATGACGAACCGAGACCACCTGTTGCGACTCGTAACCAGCTGTTGCGACTCATAACCCGGTTGCGACTCGAGATCGCTGGTTGCGACTCGAGACCACCTTTGCACGTGTACTGTTTTGGACTTTCACTATCACGGGCCCAATCGTTTGGGCCAGATGATTTGGACTTATGACTGTTATGTTATTGGACTGCTTATCTGTTTGGGCCGACATGATATTTGGGCTGTTTGTATTTCGGGCTTAGACTTTGGATCGCACATGAATGTTAATGCTATGCTCTTACCTGTTCACATGCATACATGATTCTTGCCATAATTATATGCGTATACATACGTGTAGCTTATACGTGCAATAGTTGAGTACGAACCTAACTTGCATAAGTAACCATGATAGGACGTGGTTGATCTCTTACTGTATACTTGAGCATTTTATTGTCTGCCGAGCAAACCCAGGTGAGTTCACACTCCTACTAAGGCATGGGATTCCCGGGTCGTGGGAATGGGATAAAGGTTACCATTTACTAAGAACGTACATATGCTTTTCCTAGACTATCACCTACCATGATCCTCGGATGTCAGGACGGTTCCGTAGGTTAGGATAACATCTACGTGGTCATATGCCAATTACTGCCTCGGATGTCAGGCACGCACGTAAAACCTACGTGTACGCATTACTTACTTCTATCCTCGGTACAAAGGATACGTACGTGAAACCCACGTACACCCCCGCGTCTCCTATCCTCGGTTGTGAAGGATACGTGCGTAAAACCTACGTACACCCCATACGCGCTACTGTTCTCGGAAGAAGAACAGGGATGATACGAGTAGTTGATACGAATAGTCTAGTGGTCACATAACATGGGAAGCCCCCACCAGTATAACTTACTATCGGCCCAGTAGAGCCACCCGTTACTTACTGTTACGCACTTACTTACTGTGAACTCGCTCAACTAGTTTGTTGATCATTCTGTTACATGCCTTGCAGATCGTTAGGTACATGGAGCTTGCACAAAGAGGAGCCGGTCGTTGTGGACAAGGATCGTATTACTTTGTTAGACACATATGACATTTCAGTATTTTTAACTTGGGTTTACAACAATGCTTCCGCTACTTAAACAATGCTTGGTTTTGAAACATCGATCATGTCATGATGAACTGCTTTAATAACTTTTATGCTATGTTTGATATGATTGATGGCTTGATCCTGGTCATGTCACGCTCCCAAGCGGTGGTACTCCGCGTGTGGGATTTTGGGGGTGTGACATTCGTCACTGCTGATTATATGTTAGGGCTGACCCAATAACCCAACTGTTTGTATCTCGCATGTTATACGTGTTTGCTATCTGTATTGCCATACGTGTTCGCTATGTGTTTACTTGTACCCGACTTGACCCATATCTGGTAACCATGTTAGGACGTGGTGACCAACATACTTGACCGGGTAAAAATATCTACCGAGCAACCCAAGGTGAGTTCACAACTTAAAAGCATGCGTCCCGGTGGTTTGGGACACGAGACTAAAACAACCTTATCCCCTTGTAAAGGGGATACCATTCACTTTCCTTCCCTAGTTACTGGGAACAAACTTACTTTCTCTTCCCTTGTATGGGGAAACCTTTTAGTTAATTACTGTTTATATGGAATGCAACCAAACGGCACTAAACGCAACTCTATCACTCAAGTCCCTACTACATAATACCGATTAGTCGCCGGGGCCAGGCGAACGGGTTATTAGTTGATAGCGCTATTTAGGTTTTACCAACCTCACACCGTGCCATGGTATGGGATCGGTCGTGAACTAATGTACTCAGGCATCCGTCAATGATGATAGAACATTGACATCGGGGCATCCTGCGGAAACGCAAACGGTTACCTAGTGTTCGGTATTGGAAAAACAGTTTAGTCGCTAACTTTTGGGGTAGCTCCCCATGGCATGTATAAACGGATAAATTAACTGGTGAAACAAGTTTTTGGTAATTAAAACTGGACAACTAGTGAACTCACTCAGCATTATTGTTGACCCCTTTGCAGGTAACCAGTAACTGAGGAGCGGCTGCTTGGGAATGTGTAGTGTTTGTCAAAACCCGTGTGTTGGGTTTAATTATCATGAACTATGAACTTGTTAAACTATTTTGTTTCTGCTTCCGCTATTTAAGACTTAAACTCTGAACATGATATTTGCTAATCTCATGGTTAGTGAGTATTACTTTAATATTAACCAATGCTTAGTATAATTGGTGGCTGGATCCTGGTCAGTCACGCCCTCAAAGCGGGTGTTATCCGCGGGTGGATTTTGGGGGTGTGACAGATTGGTATCAGAGCCATTGGTTATAGTGAACTTGGTTTTAAAAAGGGGAAAATCTTTTTGCGAAAAACCAGACTATAACCCGTGACTCGTAACGACACTACACTCCAAGTGCAAGGCTCGACTTATCTGACCTCATAGCTCGGACCCATATTTACTTGCTTAATTGTCTTATGCTTTCTGCTTTACTGTACGTACTAGTTTGCCTGATTAGATAGATACGCCTCCCCTCTTCTATCTCATTCTCGCTATGTTACGACACCACACTCATACTATGTTTTCTGGTTATGAAGACAATGAGTGGACGCGGACGAGGAAACATCAACATGACCCAGGCACAGTTCACTAACCTACTCAACACAGTGGCTGCAGCTTTTGCAGCTCACCCTATAGGTAAGCTCGTTGTTTTAGGATGTTTAGATCCTACCGCCACATCGTCTTTTCGCCTCTAAACCTATTTCGCTTCACTCCTCACAACAGGTCAGCCTGCGCCTGCGCAACCACGTGTCTGTACCTTCAAGACCTTCATGGATTGCAAGCCTCTTCCATTCAGTGGCACTGAGGGTGCCATAGGTCTCCTGCACTGGATCGAGAAGGTCGAAGCTGTCTTCGCTGTCTGCGAGTGTCCCCCTACTAATTGGGTGAAGTTTGCTACTGGTACTCTTGAGGGAAGCGCACTTTCATGGTGGAAGGCGCAAATTCAAATGCTTGGTTTGGAGACTGCTAACGCTACTGCATGGGAAGATTTCAAGGATATGATCAAGGAAGAGTACTGTCATAGGGATGACATCCACAAACTCGAGGACGAGTACTATGAACTCAAGATGGTTGGGTCAGAGATCGAGACCTACACCAAGCTGTCCAACGACTATGCTGCTCTTTGTCCAAACATGTCCCGACCTATGTATCGAAGGATCGAATTGTACATCAAGGGTTTAGTCCCGGAAATCAGGAGCCACGTAACCTCGGCCAACCTCACTACCATACAGCCCGTGGTCCGTCTTGCCCACAAACTCACTAACCAGGCTGTGGAAGAGGGCAGGTTGCCCAAAAGGATCAGTGCTGCGGAAGGAACTTCTAGTGATGGTAAACGAAAGTGGGATGGAAATCAGGGCAAGGATGCTAACTCTACTCAGGCCCCAGCTCAGCAAAGGAAGACTGACAACAACAAGGGCACTCAGCAACAGGGTGGCTATCGGGGAAGCTACCCTAAGTGCAACAAGTGTAACAGGCACCACAATGGGGCATGTAACAAGGGTCAGTGTCAGCGATGCCACAAGATGGGGCACGAAGCCAAGGATTGCAGAAGTCAGTTCCCAGCAAGGCAGAATCAGCAACAACGTCAACAGCAACAGCAGCAGGGAAACAACCGGGCATGTTTTAAATGCGGGGCAACAGGGCACATGCGAAAGGATTGCCCTGAACTGAATCAGAATCGCAACAATAATCAGGGAGCTGGGAACAATGAGCAAAACAACAATGCTGGGAATGGTGCAAGGGGTAGAGCTTTCGTGATTGGAGCTGGAGAAGCAAGGAACGACCCCAACGTCGTGGCGGGTAAGTTCCTACTTGATGATCGTTATGTTTCTGTGTTATTTGATTCCGGTGCCGATGCCAGTTATGTATCCCTTCGCATTAGTAAGAAACTTAAGCACTCGCCTGCATTATTAAGTTCTAAGCACATCGTCGAGATAGCTAATGGTAAGAACATCGAGGCCACGCACAATGATCCACGACTGCACGCTAGAATTGTCTGGCCACACGTTTAGTATCGATCTTTTCCCTGTCAAACTTGGAAGCTTCGATGTCGTCATTGGTATGGATTGGTTATCCAAACATCGCGCTGAAATCCTCTGTCAAGAGAAAGCGGTTCGCATACCTCGTCGTTCTGGCCAACCCCTCATCGTTCAAGGCAACAAAGGTGGAGAAGTCACAGGCATTATCTCGCTCCTGAAAGCTCAGAAGTGTTTACAAAAAGGGCACACCGCTATCCTAGCACTTGTCACCAATACTCATGAAAAGGAAAAGAGGATTGAAGATTTTCCTGTAGTACGCGACTATCCCGAGGTATTCCCTGAGGAACTACCTGGACTCCCTCCCCACCGTCAGGTCGAATTCCAAATCGAGCTAGCTCCCGGAGCAGCACCCATAGCTCGTGCACCGTACCGTCTAGCCCCTGCAGAACTGAAGGAACTCTCTACGCAACTACAGGAACTTTTGGATAAAGGATTTATCCGTCCTAGTTCATCACCCTGGGGAGCACCAGTACTTTTTTGTTAAGAAGAAGGATGGCACGTTCCGAATGTGCATTGACTATCGTGAGTTGAACAAGGTTACCATCAAGAATCGATACCCTCTCCCACGCATCGACGACCTATTCGATCAGCTGCAAGGATCGAGCTACTATTCTAAGATTGACCTGCGATCAGGTTATCACCAGTTGAGAGTACGTGACGAAGATATTTCCAAGACTGCGTTTAGGACCCGTTATGGTCACTATGAATTTCTCGTTATGCCTTTCGGAATGACCAACGCGCCGGCAGTGTTCATGGATCTTATGAACCGCGTATGTAAGCCTTACCTCGACAAATTCGTGATCATGTTTATCGACGACATCCTGATTTATTCGAAAAGTCAAGAAGAGCATGAACGACACCTACGCCTTATTCTGGAACTCCTTCGTAACGAGCAGCTGTACGCCAAATTCCCTAAATGTGACTTCTGGCTTCGAGAAGTCCATTTCCTCGGCCATGTAGTTAACAAGAACGGAATTCATGTCGACCCCGCTAAGGTCGAATCAATAAAGAACTGGCCTACGCCTAAGACTCCCACTGAAGTTCGCCAATTCTTGGGATTGGCAGGCTACTACCGCAGATTCATTCAGGGATTCTCGAAGATTGCACAACCCCTCACTATACTTACTCAGAAAGGCATCGCCTACAAGTGGAATGAAGCACAGGAATCTGCTTTTCAGAGGCTTAAGGATAACCTCTGTAGCGCCCCTATTCTCTCGTTGCCTGAAGGCACTGACGACTTTGTGGTTTACTGCGACGCGTCTATTCATGGGCTCGGTTGCGTGTTAATGCAACGCGAGAAAGTTATTGCCTACGCCTCACGACAACTTAAGACACATGAAAGGAACTACACAACGCATGATTTGGAACTGGGAGCAGTGGTTTTTGCTCTTAAGATATGGAGACATTACCTGTACGGTACCAAGTGCACTATTTACACCGATCACAGGAGTCTCGAGCATATCTTTAGGCAAAAGGAATTGAACATGCGACAGCGTCGATGGGTCGAACTCTTGAATGACTACGAATGCGCCATCAAGTATCATCCGGGCAAGGCCAATGTCGTGGCAGACGCCCTCAGCCGAAAGGACACTATACCAAAGCGCGTGCGAGCATTGCAACTTACCATCCAGTCTAACCTCCCTACCCAGATCCGAAATGCTCAAGTTGAAGCGTTGAAACCGGAAAACATCAGGGCTGAGTCTCTGCGAGGATCGAGACAGCGACTAGAACAGAAAGAAGATGGCGCTTACTATGTAACAGGGCGCATTTGGGTTCCACTCTATGGAGATTTACGTGAACTCGTGATGGACGAAGCCCACAAGTCCCGCTACTCAGTACATCCTGGTTCGGACAAGATGTACCACGACTTGAAGACTACATATTGGTGGCCTGGTATGAAGGCCCACATAGCAGCATACGTCAGCAAATGTTTGACTTGCGCAAGAGTCAAGATAGAATACCAAAAGCCGGCAGGCCTACTCCAACAACCAGAGATCCCGAAATGGAAATGGGAGCAAATTTCCATGGATTTTGTTACAGGGCTACCTAGGTCTCAACGCGGAAATGATACTATTTGGGTAATAGTAGATCGATTGACCAAGTCCGCACACTTTCTGGCTATTAAGGAAACAGACAAGTTTTCTACCTTGGCGGAGATTTACTTAAAGGAAGTAGTTTCAAGGCACGGGGTGCCAACCTCAATTATTTCCGACCGAGACGCTCGTTTTACTTCGGAATTGTGGCAAGCTATGCACAAATCCTTTGGCTCACGTTTGGACATGAGCACCGCTTATCACCCGCAAACGGATGGACAGTCTGAACGCACCATCCAAACCCTAGAAGACATGCTTAGAGCGTGTGTGATCGATTTTGGCAAGAACTGGGAGAAGCATCTACCGCTAGTGGAATTCTCCTACAACAACAGCTACCACACTAGTATTCAGGCAGCACCTTTCGAGGCATTGTACGGTCGTAAATGCCGGTCACCTCTTTGCTGGGCAGAAATCGGTGATAGTCAAATCACGGGCCCAGAGATGGTGGTAGATACAACGGAAAAGATTGCCCAGATCAGACAACGCATGGCGGCAGCTCGTGACCGTCAGAAGAGTTACGCTGATAAGCGTAGGAAACCATTGGAATTCCAGGTCGGTGACCGGGTTCTACTTAAAGTCTCACCCTGGAAGGGTGTGGTTCGCTTTGGTAAACGGGGCAAGCTTAATCCGCGATACATCGGACCATTCGAAATTACCGAGAAAATCGGTAAGGTTGCTTATAGATTGAACCTGCCTGAAGAACTGAGTGCGGTACACAACGTTTTCCACGTATCCAATCTGAAGAAGTGTCTGTCAGATGAAACGCTCGTAATTCCTTTCAAGGAACTAACCATTGACGAACAGCTACACTTTACTGAGGAACCGATTGAAATCACTGATCGAGAGATCAAAACCCTCAAACGTAGCCAGATACCTCTTGTACGAGTCCGTTGGAACTCGCGACGCGGCCCAGAGTATACCTGGGAGCGGGAAGACCAGATGAAGCACAAGTATCCCCAGTTGTTCCCAAACGAAAACCCCAGCACTGAAGCTACAGCCGAATTTCGGGACGAAATTCCAAACTAACGGGGGGATGATGTGACACCCCGTTGAAACGCTTTCACTTACACTAGCTTGACAGTGGCTGCCTTAACTTTCGGGACGAAAGTTCTTAAAACTTGGGGATAATGTGACACCTCGGATTTTCCCGGACAACCTTTCGATGTAACATGTGTGTACGTAAACTATTAAGTGAAAAATTATGAATTGCTTGTTATTACGTGTTGGGTGCCTATGTGTACGTATATATATATATATATATATATATGTGTGAGTTATATATGAGCCGAAACCTCAACCCGACTCGAGACCCGGAGTGGTCTCGAGTGAACAATGAACGTGGACCGGTTTGGGCCGGTTAGGGCCTTGTGACCGAGAACCCAACCCGGAACCCCCTAGCCCCAACTCGAGATCCTATATAACCCAACCCTCACACCCTTTTTCCATTTTTCACCCTCATCTCCTCTCACTAAACCCTAAAACCCTAAGATCATCAACCTCCTCTCATCTCCTCTTCCTACTCGGAACCAACCGGAGACACCAAGACCCCCGGATCGAACTCAAGATCACCACCCGAAAGTCGGTTCATCGGATCTTCACACCCTCAACATCAACCGGTTAGTGTTTTGTTGGTTAATATGGTTCTCGGATTGATTATTAGTGGTATGTTAGATAGCATTGTTATTGGTTAGTGCTTGATTAAGTTTTATGCACATTATAAAAGCTTTAGCCGAAATTTTGATGACTATGTGTCTGAATGTTCTTGTTTGTAACATGCTAAAAATAGAAGGGTGAATATTGTGTGATCTAGCTGAGTGATTAGCATGTTTCGGATGTTTTGGATTAATGATGATACTTAGCAACAAAAATACTTCCAAGATTGCGAATGAAGGGTTGGGTATGCATGTTTCGGGTTGGATATAAAAGTCTAAATATGATGAACAATTTATGATTAAAGATGAACAGTTTGAAGGTTGCTTGAATATTCAAAATTGGTGAGTTTGATCTGTTTTAGACAAAGGTTAGACAACAAAACATGTTTATGCAATTTCATTGGTTAGTACAATATTTCATGAAAATGCAATGTTAGTGGATAGTACATCTGCTCAGGTTCTAGAAGATCCTCAGTGCACGTAATCACGGTTGCGAGTCGCAACCTTTGGTTGCTACTCGAGACCACATCAAGCTTTGTCGAGACCTCCCAGTTGCGAGTCGCAATCAACACGAGTCGAATCCGGTTGCGAGTCGTAACCACTGCTGCTAAGTCGGAACCGCTAGTTGCGAGTCGTAACCTCTGGTTGCGACTCGTAACCAAAGCGTGATGAACCGAGACCTCGGTTGCGAGTCGTAACCTCGGTTGCGAGTCGTAACCACCCTTATCTCGACTGGGCTATTTTGGTGTTATTGGGCTTTAATTATTGGGCTTTCTGTTGACTGGGCTGCATGTTTGTCACTGCTGATTATATGTTAGGGCTGACCCAATAACCCAACTGTTTGTATCTCGCATGTTATACGTGTTTGCTATATGTATTGCCATACGTGTTCGCTATGTGTTTACTTGTACCCGACTTGACCCATATCTGGTAACCATGTTAGGACGTGGTGACCAACATACTTGACCGGATAAAAATATCTACCGAGCAACCCAAGGTGAGTTCACAACTTAAAAGCATGCGTCCCGGTGGTTTGGGACACGAGACTAAAACAACCTTATCCCCTTGTAAAGGGGATACCATTCACTTTCCTTCCCTAGTTACTGGGAACAAACTTACTTTCTCTTCCCTTGTATGGGGAAACCTTTTAGTTAATTAATGTTTATATGAAATGCAACCAAACGGCACTAAACGCAACTCTATCACTCAAGTCCCTACTACATAATACCGATTAGTCGCCGGGGCCAGGCGAACGGGTTATTAGTTGATAGCGCTATTTAGGTTTTACCAACCTCACACCGTGCCATGGTATGGGATCGGTCGTGAACTAATGTACTCAGGCATCCGTCAATGATGATAGAACATTGACATCGGGGCATCCTGCGGAAACGCAAACGGTTACCTAGTGTTCGGTATTGGAAAAACAGTTTAGTCGCTAACTTTTGGGGTAGCTCCCCATGGCATGTATAAACGGATAAATTAACTGGTGAAACAAGTTTTTGGTAATTAAAACTGGACAACTAGTGAACTCACTCAGCATTATTGTTGACCCCTTTCTGCATGCTTTGCAGGTAACCAGTAACTGAGGAGCGGCTGCTTGGGAATGTGTAGTGTTTGTCAAAACCCGTGTGTTGGGTTTAATTATCATGAACTATGAACTTGTTAAACTATTTTGTTTCTGCTTCCGCTATTTAAGACTTAAACTCTGAACATGATATTTGCTAATCTCATGGTTAGTGAGTATTACTTTAATATTAACCAATGCTTAGTATAATTGGTGGCTGGATCCTGGTCAGTCACGCCCTCAAAGCGGGTGTTATCCGCGGGTGGATTTTGGGGGTGTGACAAGAAACTTGGCAAAGAGATTATTCCTCTACCATTTGTTCCCTTTGTGATCGGAAGAAGTGAAGATTTGGGTTGAAGGCCAGAGGTCTCAAGTTTAAATCTGATCCCAACCGGTTTTATCGCAGTAGGCCTTCAGGTGGCGGGTTCTCTCCCGGAATTAGTGATGGTGGGTTTGGGCAGCCCAGCGCTGTCTGCGGTCTCGGACGTATGAGGTCGCCTTTTGTCATAGGGTTATCCCGGGTAGCTGGGCTTTTATTTTGTT
Source organism: Helianthus annuus (assembly GCF_002127325.2). NCBI lineage: Eukaryota > Viridiplantae > Streptophyta > Magnoliopsida > Asterales > Asteraceae > Helianthus > Helianthus annuus. The sequence goes on from NC_035438.2 coordinate 41,143,212, forward strand.
GGTCGTTCAAAAAAAATGTTTCATTTTAAAAAGAGAAAATTACCAAACTAGGCATTGTAAACAACTCAAAGGATTTAATTATTATTTCACAAAGAAACTCAAGAGATACATAGGAATTTATAGAATTAGAAATTACACTAAAGACCCTTCTAATCTAGACTTGTGTCAGTTTAATTATTTATTTTGGTCTGCTATTCCCCCGCAAGTTGAGGGCGGGGAACGGCCTGCAACTTGGACCTAAGAAACGTGAAGCGCTGTGAAGACAACGGGTTTTAAACACATCAGCAATCTTGGTCGTCTGTTTTAATGAACCTGACAGACAACTTCCCTTTAGAAACTTGTTCTCGAACAAAATGAAAATCTACTTCAACATGTTTTGTACGGGCATGAAAAATTGGGTTAGCTGAGAAGTATGTAGCCCCAAGATTATCACACCACAACGTCGGTTTAGTTGATGTAACAACCAGTTCTTGAAGAAGGGATTTAAGCCAGATTATTTCAGCAACAGCTTCAGCAATGGCTTTATATTCAGATTCTATGGAGGACTGAGAGACAGTCTTTTTGTTTGCGAGCAGACCATGAAACTAGATTAGGCCCAAATATATTGCATATCCCCCCGTGGATAGGCGGTTCACCGGGCAACTAGCCCAATCAGAATCAGAGTAAGCTTGAACAAGGGAGCTAGAACCATCATCCCAAAAAGAGTAAGAAAAGGCATGAAGATGCGAAGCAGATGTATGCCAAAAAAGAAGACCGAGGTGACGAATTCCTTTTAAGTACCGTAAAATACGTTTCACAGCAGCACAATGAGCTTCAGTTGGTGCATGCATAAATTGACAAACCTTGTTGACTGAGAAGGCAATGCCTGGGCGTGAAAGGGTAGTATACTGAAGGGCACCAACTATTTGACAATACCGTGTCGGGTCAGCAAAAAACAGGCTATCATTCGGTAAGGGAACTGACTTCATGTCCATTGGAGTGGGCAACAGGTTTGCAGTCAAAAGAGACCAGCCCTATTAATAACATCGAGAAGGTACTTCCTTTGAGATAGAATTAGATCAGAGTTCTGATGGAAAACTTCGATGCCCAAGAAGTAATGTAAAGGACCAAGGTCTTTGACCTCCAACATGGAGCTTAGCTTCGCTATTACAGAATTGACCAGCGGAGAATTATTACCGGTGATAATAATATCATCAACATACACCAAGACATAAACCATGCTACCCCTGTGATTATAGATGAAAAGGGACGGATCCGTTTTGGAGCCAAAGAAACCAAGCAAGTTGTTGCAAGGTTGTGGAAAGCTTGTTGAACCAGGCCCGTGGGGCCTGTTTCAAACGTATAAAGTCTTGTGGAAGAAACAAACATGATGAGGTTTAGTGGGATCAACAAAACCGGATGGCAAAGTCATGTAAACGGTCTCTTCAAGATCCCTGTGAAGAAAGGCATTTTGAGCATCCAACTATTTTAACGGCTAAGAATTTGAAACTGCAAGAGAAAGCACCATACGGATAGTGGCCGGTTTAACAACAGAGCTAAAAGTCTCATGATAATCCACCCCAGACTGCTGCCGAAAACCTTTCGCAACAAATCTTGCCTTATAACGACTGATGTTGCCATTCTGGTCAGTAAGCCTCGGAATTGTCAAGGCTGGACAAGTCTGGAGTGCTATGATGATTAGCACCTGTGTCCAGATTTCAAGTGTAGTATGAGCCAGCATCAGAAGTAGTGTAGTTGGCTTGTGCACGACAATTAGAGGACTGATTTGGAAATTGAGACTGAATGTGTCCGATTCCACACCGATTACACTGACCATAAACCATGTTATAGGTGGAAGCCTAAGAAAATTGTATTGTTCCTTGTTGTTCTCAGCCACGGTTGGAGCGAGTGTTGCCACGATAGTTGCCATGGTTTCCTCGATTATTGTGGTTGTTATTGTTTGAACGAGGAGAAAAGTATGCTTGCGGTTGAGAAACTGAAGTAGTGGCAGCCTGTTGAGTCTGGGCTGCGGGATGAAGCTGATAACCAATCTGGGCAGCCATGAGTTGAAGGGTTTTAAGTTGTTGCTGAATGGATTCAAGACCGGCGGGAGGGGTGACAGGTGCGGTGGCAGCCGCAGCAAGGAGCTGCGATGAGAGGTTGGCTGTAACCAATACGGTATTGAGTCTATTCAGCATATAATCGTGGTCACTAAGGAGGCCATGTAACTCATTGAAGGCAACCGGAGGGGATCGGGCAAGGAGGTTACTCTTGAGACCGTTATGCTCTTCACGTAGACCAGCTATGTTGAGCATGACCAGATCTTTATCCTTCATAGGTTCGCCAATATTGGCGAGAGCAGTAGCCTATTGCTATAGTTTTCTTAAAAGATTTTACGTGCTTTTGAATACACATTAGTTCATTACGTGGTTACGTGATTTTGAATACCCAGCACATGACTACGTGATTTTGAATACTCATTACGTGATTACACATTCAATATAAATTCATTACGTGATTACACATTCAATATGATTTGTTATAACTAATGTTATTACAATTACGTTTATAACGTAATCACTCGGTGTGATTTTACATAAAGTATACTATAATGAAATCACATAATCACGAAATGGGTATTCAAAATCACGTAGTCACATAATAAAAACATAGTAAAGTATTGTTACGAAATTACGTAATCACTTACTGTGGTTTCACATATTATAATGAAATCACGTAATTACATAACGAGTATTCGAAATCACGTAGTCATGTGCTAGGTATTCAAAATCACGTAATCACGTAATGAGTATTCAAAATCATGTAATTTTTTTAAGAAAACTATAGCAATAGACTTCTCGAATTAAAAAGAATTAAATGTTCATTAATACGGTGTAATTTTTTTAAGAGGGAGGATCAAGTGAGAAAGGACCGGTATTTTTTCCCTATATGTTTCTTCAATTGTTTGAGCCTGAGATTTACAAAATTGCCCCTCCTAAGTTTGAGTCATTGATCTTGGGAGATCAATAGCTAAGCTTTCTCTTACACTTTGTACAATCGTCTTCACGAGTCCTGACGCAGAGGAGATAACTTAAATTCAAGTGGTTAGTTTAAGATTCCAAAATTAAGAGTAAATTACAAATTTTGTCCTTTATGTTTGTACCAAACTGCAGGCAGTGTCCTTTGCCTTTAAATTTGACAAGTTTTGTTATTAATGTTTCAAAATCCTACACGTTATGTCCTTTAGCCCTAACTCAGTCGGATTTTTTTGCTAAATATGGTCATATGCCTTGCACATGAGAGTATTCTTGTCATTTTACCTCTTCAGGGACTCTATTGAGTAAATAATTTATCTCAATAGACTAAATGTGTAAAAAGATTAAAGAATAAGATATAAATAAAAAAAACCTAATTAAAAAAATTATCTCTCTATGTCACACGCCTCTCCACTCTCTCTCTCTCTCTCTCTAAAAACCCTGCAACAACCTAATTGATCTTTAAACTCTATTGTTTTCATCAACATTCATTCACAAATTCACACTTCACAAGTCAAAAATTCACAACAAGATGAAGATGAAGATGAAAAGATCAATACATGTAGATTGTTTAGATCAGAAGCCATGGAAGAAGATCAAACAATCAGAACATAATTCGCCACCATCATCGCCGTCGTGTTCCGCCACCGTTGCCGTACCTAACCTGCCGCCCCTAACTCACCATCACCTGCAATCACATCACAACAGCCACCTCCACAAAGCAACCCACCACCACCGCCGCACCTTCACCTACTGTCGCCCCTAACTCACCACCACCTGCAATCACACCACAACAGTCACCTTCACCACGTCCATCTACCTTGTATCGTCGTGAGCCGTCACACACCACCTTCACTCGCCCACAAAAGCCACATCATCCACCTCCATCTGTTGTAAGAGAGAGGGAGAGAAGAAATAGAAAGCGGTTTCAGATTAAAGAGAGAGAAGAGAGAGTGTGTGTGTGTTTATATATTGTTTTATTTTTAAGTTTTGTACAAAATAGACCATTAATAAAAGTTCTTTACAAAATAGCCCTTGGAAATGTGAAATGACAAGAATGCCCTCATGTACAAGGCACATGACCAGATTTAATCAAAAAATCTAACTGGGTTTGGCCTGAAGGGTAGAACGTGCAGGATTTTGAAACATTAAGGACAAAACTTGTCAAATTTAAAGGCAAAGGACACCGCCTGCAAACGCGGTAACATAAAAGAGTGTAATTTACTCCAAAATTAACATCTTTATTACTGTACCAAAAATCTACGTAGGGAAGATTTGAAAATTATCTATCGCTGGTGTACAACTTTTAAAGCACGAGTTACAACATCTCTTATGTACAAGGAAGCGCGAACGTAACAAACTAACCGTTCGTTTGCTGACGTAGCACCCCGTATTCTCTTTACCAGCCTCTTGTCCTCTGCAACTCTCTCTCTCTCTCTCACACACACACACACTAAAGTGACGATTTTACTGAGAGCAGGCTTCTTTGAAGGTATATGGAGAACCCTAACTCTTATAACAACAGTGAGTACCTTTTTAAGTGATCTAGGTTTTGTTCGAAGCGTATTTCTCTATTAAAGTGCAATTATCAAGTGATTAATCGATGTTTTTCTTGATTATTCATCAATTCATCGTGTAGTTACGTAAGAATTGAATATCGATCCTTATAAGTGGAATCAGTTCTATATACTCATGTTAATTTCTGTGTTTTCAGGCGATTTGTAAGGAATTCTTTAGCTATTTCGTCTGCTGAGATAAGTTTCAACGATGAATTGCTGCTGTGGATTGTTGTTTTTCAGTGTATTTGCGTTATTGTTGCTGGTTCCACACAGTTCTGCGCATACCGATGTTTCCGATGGTATTTCTTCTTGATTTTTAGAAAACTACTCTTAAATAAGAACAGAGTTTCCTTAATATGAACCTCTTTCATGATAATTGGAGTTGGGTTTTATTGTTCTTTAGAAAGCATGGTTGTAAAATCTTGAATTGTTCTTTTGGAATATGATCACAGTAACATACTGAATAACTGCTTGGTAGCATAGGAATTCATTCTAATTACAGTACTGTATGTGATAATTTTGTGTAATTTGGGCAGTAAAAGCTCTTCAAGATCTGTATACGTCTTTTAATAGTCCACCACAGCTCAGGGGATGGAAATCAAGTGGCGGTGATCCGTGTGAAGAATCATGGATTGGAGTTTACTGTGTCGGTTCTTCGATCGTCCAAATGTAATTTTAAATGTTTTCCTTTAGAGCTGATCCTACCATTCAAAAGAGTTGTGTGTTCTTTTCTATATATTATAAACAAAGTGTAGTTAAAACTATGATTTACCACAAAGACTTGTGATTTTACAATGAACTTACCTTCACTAAATATGCAGTAAACTTAACAATATGAACATTAGTGGAAGCCTTGGTTACGAGCTCAATAATCTTCATCACTTGAAGCAACTGTAAGTTTCAAAATCACATGAACTTTATCGTACTAGTTTCCTACTTTCTAAATTGTGGTTCTGTGAATACTAGGGATCTTAGCAACAACAACATTTACGGTGAAATTCCATACGGGCTGCCTTTAAATCTAACACACTTGTAAGTTTCTCTCCACTGATATTGACATAACAGACATTTTTTATAAGCTGTTAGAAGTAGTCGATCGATAGACTATTATTTCCTTTGAATGCAGAAATTTGGCATGCAACAATTTAAGTCAATACATACCTTACTCGTTATCTTCGATGAGAAATCTTAGACATATGTAAGTTAACCCCCCCCCCCCCATAACTTTCATCACCTACGATCAAACAGTCATGAACTTTTTTCCTTGCAGGAATTTGAGCCACAACTTTTTAAACGGGCCGGTTGGGAATGTATTCACGGGCCTATCATCTCTCAGAGACATGTATGATGTGAATTTCTTTTCTCAATATGTATATATGCTTGACTTTCATGATCTATGATATCATCTTTTACGTTTTGACAACAAAAGGTTAATCGACTCTGGTGTTACAGGGACCTGTCTTACAACGAGTTTATCGGTGACCTACCAAGTTCATTTGCAACACTTAAAGGCCTATCAAAACTGTCAGTGTGCCTATCAATTCAATCAATTAATATCTACACAAAATCTGTATTTGGTTTTATTAGTTTATGGAACAAATTTACAGGTACTTGCAGCATAATGAATTCACAGGATCAGTAATATTTCTAGCTAGTCTTCAACTAACAGATTTGTAAGCTGTCTGTAAAATCTTTCATCAGTTTCTTTGTTTTCAACTTTTCGTGATGCTAAATTCCAATCCATACTATGTCAGGAACATACAAGATAACCATTTTAGCGGTATCATTCCAAGACAATTCCAATATATACACAATCTGTGGTGAGCTAACATAACTAAACTTCTCCCGTTCATCGTTTTTCTTGTTTTTACTTATATATGACTAAATTTATAATCTATAAAGGTTCGGCGGTAACATGTTTGACAAAGGGGAAAACACTCCACCCTGGGATTTTCCTTTCGACAGTCCGCCAGATCAGCAGAATATTACCGCTCCGCCATCTACCGAGTCAAGTGCGGTCAAGAATTATCCTTTGCCTGAACCCACGAAGCCCAAAAAGAAAAAAATCGGCAAACTAGTCATTTTTGTCGGTAGTGGTACACTACTGATAGCATTCTTACTACTCCTCATCGTAATTTGGTTCTGTAAATGTGGTAGAAAGCTTAGAATCCAAGAAAGCGTTAAAGGTTCACAGCATTCTCTTCCACTCAGTATCACCAGAGGCAAGCTCTATTCACTAATAATTGCATTTTCTTAAATAAAGATTATTGAAATATTTTTGTTTTCAGATGGTTCAGCTACTGTCCGTGAGGTGAGCCCAGAAGTCTCGGTTATCAGCTCACCGAGTGAGATACGGCATGTACCGCCAGTCCGTACGAAAGTTGTGAGAGTGAACAGAAGAAGAAGTTTTGCTAAGAAGAGTAAAATGCGGATTGGTGCGAAATTATACGCAGAGGGCGAACTGGAATTAGCCACAAATAACTTCAACCGAAGTAATTTTCTAGGGGAAGGATCTCTCGGGTCCGTGTTCAGAGCAGAATTCCCTGATGGACAAGTATAACTTTCAACACTTTTTTTTGTCTAGATTGTCAAAATGAGTGGGTCGGGTTGATTAGGTAACAGGTCAAATTCTTGTTTAGAGAAGTAGTGTGATAAATACAAGTACAAAGTTTATATTTCAGTAATGATATAACCTTTTGAATAGAACAAGCTATATGAGGTTTTATGGATATAAGTATACGCTTTGGGTGAGTTTGACCCGTATGTGAGGAAACGGAAACATAACCTGCATTGGTCTAGTCATAAGTAAATGGGTTGAAATCGACCCGTTATGATTTTTATTTGTTAGTTTTTTATTTTTTTTGTTTTGGCTTGTTCAAGGTCTTTGCGGTCAAGTGCATAAGCACGATCACACTCTCTATGCATGAAGAACAACAGTTCTTAGAAGTGATATGGAACACATCGCGTTTAAGGCATCCAAACATCATAACACTTCATGGGTACTGTGTAGAACCGGGAAAACATATGCTTGTGTATGAATATGCAAGAAATCTCTCTCTTGCTCATGCTTTGCATTCTGAAGCATACATGCCTTTATCTTGGGGCCTTCGTCTCAAAATTGCTCTTGGAATAGCCCGAGCTTTGAAGTAAGAATCACATCTCATTCTCATCTCATTATTGTCCCATGTTTTTTTGTTTTGGCCTTTAAACTAGACCAAATGAAGTTATGTGTTTCTCATTCGATTTCATTTGTTTCAGCTACCTGCACTCCACATGTGTGCCTCCTTTGGCTCATGGAAATCTAAAGGCTGCTAATGTCTTACTTGATGAAGATCTAACTCCTCGCATCTCTGACTGTTGTCTAGCTCTTTTGAAGCCCCTAACAATAAAGAGTGCTAAACCTGAGGTACAATTACAGTCTGTAGAGGTGGAAATTTTGACCCATTTACTTATAAATGGGTCGATCTGGGTTGTGTTTGACAATATGGGTCAAATACACAATAGCTAAAAGAAGCTTTTAACCAGTTAATCCTTATTTAACCAGGTTTCTGAAATGGAAATTGGCGGCATGGCTCCTGAACACAGCCAACCTGTATCTGGTAACCAGAAGGATGACATTTACGCCTTTGGAGTGCTGCTCTTGGAGCTTTTAACTGGAAAGAAGCCTTTTGATGGGTATGCCCCAACCCATTACATATATATATGTTCATCTGTTATACGGTTATATTTATGTTAGAGTAAAATGCCATTTTCGTCCCTGAGGTTTGGCTACTTTTGCGATTTTGGTCCAAAGGTTTGTTTTTCCGCATCTGGATCCAAAAGGTTTGAGATCTTGCCATTTTCATTCAACTCGTTAACTCCATTTATTTTTAACGTTAAGTTAGGGGTATTTTCATTTTTTGTGATGATTAAAGAGTTTGGTGGGGAGAAAGTCAACAGAGGTGGATCTTTATTTCTTATAGTGTTTTTTTTATCTTAATAAAAAAATGTCTAAAAAGATGGAAATGCCCCTCATTTAACGGAGAAATGGATGTATTAACGAGTTGGATGAAGATGACAAGATTTTAAACCTTTTGGAACCAGATGCGGAAAAACAAACCTTTGGACCAAAATCGCAAAAGTGGTCCAACCTCAGGGACGAAAATGACATTTTACTATATGTTAAGTGATAATTCCATATACTTGTTTGTTTATGAACAGACTTGAACCAAAAGAAGAGAACTCGTTGGTGCAATGGGCATCTTCGCGGCTTCATGACAATGAGTCCTTGGATGAGATGGTTGAACCAGCCCTGAGAAGAACGATCCCTCTAAAAACACTCTCAAAGTTTGCTGTTCTTGTGTCCCTGTGTACTCAGGTAAAGCGGGAAATGTAAATTGAATATTAAGTTAAAGTTATATTATGTTAATGAAGGTTGCTGGCTTTTGATCAGGGTGACAAGGGACTGAGACCGACAATATCGGAAATCATGGAATCGTTGACGAATATGACAGAAGAGTACCGCAGAATGAGAAGAGAAGCAGATGCTGATTTTGATCCATACGAAAGATCTTTCAGATCGACACACTCGCGCTTCGTTGGATCGCCAACAGTCAGCTGTATGTCTATCTGATGATCATCTCTTGCTGCACTTCACTTTGACCAAAACAATGGATGCTTACATACAAGGACGTGTAACTGTTGTCAAATTCAATCACTTTTTTCATTTACATTTATTGTCCTAGAACACATGTATTTTTTTGCCAGATGTGTTGGATTTCCTAAAAATTGCATCTATCTTAGATATATCTTTAGGCCTAAAAACATGAATAAGAAAACTCTGACAACATAAACATTTGATAACTACAAGAAGTTTTTTTTTTTTTTTTTTTTTTTTTTTTTTTTTTTTTTTGTGAATAAAAGCAAATGCATATATGTACTAGTTTATTTTCAAAGCTTTACTAATAGATTATATTTGTGTAAATAGAGATAGGATCCTTGTAATTATCTCTTTCCTAATTTATGTGATTGTAATCATGTATATATTCCATATTGTATCAATGAAAGAAATCACTTTGAACCATAACATTCTTCATGGTATCAAGAGCCTAAAACCCTAAACCTTCTCCCTCAATTTTTTCTTTTATTCCTCTTGTCCGCCGTATTCCTTCCCCTATCGGCCGACATGTCTTCTCCGATACACCCGGCTGTCACCATCAATAATATCAAGAACTCTATTCCCTTGATACTTGATAGCCAAACCGAGCACTACAATACTTGGGCCGAACTTTTCGTCCTCCACTGCAAGGCATATGATGTCTTCGATCACCTCCAACCCCGTGAATCTACCACCTCTTCCTCCACCTCCAAAGACTCCTCCGACAAAGATAAGAATAAAACACCGGCGGCCAAACAAACCTATCTTGAATCATGGGAACGTATTGATTCCATTGTTCTACAATGGATCTACGGTACCATATCTCAAGACCTCATGCACACCATTATGATCACTAATACCACCGCGTATGACGCGTGGTGCCGCCTCAAAAACCTGTTTCTTGACAATCAAGCCGCCCGTACCATCACCATTCAAAACAAATTCTTCAATACACGCCTTGACCAGTTTCCCAATATGACCGAATATTGTCAAAACATGAAGCTTCTACATGACCAACTCATTAGTCTTGGTTCCACTATATCCGAAAACCAACTGGTTCTGCATATTCTCACCGGCCTGACCGATCAATATGAGAACATCTCTCTCATACTTCAGCAAACCCAACCCCTCCCAGATTTCTACAACACCAGATCGCGCCTCTGTCAAGTCGAAGAACGGAAGATTGCTCAAGCCAAAGTATCCGCTCAAACGGCCGGTACCGCACTTCACACCACCACCGAATCCACCAGCCGCCAACCCCCTGAAAACCAAGCCTATCATCGGTCCGACAATACTGCCCCCACCGATCAGGGATGCGGCCGTGGCCGGGGCCGAGGTCGTGGTCACGGTCCTTCCTCTTCGAGTCGGGGTTGATATCCATAGCACCCACCATACTACCCTTCATATTATTGGCCTCCACCCCCTTAGGCTCTTAACTCACAACAGCAACAATCCCATAATTGGGCCCAATGGGCACCGCCCCCATGTCCATACCCCTCACATCCTTCTCCTCCACAACCGGCCCAATCTCAGTCATCGGCCCAAGGCATCTTAGGCCCAAAACCCACCACTCAAACATCGGCACAGACATACTCAACCGGCTATTCTCCGACGGATATCGCTCAAGCACCGTATAACTTGGCGCTTCAAAACAATGATTCATCATGGACCATGGATACGGGCGCATCAGGTACTATGTCTCCGCAATTTGATAAGTTTTGGTCTATTTTTAATTCTAGCATTATTCGTAACATTATTGTTGGCAATGGCAAAACTATTCCGGTTCTCGGACAAGGCAACATAACACTTCCACCACCCTTTCCCCCTTTTAAACTTAACAATGTCCTATATGCTCCCAATCTTGTTAAAAACCTTATATCTGTTCGTCGTTTTACCACTGACAACCAATTATCTGTTGAATTTGACCCTTATGGTTTTACTGTGAAGGACCTTCGGACCAAGAAACCTATCCTACGGTGCAATAGTTCGGGGGATCTTTACACTCTCAGTCCATCCAACATCACTACTCTCCACACTGCTTCCACCTATGCAGCTATTTCCCAAGACATTTGGCATCAAAGACTTGGTCACCCTGGCCCGGCTATTTTGCAAAATTTGAAAACTTCTAATTCCATTTATTGTGGTTCTTTAAATAATAAAGTTTGCACTGCTTGTATTTTTGGAAAACATACTCGACTTCCGTTTGTTGCTTCTACTTCAAGTACTTTTCAACCTTTTGATATCGTTCATAGTGATGTTTGGACATCTCCCATCCTCTCTAATGGGGGACACTGTTATTATGTTTTATTTTTGGATGACTATACCAATTTTTTATGGACCTACCCTATCGCTCACAAATCCGATGTTATTACTATGTTTACGAAATTTAATACCTTTATCCAAACTCAATTTGGCACAAAAATAAAGCAATTTCAATGTGACAACGGACGTGAATATGCCAAAAACCAATTTCATAACTTTTGCTCCTTACATGGCATGCATTTTCGCTTTTCTTGGCCTCACACCTCATCCCAAAATGGCAAAGCCGAACGAAAAATCCGCACCATTAACAACCTTATGCGAACCATTATGGCCCACTCTTCGACCCCGAACATATATTGGCATCATGCACTTGAAACTGCAACCTATCTTTTAAACATTATTCCAACCAAAATACATCAATTTCAAACACCCACTCAACGTCTATACCATTGCATGCCCACCTACGAACATCTCCGCGTGTTCGGGTGTATTTGCTACCCGTTTATCCCAAACACGACTATTCACAAACTCGCTTATCGTTCCTACCCATGTGTGTTTCTTGGCTATCCGTCCAACCATCGCGGATATAAATGCCTTGACCTCAAGTCCCGCACTATCACTATAAATCGACACGTACTTTTTGATGAAACCATATTCCCTTTTGCCAAAAACCACAAACAAACTCCTTCTACATACCACTTTCTAGATGACGTTGTTCATCCCTACCACCTCATACCCCATACCATCCAGTCCCCAATTCTCGGCCCAACTCCTCAATCACCCACCCCTAGGCCCAACACTCCTCCTACACATACCGTTAACCCTCCCTCATCTTCTTTACCCAATACCGCCCCACTGGCCCAACACCCTACTCCATCTCTCGGCCCACACCATCTCTCGGCCCAGCCCCACCCTACCTCTTTTTCGTCACCCTTAAGCCCAAACAACCCACCCTCAACATCTCAAACCCATTCCTTACCCACCACATCCGACACCAGCCCCGCTACTTCGATTCACAGTCCAATCCCGATTCCCCCCCCCCACCATCTCGCACAATGCACACCCGTGCAATATCCGGTATATCAAAACCCAAACAAATCTTTAACCTTTCCACCGCAACCGTCGTCCCTATTCCCACCAACCCCAAAGTTGCCTTGTCTAACCCGGAATGGTTTAACGCCATGCAAAGCGAATTTAATGCTTTAATTAAAAACAAGACTTGGGAACTTGTCCCGAGACATTCGGATATGCATATTATTCGGAGCATGTGGTTATTTCGCCACAAATACAGGTCCGATGGTTCGTTAGAAAGGTACAAGGCACGACTAGTGTGCGATGGGAGAAATCAGGAGGTCGGTATTGATTGTGGGGAAACGTTTAGCCCGGTTGTTAAACCGGCTACTATTCGGACAGTTCTAACATTGGCATTATCACAGTCTTGGCCCATTCATCAATTGGATGTCACCAATGCTTTCCTTCACGGAAACCTTACTGAGACTGTGTATATGTATCAACCCATGGGTTTTCGACACAGAGACTATCCTGATCACGTTTGTCGTCTCAAGAAATCTCTTTATGGCCTCAAACAAGCTCTGAGGGCGTGGTACCAACGCTTCACTGATTTCGTTACCTCTATGGGATTTCTACAGAGTCGCTGTGACAACTCTCTTTTTACATATCAACACGGGGGTGACGTTGCATACTTATTGATTTACGTCGATGATATTATACTCACTACTTCATCTGATTCTCTTCGTTTGAAGCTTATGGGCAGCCTAGCGGCTGAATTTGCAATGAAAGATCTTGGACCTCTCAGCTATTTCTTGGGTATTACGGTCACTCGCACTGGTCATCAACTGTTTCTTTCACAACAGTCTTATGCTCTTGACATTGTCAACCGCGCGGGTATGGATACATGCAACCCCGTCGCTACCCCAGTAGATACAAAACCAAAACTTGGGGCTACTTCTAGTGAACCTTTTGATAACCCCACCTTATATCGTAGCCTTGCCGAGGCGCTTCAGTATCTCACGTTTACTAGGCCCGACATCAGTTATGCAGTTCAACAAATTTGCATTCACATGCATAATCCCGGCTCTGAACACTGGAACGCACTCAAGCGTATTATCCGTTACATTCGTGGCACAGCTTCTTACGGTCTTACCCTCTCCCCTTGTGCCGACATCTCACTTCGGGCCTATACCGATGCCGATTGGGCTGGGTGTCCGGATACTCGACGGTCCACCTCCGATTATTGTGTTTACATGGGACAAAATCTCTTATCCTGGTCCTCCAAGCGACAGTCGACTATTTCTAGATCCAGTGCCGAAGCCGAATACCGTCCGGTTGCCAACGTAGTTGCTGAAATCTGTTGGATTCGTAATCTCCTTCTCGAGTTACGTCGGCCGGTCTCCACAGCCACATTAGTATACTGTGATAATATTAGTGCAATCTATCTATCCTCTAATCCGGTTCAACATCAGCGCACTAAACACATTGAGATTGATATACATTTCGTACGGGAGCATGTTCAACGAGGTACGATTCACATTCTTCATACACCGACTCGTCTTCAGATTGCTGATATCTTTACCAAAGGTCTACCATGAGTGCTTTTCGATGATTTCCGCTCCAGTCTCAACATTCGTCCACCTCTTTCTTCGACTGCGGGGGTGTAATAGATTATATTTGTGTAAATAGAGATATGATCCTTGTAATTATCTCTTTCCTAATTTATGTGATTGTAATCATGTATATATTCCATATTGTATCAATGAAAGAAATCACTTTGAACAATAACATTCTTCATTTATTTTAGGGAAAATCACTAAAATTGGCGATCTTGACTGATGAGTTTTGACCAAATAGCCTTCAATTGTATAAAAAAAAGTTATTCAGTGTTTGATGGATGTCCTTTGGCGTAACAAATTTCAAAGGTTGCATTTGCATAAGGGTGAACGGGGCGTTCTCGGGGAGTCCCATCGGTGAGGCCTTTCCCCGATCGGGAACACCGCCGCCATCACCGCGGGGTCCCGATTCGGGGTGGGTTTTGATTGTGGGTTCACCGATTGATTTTGCGCGTGGATCGAGAATTGACCGTTTACCAACGGTCGAATTTTTAAAAAAAAAATCAATTTTTTTTAAAACAATATATATACTAACCAATCTTAATTCATTTTTTACCACATTCACAACAAACCAACACCAAAATTCTCAAATTTATATCTTTCAAACACAAAATGGATTCCAAGTTCCCGTTTCTTTCTACCCTACCCGACTTTCCCGACGATGGAGATGCGTCGTCAAGCGATAGTAGCTTAGTTTTCTTCCAAAATCTCATCCAACAAGCGGAGCTACTAGACACGGCATCGTCTAGTAAAAAAAAATATGTCCGTCGAGATCGTGTGGGGGGCCACGAGACACTCATGGCCGATTATTTTGATGAAAATCCAAAATTTAGTGAAGATACTTTTCGTCACAGGTTTCGTATGTCCAAGTCTTTGTTCCTAAAAATTGTTAGTGACGTGGAAGCGTATGACGAGTGGTTTCAAGAAGGCTTAGACGGGAGAATGAAGAAAAGCTTTACACCGTTGCAAAAGGTTACTTCGGCAATTAAACAACTTGCAACCGGTAACCCACCAGACGAGGGGGACGAGTATTTAAATATGTCTGAAAGGACCTCTCATGAGTGCCTTGAATATTTCTGCGAGACGGTATGCAAAAGGTATGGCGGTGAATGTATTTTTTTTTTTCTAGTTCGAATGTTTTTTTTTTTTAATTTAATGAAATGTCTTTTATTTAATTTTTATTTTTAAAAGGTATGGCGGTGAATTCCTACGTAGACCAACGAGCCACGACATCGCGCTATTGTATCAGGCTCATGAGGATAGGCATCACCTACCTGGCATGTTAGGGAGTCTGGATTGTACACACTTCGTCTGGAGAATGTGCCCCACAGAATTGCGTGGACAATACATGAGAGGCGATCATCAATACCCGACGGTTATGTTAGAAGCGGTAGCGTCTCAAGATTTGTAGACTTGGCATGCTTTTTGTGGGCCAGCGGGTTCACAAAACGATATCAACGTGCTGCAACAATCTCCGTTATTTCTTGCTCAACGAAATGGAACGGCGCCAAATTGTCCATTTCAAGTGAACAACCATTTATACAAACGCGGGTATTATCTTACTGATGGGATCTACCCTACCTGGTCCGTGTTTGTGAAGTCTTTTCCATATCCACACGACCCGAACGAAAAAAAATTCAAGAGGCAACACGAGGCCGCAAGAAAAGATGTGGAACGGGCGTTTGGTGTGTTAAAGTCGAAGTGGGGAATACTAAATCGTCCAATGCGTTCGAAAACGGTGAAAAAAATAAGGTCCATCGTGTATACGTGCCTTATTTTACACAACATGATTATAAAAGACGACGGAAGGGCGATAGCACCGGTTCATATTCAAGATCCTCCAGTCGAACCCGTCTTCGATGATACAGCCTATACGGAGCTCATTGACGAAGACACGCATTGGAGGCTAAAACACGATCTCGTTGAGCATCTCGGAAGTTTAGATTTGCCTCACCTTGAAGTTGATTCGGACGAGGAGTAGTTTGTTTTTATATTTTTTTAGGTTGAATGTATCTTTTTTTCTAGTTCGAATGTTTTTTTTTTAATTTAATGAAATGTCTTTTATTTAATTTTTATTTTTACTAATCTTTTTTTAATTTATAAAACATGCATTATTTTAGAATAAAAAAAAAAAAACAACTCACCTAATAGGTGAGTGCCGCCATCAAAACAATGTATTAGGGGAGTGTATTAGGGGAGTTGACGTAGCTTGATCTGATTGGCTATGTGTAAGATGGGGGACTCACCTATTAGGTGAGCACCCCTTACACCCTAACAGATCAATTCTTCTGCACCACCTTTCTGAAATTGGTACAGCATATCCATGCATGGCGCAGGAGATCCATGATGATGTACCAGGGTCCCACCAACTACCAAGTTGTAGTCTCAAGTCAAATCACGGTCTTCACTAGAATCTGGCGCAATAAATTGAATTTGTTGAGTCACAACACGCATGGGTGCATCGTGTGAAACAGTGAAAGTTTTTTGTTGACTGAAACAATTTCTTAATTTAAAAAGAAAATGAAATGATATTTTTGTAAAAGAAAAAAGGTTAAGTTGCTTTATCAAACTTATTCTACACCACCTTTCTAAAAAAGCTCAAATGATTTTTTTTAAAGGTCAAATGATATTTTTTGTAAAAAAGGTTAAACACCACCACCATAGTTTTTGAGCAAGTGAGTTATGGCAAGTTTTGAGTATTCAAAAACCTAGTCTGGATTTAGAAGCTTATGAGAGCCTCCATTGAGCAATGTAACCAGGCGTTGTGTTGTCATTTTTTAATCCGTTTAGAAAACATGTCATGTTTGGGTTGACCTGTTTAACCTGTGTAATTAAATGATCATGTGTAGATTGACATGTTTAACTAGGGCAACGCCGCAACCCACTAACCCATTTATGACACGCTTGACCCATTTATTGCAACTCTGTTGACCCATTTTACAACTTGATTACAACACATCAAACCCAATTGACTCGTTTATACAAATAAGTTAAACGATTTTAGTGTGTTTGACTTAAGGTTAAAGTCCTGGACACGAATAAATATATACGCTACATTCAAGTTCATTAGTTCAACCCGCCAAGCCAAATTACCGATAAACAATTCCTCACAAAAACACAAGGGTGAAGGGTGGGTGTTGTGAAACTACTGCCAAGAAGAGGGGCCGATGTACCCTCCCAATTTACTCTTGTGACAATCGTGCATATGTCACCTTAGGTATAATTATACTTTTTTGTAGTGGAAACTGAAAAGTCAGAAGTTTGAGTGCTTTACAAGCAAGTTTTTCAATTATTTTAGGATCATGATATTCACACAAGCATCTTTATTTCCACACTCCTAAAGCATTGTGCTTTGGCTAAAGCGCATCGTTTAGGGTTCTTTTTCAGGCAAAAGGTAATGTGACTTTGATACGAGGTTTGATTCTGTACGAGGTTGTTAGCCGGGTCACGAGGAACCCTAAGCGTTGCGCTTTGGCCAAAGCGCGGCGCTTTGGTCCCAAATTCGGATGCTTTTAAGAAGGCAGGCCATGCATTAAATATTTCATTCAAAATTCAAAATCGCAAAGGTGTTTCAAACAAACGCGTGTTTTGTTGTTTTAGTAGCGTTTCTTCAAAATACAATGTCGTGGTTTAGCAATTATCTTTTCGGTGAATACCTTGACGAGTCCGTTGTTCCAGATTCTTACGAGGGAAGCGCCATTTCTGACTCGTACGATAAACAGATCCCGTCCAACATGAGGGAGGAGGAGGTTGTATCTAGCATTCGTTATCGTGATAATACGGTGCAGCTGGATTTGAATATCTCTGTGGAAGACTCATACGCACAACACGGCTATTCGGATTACGGATACAGAGGTGAACCATATCCTCAGGATGAATATCCGTACGGTCAGCCAAACTATCCCGACCAAGGTTACTGTGGTGAGCAGAGCTATGTACAACAAGACTATCCTGACCACGGTTACCATGGTGAGCAGAGCTATGTACAGCAAGACTATCTCGATCAGGGAGAGGGTGGTGAGCAGGAGGATCTGTTAGTCGATGAGGAAGGCTCTTACCCAATTATATTTTCGTTTGATACAAACCGGACCTTTTCGTCACATGATGAGTTGGTGGATTGGGTACAAAAGATGGGAAAGGACAATGGTTACGTCATTGTGATTAAAAGATCGAATAAAAGAGGAAGTAATTTCAAGGTTTGGTTTCAATACAGTCTTGGGGGAGTACAAGAGTGTAGCTACAGTGAGGAAAACATTTAGCAAGAAAATAGGTTGCCCGTTTGACTTGATAGGGTTTACGGAATCAAAGGGAAGTGTTTGGAGAATAGATGTGACGAACCCGAGGCACAACCTGTCACACCCCCAAAATCCACCAGCAGAGTATCACCGCTTGGAGGCGTGACATGACCAGGATCGAGCCACCAATCATATTGAACAACGTAATTAAGTAAATAAAACCAACCACAATACGATTGGTGACTCAAGGGGTATGGTCCCAGATCTCGCGTCAGCATCGACCGCGAGTGACCATTACCCTTATCAAAACCCCCACTAGCTAACAACCTACCTGTGTCCGTGCGGGAACACGCCGACACAGTGGTTAAATCCAATCTGCCCAATGATGGAGGAGGACTCACCTGGAATATAAGAACGGTATAGTGATGCGGCATGGCACCGCATCTGGTGTATGAAAACGGAAGCGTTCACAGCGACGCGGCCTAGCACCGCATCCAGTGAACACTTCTATCAATGCAAGGGAGCTGGATAACAGCAACAGTCACCACAGACGACGATGCGGCTTGGCACCGCATCTCGTGTATTTCTTGATCAAAGAGTGAGAAGCCGGAACGTCTACAGTTACCGCAAATAGCGATGCGGCCCGCACCGCATCCTGTACACTCAGCAAGTGGGACTGACACCACAGAGCAAGTAGCACCAATGGCAGCCGCCTGTCAGGTCTACGTAAGCGACAGATTGACGTGGCGTCACCTCCACAGCCGACATGCCTGACACACCTGCAAAGGTGCAGCATGCCGTCAGTCTATCCATCCACCTCCTCCTTCACTCCTCGGCTATAAATACCAACCCCAAACCAGGTTTGAGGTATCTCTTCACAACTCTCTCACTACTACGACTATCATACTTTGCTTCCCAAGCAGACTACTGATTCTCACGCCGGGGAGTGGTAACAAGGAGCACCCCTCACCCCATCCTCCTTGTTACGAGTCACGGTTTGTTTCCTTGTGCAGGAGATCAACCGGCAGGCGATCCAGCCAGCGATCCTCGAGAGGAAGGGATTAACCCTTCTTGACGAGACCAGTGTGTTAACCCTGCCCGGTTAACCATTGTTTCATCATTGGCGCCCACCGCTACTCTTAAGCAATTTTTTGTACCATCCCTCTCCCTCTCAAAAGATCATGTCAGATCGCATACATAACACTACCGGGGATAACCTAAACCCCACCAACCCAGGGAATGCGGGGACCGCTCCCCCAGACCTAAATCCTGGCCAAATTGGCACATCAACGCAAAGGGGTCCATCCTTAACGTTCGGACACGACCTATCACAGTACGCATCTGTGGTCCCTCCGGACATGGACCCTCACACCTGGTATGACCAGCAGGCGGCTCTGCTGGCCGCAACATACAACCGAGCTTGCGCTGAAGCGCAAGTACAAGCCGGGCCTACCCCGGCACCACATACACCTGCGGTTCGTATTTTACAATATGACGGCAGGGCACCCTCACGTCCAGCCTCCAGAAGCAGGCGTGAAGACCGCGGATCCTCTTACTGTGAGGTCCGCACAATAAATGAGGACGATTCCTCATATGGGTCTCGCACCAGAGGCCCAATACAAAGCCGCCTGGGCCCCCAAGGCGATAACAGGCGGCAATCCACAGTCCACCGCGGTTCCGGCATCCAAAGCCGGCTGGGACCGCTGCCCCAACACGAAGGATATGGCCGTACCGACCTGGACGACCATACATATTGCGGGGATTCTCATGACACTAGCAGCAGACCGGGAGGACACAACTATTCTCCTCCCACTCACCCCCGCAACACATACCTCCGCGCTGCAAAGCGCCCCGAAAACCAACCCTACAGACCAAGAGCCGCGGCCGAAAACTCTAAATTCGCCCGAAGAATCGCACACGCCCATGTCACCACTACAAAATTCCCATTCAACATTGGGAAATACAACGGTTCGTCCGACCCGGACGATCACATGAATATTTTCATGGGCTCAGGGTGCAACGGCAGGTGGGACGAGCCCACCTGGTGTCATTTTTTCCCCCAGACCCTGACGGGTCTGGCCAGGGTTTGGTTCGATTCTTTGCCAGTAGGATCACTTGCCTCATTTGAGGAACTACATGCAAAGTTCCTCGCACATTTCAGCCAGCAGCGACGTGACGTACATGATACGATGGACGTCATGAATATCTGGTGAAGGGACGACAAATCTCTCGAAGCATTCGTCGTCCGATACAATAAAGAATGCCTGGAGATTGGCGACGTGGCTGACCAACTGGCACGTAACCACTTCATCAAAGCAGTCAGAGATGAACAGATGGTTATGACTATCTCCGGCAAAGACGGCTTGCCGAAGAAATGGGAGGATGTCATAACTGCGGTCAAGACATACGCCCAGACTCAGCGATCCCTTAAACCGCACCTCACAAAGGCACTGCCCCAAGCGGAAGGTCAAACCTCCCGCTACGAGCCCAAGCGCAACAATAAGCGCAACCGGGATGCAGGAATCGCGGCAGCGATTCCAAACCATACTTCCCGCGTACCAACCAGTTTGACGCAAGGGCAACTATTAACGCCCAACGGGATAACCGGGCGTCAAAGAAAGAATCTCGGGACCGCAACTGGACCGAGATCACCAAGTCACCGAGCGAAGTCCTCCTTACGGACGCGCAGACCCTGCGACCGGCCCAACCAATGAAGTCCAAGAAAAATCAAGATCTCACTCTTTATTGTGAGTATCATAAGGACTCGGGCCACACAACAAATAACTGCATCAGTCTCCGGCTGGAGATTGTGCGAGCCCTAAAGGAGGGGAAGCTGCAACACTTGTTGCCCGGTGGGCACAAAGCCACCAAACGCATCACCCCCCATGGCGAGGGCACCTCCTCAGGGAAGAGAACCATGTATGTGGCCTCAACCCATATGATCAACGGAGGCAAAGGAAGGCCGCGCAAGGCGGCGAGAAGACCGGACAATGACTGGAAAGACGAGCAAGTCGTTTTCCCAAAAGTCCGAGGCGGTCCGCGCGACATGCGCGCCGTCGTTATCACCGGCCAACTAGCTCACTACTGCACCGAGCGATTATTTATCGACCCAGGCAGTACTTCTGATATCATATACGAGCAGTGCTTCAACCAGTTCGATCAGGAAGACAAAGATCGGTTGCAAGCAGTGGATTACCCATTGGCCGGGTTCGCAGGGGAAACCGTCTTTCCCCT
Organism: Helianthus annuus; assembly: GCF_002127325.2. NCBI lineage: Eukaryota > Viridiplantae > Streptophyta > Magnoliopsida > Asterales > Asteraceae > Helianthus > Helianthus annuus. The sequence continues at coordinate 41,164,779 of NC_035438.2, forward strand.
TGGCCAAATTACGTTTCCTGTGCGCCTCACCAGCGGAAGGCACACACGAACAGAAGAAGTAAACTTCATGGTTTTACCTCATACTTCCAAATATGACGTGCTCCTTAGGAGAGAATCCCAAGGTGATTTCAACATGATTACGTCCGTACCCCACTCTGCAATCGGTTTCCCAACCGAAACAGGGGTTGCGATAATCTATGCACGCAGGGAAGTTATGACGTCGGACGAACTGCGTCCGACCAAGATAGCAAGGCCAACCCCCAACAACCAACCAGAAAAATGGGTCTTCAACGCAAAATACCCAGAACAAAAGGTCACGTTGGGCCACGCCTTGTCCCCCAACACCAGGGCGCACCTGAAGCAGCTGCTCTTCAAGAACCAAGATATTTTTGCATGGGCACCCGCAGACATGACCGGGGTCCCACGCGACATTGCACAACATTTCTTGAATACCTTACCAGGTATCAAGCCGGTGATCCAAGGCCAACGCCACCTTGGATCCGCAAAAAACCAGGCGATGCGTGAGCAGGTCGAAGAACTTCTCTCCGCAGGCATCCTGCGGGAAGTCAAGTACCAGACTTGGTTGTCCAACCCGGTTATGGTAGAAAAACCATCCGGGGGCTGGCTGTCACGACCCCCGACCCACCCTGGACGGAATCGGGTGCCGTGAGCAGTCCCGTGGTACCGGTGGTTATTTTTTTTTTTGAAAAACATTGCAGCGGAAATTTCATCAGGACCGTGAGTTAGGAAAAATATCAGAGTTTAGAAAATACCGGATTTTATTTAAATAGATGGAATAAATTCCATGTTTTACAAAGGTAGCTTTTAATAAAAACAATATTTCTTAAGTTGATTTAATTAATAGAATAAGCCACTTCTTGATGCCTTCGGTGTCGGATCCAATTCTTACTCCAATATACTCTAATTACCTGAAACGCGTTTTAAAAAGGTTTTGTCAGCGGGGAAATACTGAGTGAGTTCATTCAGTTTGCACAAAAACATATTTGTTATAATTTACAGTATTAAGAGCGATTACAATGTTTTTATCAACCAATTATCAAGAATAGGTATTTGTCACTCGTCCGGATCTGTGACTGTGGTCATACCACTATTGGGTCCTGTCGCCCCAAATAGTGACGGCTAACTTACACAGAGTAATACTCACTCACATAGAGTGATACTCACTCACCTAGAGTGATAAAAATAGTAATGTGCACAATACCCCCACATACCAGCTGTAATTTGGTGATTACAAAGACTTAATCCCTGTAATTATAACCTTGAAAATAATTTGGAGTATTGTAAAACAGTTGATAAAAAGAGAATGACTCACATTATAAACATGCAGATTCATACGGCCAAAGTTTAGTCTATAGATAAGCCTTGATATATTGCAGATTTATACAGGCAAAGCTTAGCCTATTGAAATAGCCTTGTAACCTAGTGCACACGAACTAGGTAGGTAACTTAATACAACAATTACGATAACTCACGAGATCAAATTCTCACAACGAACGATAAAGTGCGATACTTAAACATCCATCGATTTAACGACGAACGACAAAGTATAACCCTAATGTGGGTGGCACTTAAACATCCATTGGATATATTGATCGGTCGGAAAATGAATCGTAATAGCGATCGAGTTAATACCCTGTATCGTAGCAGCACCCTGCTATACTAATTAGTGATTCGCATGTGTGTGTGGTGGGGAGTATTTTCGGTAGTTAAACATATAGCTTAACAGAATGGAATACATATTTGTGTAAAACCCAAATCAAACCTCAACGATAGTCACGAGATTCGAACCTTAACGAACTTCACAAAGTGTAGTCTTATTCAGACAGTACTTTGGCATCCGTTTAACGAACTCACAAAGTATAGCACTTTGGCATCCGTTTAACGAACTCACAAAGTAGTACTTTGGATTCCGTTTAACGAAATTCACAAAGTATAATACTTTGGCATCCGTTAGTTGGTTCCTGAATCGACCGAACAGAATATCGTATCGGTGATTATTGGTTAGAACACCAACGTATAGAGAGAAGAAGAGAAATGAGCAAAGAAAAATGAATCCTAAGCTTCCTATTTATAGTAAGCAAGCAAGCAAGCACCTCAACCTAATTCTGTCGATGTGGGATAGTGACGTGCCTGCCTACCTGCTTGACGTGCTAGCTAGCTTGCTTATATATATTAATTCAGCTGCTTCACTCGTTTTTCTCGTATAACTTTTAAAATATAACGTTTTATAAAACGACGAATATGTCTTTAGAACGAGCATATTTTTATCTACGTTTTAACCTAAGTTTCATTAAAAACGGAGTAAGGAAAAAAAATAATATATTTTATTATTAATATTAAACATTCTTATACGACCCCATATATATCTATTTTTAATAAACCTTACTTAGCTAAATTAATCTTGTTAGCTTAATTAATATTGATTAACTGATTAATTAATCATACTAAGTATTAATTTTAGCGAGAGTTGTTACATTCTCCCCACCTTAATAAAATCTCGTCCTCGAGATTTGGATTATGATATTTTCTTGGGTTATGTTTCTTCTTCTCATTAAGAGAAACAATGTATCGCGGAATGGAATCAAAAAATATTTTGAGGGGTATGAATTTTAAAAATAGAAATGATTTATAGAAATAATTGGATTCAATATCCGAAATGAACTTACTTTGATCAATTAGGGGAGATTCTGAATTGATAAATATCTATTTGTGAATGGAAGTATGGAAAATGATTTGTCAATGATTATCCGAAAGTCAATATCGTTTACTTAAATGGTACTGGACAATAGAATTTAGTGTATCGTAATCTGAGTACATAATTGTACCAAGAATATGACAAATCAAACGAATGGCGTATGAATAGGGTTTAGCACAGGCTACAAATCTATTCGGACGCTGCAAAGGGTTTGTAAAGAATTCAATGATGACCGAATAAATTTATTGTTTTCGAATTCGAGAGTTTCAAGGAGGCTTTCTGGATATTTCAAAAGATGAAATGTTCAAACGAATAAGATGAAATGGTATATATATATATATATATATATATATATATATATATATATTTCAAGGTGATTGGGTTCAAGCCAAAAGATATATGATCTATAGATTCTTAAAATGAATGTGAAGAACTTTTTGGAATTAGTAAAATTCTTTGTCAGAAGAAAACTTACCTTGATTGGTACCTAAGGAAGACTTAAGATTGACCGGGTCAAAATAAAATGAAAACATGAAAATGTTTTGTCAGATATTAAATTATGATATGAGAAAATTAATGTGTTAAGATGGGTGATTTGTAAGAATACATGAAAAGACAATAAAGTTGGTGTATTTTTGTCTTATAATTGTATTCAGATGATTTTAATCAAAATGTTTGAAGAAAAATCCTTTTTCCTTTTTATGTTATCATAAGGTCGAATAATAAATAAATATAGATAGGTTTAAATATTAAAACCCGTGGTAACTTTGACAAAATAATGATGTAGGTTTACCCAATATTCTAGAACTTATGATTATTATTTTTAAAATCAAGTGTGTTTAACTATAAGATTATGGTATTTTAAATCATAAAAGTAGAATAATAAATGTTTATTTTAATATCAAGCATACTTAAGTATTGGCTTGCGTAAATGACATTTGATATTTTAATATAAAAGAATATTTCTATAAGTATTTAATGGTTGTGAAATATTAATCAAGATGAACATTTATTTATAATATGTTTTGTTTATGATTATTTAGATAATTCTATTCGTCCCTTTTAATTGTTTTATGAAAATATGTCTTCTCTTTACAGTACAAGTATATATATTTCTATATATATAATATAAAAATATTTTTATATATAATTGAAATTTACTAAATAAGTATGATGACTTAATTAATTAGTCATTATCACGGCGGATATTGGTTAGTGCTGCCTTGTTTAAGCATAGGTGGCCAGTCCATGCCTAACTAAGGCTAGACTATTCAATACATGCCCTTGATAATAACTCTAGTATCTAAAAATAATACTAACACTATTACTATTAATATATTAGTACTAATAATAAAACTAATATTAATTGCCAATAATAAATGCATAAACTTAAATGAGAATATACTTCAAACAAAATTTTATACGTAAAAATATAAATTCTTTACCTTAATGGTTTTAACAAAAATTTTAAATGTAGGAATACTATATATAATTAAGTTTATATAATGTTTTTCGATCAATGATGATAAGGTAAGAAATATCACGAAAGGCTCGATTTAGGTTGTAAGGACTAAGGAATTAGGACATGAAATGGTGGATCATTATCTTAGCACACAATTGTGTTAAGATTGCTTTCATAAAATAAATCAATAAAGCGGATTTAATATAAATAAATAAATAATTAAATCCTAGATTAGCGCAATCTTCAAATTTGTGAAAATGTCATCACAAAGTGATCGTGATCAAATAAATGATTTGATAAATTCGAAGACTAAACAAGCATGTTATGGTTCAAGAGAATTGAAGTGCTTGTTGGGACTATTTTGAATATGATGGTTTTAACCCATCATATGGGACTTCGAATTGATTACGTATTGAGAGCAAGTTAACTGGGTTTGGATAAAACGAGTTTTAATAAGGAAGTTCGGACATGATCACAACAGAAACCATGTATAACCTTCAAAAAGAAAATCGAGTTTTTTCAAAAAAATTTATCGATCAAATATCAAAGAGTAATCATTTTGCAAAACGCGGTTTACAATGCAAAGATCAAGTATAGCGAAATGATATTTGAGGTTGGGTAAAACAATAATTTGGAATGAAGCCTTCCTAGGGTCTTATAACTCAAATAAACCACATGCGCAACAAATAGTGCATGTGTATCGTATGGATTTACCAAGAAACTAAATGGATCAATATTTGCTATTATGAAAGAATTCTTTATGGTATGATGACCATTAAAAGAACACGAAAGTCAACTTATTATAGGCAGAAGTCAGAATTGCTACGAAAGGAATATAAGAACTTTTATCTGGAATTTTGTGTGATACCCGTTGTTAAGTGCCATTATCAAGGAATGTCGAATGAACTGAAATGGAATAGGGGATTTGCAAAGGTATGTGACTCCTTTTTCAGTGATAATAATTATGACTTAGTTTAGACTGTGCACCGATGATTGTGAAATCTTGTTCCAACGTACCTCAGTGAAATGTAAATCGTTTGTAGGATCATGTGGCAAAGTGCTTCTTTTTGATTAGTAGTTTTCTACTGACAGAATTAGTATTGGTGTCATTGTGCTCAATTTATATTTTTCAAAGTTCTTGCCTTGGAAAGTCGTGTGTGATATATTTCAACGTCTGTGGACGTATATTTTAAGTTTCATGTGTTTTCTTGTGCATTAGCACAACTTTATATGTTTCTTACTTGTGCATTGTAAATTTTTATACTTTCGATGATATCCCATCTTTAAAGAGTTCTCATTGTATGAGTTACGAGGTAAATGATCAAACAAAATAATGTTTGATATTGGAAAAGAGATTCCTGATAAAGAATTCTAGACACGGATGCTTGTGCTTTATTTCAATTTATCAATCCTTATGGGTTTTTTTTTTTGGAATTTCCTTATAGATGTACCTATCTATATAATCACATATTTCACATGCTGAAATAAACATACCATTTATCAGGTCAATGTATTTAACAGATTCATATTTCCAAGAACCACTCAGGTATTTGATCATGATACTATTTAGGGAAATTCTGTCACTGATTTGACATATCATTTACCCCGTCTTATCCGGTTCGCGCCGGAGCGGTAATCTCAATATGTCCGGACAAGCTGGAGAGTCTGCTACTCTATACCCAGTTTTGCCGGAGAAAATTTTCTATTTCCCATAAATAGTATCTTTTCAAAAAGTGCCTCTTTTATTAAGGCTTTTATCCAGAATCAAGGAAATTTGTATTCCATAACATATCTTTATTCTAGACCAAATAATATCAATAAGCAAGAATAAATAGCAATTAAGTGCTATTGCCTGCTAACCGTCATACCAGTATCCATTACATTATACTTATATAAGTAATTTACCTTAAAGTTTATTTTAAGGCAAAATTCTTAAGTTCAAGTCTAAATATCATCCGGAGTGCTATCAGATAATATTAAGTTTCTAATTCTCCGTTTCACTTAGGTATTATTATAACACCTAATTGTGTAAACCAGTGGCTTAGCTTATACTAAGGCATCTTTTCTTATGTTCAAGTCTAACTGCTATCAGCTGTGCTACCATTTAATAGAAATCTCCTAACTCTTTTTATTTAAGCTTAAGTATTATTATCACAACACTTATAGGCTTAAAGCAGTGGCTCTGATACCACCTTCTGTCACGACCCCCGACCCACCCTGGACGGAATCGGGTGCCGTGAGCAGTCCCGTGGTACCGGTGGTTATTTTTTTTTTGAAAAACATTGCAGCGGAAATTTCATCAGGACCGTGAGTTAGGAAAAATATCAGAGTTTAGAAAATACCGGATTTTATTTAAATAGATGGAATAAATTCCATGTTTTACAAAGGTAGCTTTTAATAAAAACAATATTTCTTAAGTTGATTTAATTAATAGAATAAGCCACTTCTTGATGCCTTCGGTGCCGGATCCAATTCTTACTCCAATATACTCTAATTACCTGAAACGCGTTTTAAAAAGGTTTTGTCAGCGGGGAAATACTGAGTGAGTTCATTCAGTTTGCACAAAAACATATTTGTTATAATTTACAGTATTAAGAGCGATTACAATGTTTTTATCAACCAATTATCAAGAATAGGTATTTGTCACTCGACCGGATCTGTGACTGTGGTCATACCACTATTGGGTCCCGTCGCCCCAAATAGTGACGGCTAACTCACACAGAGTAATACTCACTCACATAGAGTGATACTCACTCACCTAGAGTGATAAAAATAGTAATGTGCACAATACCCCCACATACCAGCTGTAATTTGGTGATTACAAAGACTTAATCCCTGTAATTATAACCTTGAAAATAATTTGGAGTATTGTAAAACAGTTGATAAAAAGAGAATGACTCACATTATAAACATGCAGATTCATACGGCCAAAGTTTAGTCTACAGATAAGCCTTGATATATTGCAGATTTATACAGGCAAAGCTTAGCCTATTGAAATAGCCTTGTAACCTAGTGCACACGAACTAGGTAGGTAACTTAATACAACAATTACGATAACTCACGAGATCAAATTCTCACAACGAACGATAAAGTGCGATACTTAAACATCCATCGATTTAACGACGAACGACAAAGTATAACCCTAATGTGGGTGGCACTTAAACATCCATTGGATATATTGATCGGTCGGAAAATGAATCATAATAGCGATCGAGTTAATACCCTGTATCGTAGCAGCACCCTGCTATACTAATTAGTGATTCGCATGTGTGTGTGGTGGGGAGTATTTTCGGTAGTTAAACATATAGCTTAACAGAATGGAATACATATTTGTGTAAAATCCAAATCAAACCTCAACGATAGTCACGAGATTCGAACCTTAACGAACTTCACAAAGTGTAGTCTTATTCAGACAGTACTTTGGCATCCGTTTAACGAACTCACAAAGTATAGCACTTTGGCATCCGTTTAACGAACTCACAAAGTAGTACTTTGGATTCCGTTTAACGAAATTCACAAAGTATAATACTTTGGCATCCGTTAGTTGGTTCCTGAATCGACCGAACAGAATATCGTATCGGTGATTATTGGTTAGAACACCAACGTATAGAGAGAAGAAGAGAAATGAGCAAAGAAAAATGAATCCTAAGCTTCCTATTTATAGTAAGCAAGCAAGCAAGCACCTCAACCTAATTCTGTCGATGTGGGATAGTGACGTGCCTGCCTACCTGCTTGACGTGCTAGCTAGCTTGCTTATATATATTAATTCAGCTGCTTCACTCGTTTTTCTCGTATAACTTTTAAAATATAACGTTTTATAAAACGACGAATATGTCTTTAGAACGAGCATATTTTTATCTACGTTTTAACCTAAGTTTCATTAAAAACGGAGTAAGGAAAAAAAATAATATATTTTATTATTAATATTAAACATTCTTATACGACCCCATATATATCTATTTTTAATAAACCTTACTTAGCTTAGTTAATCTTGTTAGCTTAATTAATATTGATTAACTGATTAATTAATCATACTAAGTATTAATTTTAGCGAGAGTTGTTACACTGGCGCATGTTTGTCGATTACAAAGACCTCAACAAAGCCTGTCCCAAGGATTGTTACGCACTTCCGGAAATCGACGAAAAGGTCAATAACCTCGCACCATTTCGATGAAAGTGCTTCCTCGATTGTTACAAAGGCTACCACCAGGTACAGATGGCAATCGAGGATGAAGACAAAACGGCATTCCGCACCCCTACCGGAAATTACTGCTATACAAAAATGTCGTTTGGGTTGCGGAACGCGGGCGCAACCTATCAAAAACTGATGAACGACACTTTCGGCGGGCAAATCAGCAAAAGTGTCGAAATCTACATGGACGACCTGGTCGTCATGAGAATGGAAGAGGATACCATGCTCACTGATATTGAAAGAACATTCCAAACTCTGCGAAGCGTCAATATGAAGCTCAATCCAGGGAAACGCTCGTTTGGAATGGAAGAAGGCAAATTCATTAGATTCATCGTAACCAAAGATGGATTCAAGGTAAACCCGGAAAAAGTTCAGGCGATCGACCGCATGCCATCGCCTTCAACAATGAAAGAGATGCAACGACTAGCCGGCAGGCTAGGCGCACTAAATAGATTCTTAGCCAACCATGCAGTCTTATCCTTTCATCAAGACTCTGCGGAACTGTCTAAAGAAAGAACAATTCCAATGGACCGCAGAGGCTGAAGATGCCTTCCGGGAAATATCCGGCATATCAACAGAAGTGAAAACAGTAAACATTCTCGAAAGGCAAAAAGTAAAGTTCAACTGAAAAGGCAACTCATACCTGAAGGCTGCCAACAACCTGATTTAAACGGGTGCGCTCAGCATTCGCTTCTTCAAGAGCCTTAGAGGCATGACTCTCACTCTCCTTGGCCTCTTCAAAAGCCTTTGCAGCACGGGCCCCCGCCTCTTTGGCCCATTCAAGCGCCTTTACAGCCCGGGCCTCCGCCTGCTGGGCTTTAAGAGCAATCTCCTCAGCCGCAGCCTTCTCCTTGCCCAAAGCAGCATTCGCTGCCTTGGCATTTATCAACTCCTGACGAACACGAAACACTGTTTCATTCATCTTGGCCCAAGATTCTTTCCATGACTTACGCTCACTAGAAAGAGTTTCTTTCCAACTCTTGCGCTCCTTAGAAAGTAACTTGGCAAGAGTACGAACCTGTTTGAGCTCAGCAATCGCAGCCCACTCCTCGGTTTGCTTCTGCTTTTCAAAAGCAGCCCTATCTTTTTTAAGCTGCTCTGCACCCGCACGAGCAACCTTGACCAACTCCTCCGCCTCGGCCCGCAAGCGCGCAGCCTCCTCCTCCCTGCGACCCATTGACCGCGAGTGACCATTACCCTTATCAAAACCCCCACTAGCTAACAACCTACATGTGTCCGTGCGGGAACGCGCCGACACAGTGGTTAAATCCAATCTGCCCAATGATGGAGGAGGACTCACCTGGAATATGAGAACGGTATAGTGATGCGGCATGGCACCGCATCTGGTGTATGAAAACGGAAGCGTTCACAGCGATGCGGCCTAGCACCGCATCCAGTGAACACTTCTATCAATACAAGGGAGTTGGATAACAGCAACAGTCACCACAGACGACGATGCGGCTTGGCACCGCATCTCGCGTATTTCTTGATCAAAGAGTGAGAAGCCGGAACGTCTACAGTTACCGCAAATAGCGATGCGGCCCGCACCGCATCCTGTACACTCAGCAAGTGGGACTGACACCACAGAGCAAGTAGCACCAATGGCAGTCGTCTGTCAGGTCTACGTAAGCGACAGACTGACGTGGCGTCACCTCCACAGCCAACATGCCTGACACACCTAACACACCTGCAAAGGTGCAGCATGCCGTCAGTCTGTCCATCCACCTCCTCCTTCACTCCTCGGCTATAAATACCAACCCCAAACCAGGTTTGAGGTATCTCTTCACAACTCTCTCACTACTACGACTATCATACTTTGCTTCCCAAGCAGACTACTGATTCTCACGCCGGAGAGTGGTAACAAGGAGCACCCCCCACCCCATCCTCCTTCTTACGAGTCACAATTTATTTCCTTGTGCAGGAGATCAACCGGCAGGCGATCCAGCCAGCGATCCTCGAGAGGAAGGGATTAACCCTTCTTGACGAGACCAGTGTGTTAACCCTGCCCGGTTAACCATTGTTTCATCAGTGACCAAAAGAAAGTAACCAACTTTAAGTTAACAGCGGAAGCATAAAACATGAAACTAAATCATAAGTTCATAGTTCATAAGTTTAAAGACCAAAACATAAGTTCCATAAGTTCATAAAGTTTAATTGTTAAGCACGGGGCATATCAGTCCGTATCCCACAACGACTTCCTCCTCGTGCAAGCTCCATAAGCATCTAACGACCTGTAAGGCATGTAACAACGTGTCAACAACAAAGTTGAGTGAGTTCACGGTTGGTTGTTTAGTTTTAAGTTGTTTCCGAAAACATGGTTTGTCTTTCGCTGGCTTACTTGCCGTGGGGGTTACCCCATAGTTGAAAGTATAACTATCTCACAAAATAAACAAGTATCCACAGAAGTGTTCTAACATAAAATATATATTCTAAATATATATTTATCCATTTTACTTGTAAAAGTCAACCTCCGATACTTTGTATTTTGTAACAAAACTCATGGCGAAGTTTATTTTGAAAAACAAAGTTAAAATGTATTTGTGAACACTTGTTAGAAAAATAGTTTCTAAGTGTTGGGATTTTTAGAAAATTTCGCCAGAGTTTCCTTTGTAAATGGAGGTGTCCATGCTTATTAGCATATCATTTTCTTTTCGGAAATCATCCAATCAATCAACAACAAGTTACTAAACAACATTGCACTAGTCAAGTGCCAAAACAATGTACTTTACATAACACATGAACTTGGTTTTTCATAAAAACGCGTAGTAACTTAGTGGGGTGTTTAGTGGTCTTAGTTACCTCCCGAAGTGTATTGACTTTTGTGAAAATATCTTTCTCGGGATTTCTAGATGTTTACAACTTGTAGGTACTTTTTACAAAAATATTTATTTACCACATCTTCTTGTTCCAAAAATATTTCTACACTTATTTTGTTACTAAAAATAGTGTATGTTTACTAAAAATCATGATCTTTCAAGAATCACCTTTTCAAACTTGGTTCCTTTAGGAAAATCATTCACAAGTCTTGGATCTACAAGATTACTAGTTCACTTTGTTTGTTATTTTACAAGAAATCATTTTATGTTCAAGTTCATGTCTAAATGTGAAAGTGATCATTTTATGTAAACCCTTAATCACCTCCTAACTTGTTAACTCATGTTTTTAATCATGATTTAACAAGTTCCATGTGATGATCAACATCATATTTCTAGTAATCATCAAGCAAGCATCAACATATACCAAACAACATCATACTAGCAATATTTCATTATGTTTCATCTTTATGTAAAGCTTTATGTTCATGTTTCTTGTTTAAACCTTTTAGTGTTCTTGTGATATTCCTCATACTACATATTTTAACTACTCAAAATAGAAGTGAACAAAGGTTAAACAAGGACTTACAACTAGCTCAAAGCTAGGGAAGAACTTCAAGAGAAAAGATGGTGAAAATGGATGATGAAAGCAAGCAAGAGAACTCCTTGGTGATCCACAAGCTTCAAGCTCCAAGGAATCACCTTCTAGCACTTGGATGAAGCTTAAAAATGGTGGTGATAAGGTGGTGATGGTGGCGGTTAGAGAGGGAGCCGAGAGGAGAGGGAGGAGTTGAGGGAGATGGGGTATGATCTTGAGAAGATTATGAAATGATATGCAATCCCTTGAACCATACTTATAAGATCTCATTCTAATATTTTGGCCACTCCATTAAGCAAGATCACAAATAAAATCTAGAGGAAATCTAGTGGGATATGTTGGTGATTTGGGTGGGTCCCTTGTGACCGAAAATGGGTATGGGGGGGGGGTTAATTGTAACATTTGATGGTTAGTTGGTAATTATTAGTCAAATCTAAGTATATGGTTACATAAGTTAGTTACTAGAGAATTTAGTGGGTGTTATGGTGTACGGGGATCATAAGTAGCCAAGAAATAATTAAACAATGTTTCTTGCAATATTTTGGTTGGTGTCCCGGGTAATGTCCGGTTGTTCGGTTAGATACTGTTTCGTTAAAGTGTCATGTTATTCCATAGAGTGTCTGTTATATATCTTTTTGTAACACTTTTAATTTCCAACACTCAGGAAAGCATACAAGACCATTTAGTAAATTTTCTGTACAAGACTAGTATTTTAACAAGCACATGTAAGTATGATGCAGTAATCATAAAGCAGTTAAGTAATTCAGCACAATCATCAAGCACTTTAATTAACATTAATTAATCGTACGGATACATGTAATTATGAGGGTTGTCACACAACCACACTCCTCTTGAAAACTTGGAGGGCCACGCGTATGCGAGAAGACTTTCTTCGGAGGATAAAAGACTGATTGAGTAGCTGGCAGAGCAATATATACCAAACCGTAGCATCTGGCATACGTTGACGAAAAAGAACCCGGATAAAAAGATTATTCCAAAGCGCGGAGCTTAGCCCAAATCGCTGCGCTTTGCCCTTTTTTTGTAAATTATAAAATTGTTTTTAAAAATAAACATTGTTTTTAAAAATAAAATTGTTTTTAAAAGTAATTTTTTTTAAATTTGTTTTAAAATTGTTTTTAAAAATTGTTTTTAAATTTGTTATTAAATTGGTTTTAAATTTGTATTTTATAACACACATAAATGGATATGGATATGGATTTCGACATAGATATGGGTTTAGAGTTGGAGCAGGACCAGGAGCAGGTCGCAGTTGATCCACTAGACGGTCACACGTATCTGACGTATGAGAGGTGTGTGAAGTTACGCACCATGGAGATAGGGGGACATGTGGGGATTGATTGAGAGCTTTTAGAGACTGTTGACGAGGCTGCGAGGGCGAGAGAGATGGTTGGGTTGGATACTCCGTTTGCACGTTTGTTCCAGATTGCGATAGAGGACTCGTATCGTGAGATTACGGCCCAGTTTCTATCGTCTTTTTGTATAGGCACCACATCCGGATGATTATGTGGAGGGCCCGAACCATGTCGTGCATGAGATCACTTTCCGTCTGGCCAACCAGGAGTTTGGGATGAGTCTACGGGACTTTACCACCCATTCAGGTTTGTACACACAGGCCGAGCTTGATATAGATATTTACACGCAGGGGGTTAGAGCCTTAGACAGGCTGACCCTTATTAGTTTTTGGATGGCTATTGCAAGGGTTCCCTTTGGGAAATCCTCATAAAAGACCACCGCCATCAGAGACCCCCTGTACCGATACCTTCACCGCATCATTGGATCATTGATCGTGCCCCGGGTTCACATCCAGGACAAGGTCAACATGGGTGACGAGCTGTAATGCTCCGCGTTTCCACAACTTTCCTAATTTAGAAATCGAGACTTTTTTTTAGAAGCTTGTCTCTTTCAAAGTTATAATCCGTTGTATCGGCGAAAAATCTTTTATCTTTATTTTAATTCGTTATATATATAGTTGTTTATTTTTTTATTAATTAAATTAATTAATTTTGCAATTTAAAAGTTTTGTTCTTAGATTGTTTCTTTTATGATCCACTTTCAATAATAATTGTTATGTTTGCATATTAATTAAATTAATAAACTACTAATATCTAAACAATTTATTTTGTCAAAAAAAATAAAAAAATAAAAAAGAAAGAAAGAAGGTATCAGCCTTACGGCCAAACTCAACAACTAATATCAACATTTTTTTTAAGTGTTAAAACCCCATATGCATGCATCATGACCTTTATTCATATTAAATGAATAATACATGTCATCAAAACATAATGTATACTACAAGCATACATATTAACATGTTAAAAAAAAAGATTAAATGTAGGACCGTAGCAATCGAAAACAGCGTTTAGGCTGATTTATTCCTTTGTTTTAATTACAGTCATTCAACTAACCACATGTTGGGATTGATTAAATAATTAGGTATATGTTAAAATAACCTATCATAATATATGTGCTTTACCTAACCTAAAGTTGTCACAAAAAGAAAAATAAAAAATAAAAAGGAATGGCAGCAGCCGATCGCAACTGCCAATGCATATTATTGTTGTGTTTAATTGTTTTTTTTTATGTACAACACCCACCTAATTGCATTAAAGACTCAACCAACATAAATCCTAACCCTTCCCTATAAATACCAAGTCATTCCCAAGCTTCTTACACTTTTCAAACACCTCACAATCACTCTCAAACACCTCTCAATCTGCTGATTTTCGCAAGAGTGGACAGATTCATACCATGTTCTTCAAACAAGCATAACTTCTTCATTTCTTGTCCGTTTTCGTCGATTCTTTTTCCAGAACGCTTGGCTTGACCTTGGCTTAGATTCTAGGGGTTTTCACAGCAAACAAGTCCCTGGAACTCCGGCAAAAAGGCTTCAAAGTCCACTGTTTAAGTTTGTTTTCATTAATCTTTGTTTAGACACGAGTTTAACTCACTCAAACCTATGTCCTTATGCTTATAACCACTCCCATGGTTAGTTAGGCTTAAAAACAAGGTTGAGACATACAAAATCAGAGGATAATCCTCAAATACTTTATGTTTTGTTTAGGGTTTTTGACCCACAAGTCATGTTCAAACTTCAAGCTTGATGAAGGAGTGATTATGGATCAACTTAGGTTATCCAACATAGAATCCCCACATGATTTGATGATTTCTCATAGTATAGTTGTTCTTATTATTGTCTTAATATTGTTCAAGACCCTCCTTGGTTGTTTTTACATCAAGTGTAGTGGTGAACACCTAAGAGGTGCCTAAATGGGAGCTTGTTCTTCCTACCTCCTACATGACTTCTATGACACATTTGAGGTACCTAAATGAAGATTAAATCTTCTACCTCATGCTTGAAATACATGTAGTAAGGACTTATTAATATATACTACCTAACCTAAATAATATTTATGTACATTCGAACCTTTGATGCTGAATTCATGTTCATTTGTCAAAGTAGTAGGACATCATCTAGGACCTAAACCTTGTTATGATTCTTATGAGTGCTCAACTCATGAAAACATTATTATAACCCCTGTGGTTACCAAGTGTCATACAAGTGTTATTTGTTGAAGATTATTATGTTGATATAATACTTTCATGTTGTTTTATTCCCAATCTCGACTCTAAGCATACTTGAACTTTAACCCTTATACATTCGGACTCTAAATCCCTACTCGTCAACAATTGGATAATCGGAAAGCATATGCAAACTTTGTGAGTATACTCGATCCCTTTTTCCCCTTTACACTTTGGGATGCAACATGTATACCTATTCAAAACAACTTTTATGCTTAAACAAAACATACTCTATCTATGAACGTGACATGAAACTATTGTGAATATTTGCTATGCTTATATGCTCTATGAACGATTTGGAACGTTATATGCTCATTGACTTTGCTAGCCCACCTTAACAATTATAGCGTTATAGGATTGACGCCCCGCCCGTTATTCTTGTGGGTATTGTTAAGTTAAACTTTACCATCCCGCTAAACTTTTGGGATTAGGCTTGTTGTGCGTTGTATTCTTGGGTTTGATCATATTGTACGCCAAAAATTGCATTGCTAGTAAATTTTGTTCATTATGTAACATGTTGGATATGAG
Source organism: Helianthus annuus (assembly GCF_002127325.2). Lineage (NCBI taxonomy): Eukaryota > Viridiplantae > Streptophyta > Magnoliopsida > Asterales > Asteraceae > Helianthus > Helianthus annuus. The sequence goes on from NC_035438.2 coordinate 41,180,688, forward strand.
TTTTTATTCTATTATGCTATGTAAATAAACTTGTATACTCACCTTTGCTTTTGCATTGAACTCTATTTTAATACATGTTGCAGGTTAATTGCTGAAGTATGGACCAAAGATGAAACGAGATTTAGGGTGGACTAGATACACACCTAGATTAATCTATCTTTTGTTGTTATGTTACAATTTGAAACAATGTTGTTATTTTTATTTGAATCTTGTATGACAATTTAGTATTGCAATGAAATTTGAATTTAATTAAATATTGTCACATAGTGTTATGAAGTCTCTAGCAATCTATACACACTTCGTCTCATCCCGATGTTTCCGCCATCGGTTGGGGTGTGACAGATTGGTATCAGAGCCATAACTATAGGGAATTAGGAAAAGTAGGAATGCTTTAACCTAGTCTATAGTTTTAGATCTTTATTCTTATGCTTTGCTTGAAACTACTTGCGTGCCACTTTATTTGCTTCATGTTCATTTCCCTTTTGATCTTTTAAACATATGTGTCATTTATGCGTTAATACTCGACATGCTATTCTTGTGTGTAAATACTTGCTTTATTATGTGCTAATACTTGTTTTATTTTCCCACTCTTTATGTGCTATTCTTGATATGCTTCATTGTGCGTTTATACTTGTTTGTTTGTTCCTTTAACATACGCTTTCCTAATACATTTTACTCAATTTTACTAAAACTCGAAAACCCTCGTATTATACAAACGAGACGAGTTTACCAAAATAGGCGTGAAACCCACAATTTGGTAAACAACTCTCATTCCGCTTGATTCTATTTTCACACGAAATTAATCCGTTAATTTAGGAGTGAAATCCACATCTTAATGGTAATTTCAAATTTCAAATTCTAGTGAACCCTCGTCAACATGTCGAAATTAAATTTTGACCCGACGAATACCAACCACACTTAGGGTACAAAGTCGTCAAGATAGGGGTGAAACCCGCATCTCGTTGACTAGTCCCACTCCTTGATTTTTTTTTCTTTCTTTATAAATCCCGCCAAGTCTCGAATTTTCGATTGAATTGGAACGTGTAGTAACCGGAAGGGTAAATACCATTAACCGACACGTCGGCGAGAGTATTTCACCTATTAGGCCAAAGCATGTTGTTAATTTCAAAAGACCTTTCGACCACTTTTGTGAGTCAACGTTCCGTTTAGGAACCATCCAAATTTCTTTTTATCAAGCCTACGCTTTATTACTTTCGATCTTTTATGATGAAACTCACTCTTGTCAATTTTGAATCATTTTTGATACGCCACTTTTGCGCATACATCATACTATTACTTTTCATATGAATATATAGTATTAGCATGCATAATTTCACATAATTTTATTCACACTTTTGTAACAACGAATGGAGACATATTATCAAGATAGGAGTGATTTCCTTACCTTGACGACTGGCTCCGTTTTATTTCTCACCTTACAACGATCTCACCAACGAGTTAGGGGTGATTCCCTTACCTAGGTGATCGTAACCGATACTTTCTTTTAATAGACTATATTATGTAAACACGATCATGTTTATATCTAAATCTTTATCATTAGCCAAATCTCTAACTATTTCAACATGCATCGTTTATATGAACGAATTTCTTATCCTACAATCTATTTTCACGTAGCTCACACACACAAAATTCTTGACTTTTACCATAAATTCTTGATTTTCAAAATTTTCATGAAATGCTAGTCACCAACTCAGTCGGTCTAATGAATCCATTACCCACGAATTTTCATATTCAACGTAATTATTAAAACAAGCTCACCTCGTATCATTAACCTAGGAATCTTCTACTTTCGATTGGGAATCAAACCAACTCTTTCACACACGCCTATAAAATATTACAAATACTATCCAACATTTACTAAAACTTCTTTCGAAAGTAATAAAACATTTTATTTAAAAAAAAACACTTTTTTCAGCAAACACTAAGTTAATATACCAAATTCCTTTTTTTCTAAGGATCAACTTTTTTTCACAAGAATCTGTAAACTTCAAAATTTTCTAATACAAATTTACTTAAAACGATGCAACTTATTAATTCCTAGAACTTTTCAAAACCTCACGCGATACGGCAATTAAATTCAAAACACATGGCAAGGAAACTTCATAAGAACTAACAAATTTTCAACTATATCAACTTTTTTTAATAACCGTAGTAGCATTTCCATTTGTTTACAAGGTACAACTCACGTAATCAATAGATGCTTTATACTCTCTTTACATTCACAAACTAGAGTCTATATTTCGTGACAACTCAATCTATTTTAACTTCACGTTTTGCTCAAACAACTATATATGTATATCATTTTACACGTTTTAGTCAATATCTCCCAACAATCTCACGCATATGACTTGTTTTCTTCTCTTTCCTACCCAAAACTTCGTGCTTAAATTCGTATATTTCGATTAATATTATAAACAAAATCATTATTACTTGCACGCATACTTATACATTTTATGTCTACACTTATATACATACTTACACATTTATGTTACAACCCAAAATTCATACATTTTACGTTTATACTCATACTCACAATTATACATTTACGTCATACTTATATTCACGTTTATACTTACTTTCATATTCGTATCCATGCTCATACATTTTACGTTTACATTCACACTTATACATTTGTCATACTTAAACATGTTTTACACTTATATTCATATTCACATTCATATCTTACATTTCACTTACAACTACGCTTATACAATTATGTTTACACTAATATTCACAATCATATTTTTTTACTCTCATTTATACGATTTATGTTTATACTCACGTTCATTCGTTTATGCTCAAATTTGTACTCACATTTGTACTCATTTTTCATATACGTCATGTTTATACTTGTAATCATACTCTTATCCATGCGTTTGTCGTTATGCTCATGTGCGTATTCATTCTTATACTATACTCATGCTTTTATTCATACACAAGATTTATATATTTGCACCTGTACGCGAGTGAAACCCGAGGGATTCGCTTACGTAGGTTTTATACTATTTGAAACGCAAACATGCTTATATGCTACATTTCTATACACATGCAACCATATTTTCTTTTCAAAATTTATGTATACCTTGATTCATATGCAACTAGTACAAACTATGTGGATCATGCGAAGATCGGTATAATCGCGGGTGCACACGGGATTATAGTAATAAGCGCATGAGAACCATAGAGTGTACTACTGTGTATGGTAAGACACGAAACGTAACATGACACCGAAGGCGAAACGGACGTAACATGGTCAAAACATGGTGGATACGCCGCTGGTACTTTCTATATATAAGTGTTTTCACCACGTTACCAAACTTTCGTAAAACGTGCCATGTGAAATTCAGTGTTTTACAGACCTATTTAGACCTAATACAACTTTAGACAACTCACAATGCATCATATCCGATTATCCTCGACGAGACTTCATTCTTAGCACGCTACTTCCGTCTATCCGATACTTATGCTATTCTTACACTCATAATCGTTATTAGATCAATCGTTCACCCTTATACCTCAATTATTCCCTGTTGTCTCAAACTCCAAAGCCTAAATTTTAAACAATCATCTTCTGTTTGCCAAAACCCTTTCAAGCCTTCCTTCTAAATAAATTTCGGGACGAAATTTCCTAAAGGAGGGAAGACTGTAACGCTCCGCGTTTCCACAACTTTCCTAATTTAGAAATCGAGACTTTTTTTTAGAAGCATGTCTCTTTTAAAGTTATAATCCGTTGTATCGGAGAAAAATCTTTTATCTTTATTTTAATTCGTTATATATATAGTTGTTTATTTTTTTTATTAATTTTGCAATTTAAAAGTTTTGTTCTTAGATTGTTTCTTTTATGATCCACTTTTAATAATAATTGTTATGTTTGCATATTAATTAAATTAATAAACTACTAATATCTAAACAATTTATTTTGTCAAAAAAAAATAAAAAAATAAAAAAGAAAGAAAGAAGGTATCAGCCTTGCGGCCAAACTCAACAACTAATATCAACATTTTTTTTTAAGTGTTAAAACCCCATATGCATGCATCATGACCTTTATTCATATTAAATGAATAATACATGTCATCAAAACATAATGTATACTATAAGCATACATATTAACATGTTAAAAAAAAGATTAAATGTAGGACATTAGCAATCGAAAACAGCGTTTAGGCTGATTTATTCCTTTGTTTTAATTACAATCATTCAACTAACCACATGTTGGGATTGATTAAATAATTAGGTATATGTTAAAATAACCTATCATAATATATGTGCTTTACCTAACCTAAAGTTGTCACAAAAAGAAAAATAAAAACTAAAAAGGAATGGCAGCAGCCGATCGCAACTGCCAATGCATATTATTGTTGTGTTTAATTGTTTTTTTTATGTACAACACCCACCTAATTGCATTAAAGACTCAACCAACATAAATCCTAACCCTTCCCTATAAATACCAAGTCATTCCCAAGCTTCTTACTCTTTTCAAACACCTCACAATCACTCTCAAACACCTCTCAATCTGCTGATTTTCGCAAGAGTGGACATATTCATACCATGTTCTTCAAACAAGCATAACTTCTTCATTTCTTGTCCGTTTTCGTCGATTCTTTTTCCAGGATGCTTGGCTTGACCTTGGCTTAGATTCTAGGGGTGTTTCACAGCAAACAAGTCCCTGGAACTCCGGCAAAAAGGCTTCAAAGTCCATTGTTTAAGTTTGTTTTCATTAATCTTTGTTTAGGCACGAGTTTAACTCACTCAAACCTATGTCCTTATGCTTATAACCACTCCCATGGTTACTTAGGCTTAAAAACAAGGTTGAGACATACAAAATCAGAGGATAATCCTCAAATACTTTATGTTTTGTTTAGGGTTTTTGACCCACAAGTCATGTTCAAACTTCAAGCTTGATGAAGGAGTGATTATGGATCAACTTAGGTTATCCAACATAGAATCCCCACATGATTTGATGATTTCTCATAGTATAGTTGTTCTTATTACTGTCTTAATATTGTTCAAGACCCTCCTTGGTTGTTTTTACATCAAGTGTAGTGGTGGACACCTAAGAGGTGCCTAAATGGGAGCTTTTTCTTCCTACCTCCTACATGACTTCTATGACACATTTGAGGTACCTAAATGAAGATTAAATCTTCTACCTCATGCTTGAAATACATGTAGTAAGGACTTATTAATATATACTACCTAACCTAAATAATATTTATGTACATTCGAACCTTTGATGCTGAATTCATGTTCATTTGTCAAAGTAGTAGGACATCATCTAGGACCTAAACCTTGTTATGATTCTTATGAGTGCTCAACTCATGAAAACATTATTATAACCCCCGTGGTTACCAAGTGTCATACAAGTGTTATTTGTTGAAGATGATTATGTTGATATAATACTTTCATATTGTTTTATTCCCAATCTCGACTCTAAGCATACTTGAACTTTAACCCTTATACATTCGGACTCTAAATCCCTACTCATCAACAATTGGATAATCGGAAAGCATATGCAAACTTTGTGAGTATACTCGATCCCTTTTTCCCCTTTACACTTTGGGATGCAACATGTATACCTATTCAAAACAACTTTTATGCTTAAACAAAACATACTCTATCTATGAACGTGACATGAAACTATTGTGAATATTTGCTATGCTTGTATGCTCTATGAACGATTTGGAACGTTATATGCTCATTTACTTTGCTATAGCCCACCTTAACAATTATAGCGTTATAGGATTGACGCCCCGCCCGTTATTCTTGTGGGTATTGTTAAGTTAAACTTTACCATCCCGCTAAACTTTTGGGATTAGGCTTGTTGTGCGTTGTATTCTTGGGTTTAATCATATTGTACGCCAAAAATTGCATTGCTAGTAAATTTATTCATTATGTAACATGTTGGATATGAGTTTTTATTCTATTATGCTATGTAAATAAACTTGTATACTCGCCTTTGCTTTTGCATTGAACTCTATTTTAATACATGTTGCAGGTTAATTGTTGAAGTATGGACCAAAGATGAAACGAGATTTAGGGTGGACTAGATACACACCTAGATTAATCTATCTTTTGTTGTTATGTTACAATTTGAAACAATGTTGTTATTTTTATTTGAATCTTGTATGACAATTTAGTATTGCAATGAAATTTGAATTTAATTAAATATTGTCACATAGTGTTATGAAGTCTCTAGCAATCTATACACACTTTGTCTCATCCCGATGTTTCCGCCATCGGTTGGGGTGTGACACGAGCTGCCGCCATTCGTTGTCGTATCCGCATAGCTTTTCTGACGGTCACGAGCTGCCAGCATTTGTTGTCGTATCTGAGCAATCTTCTCGGTTGTATCTACTACAAGTTCTGGGCCAGTGATTTGACTGTCGCCAACCTCTGCCCAACAAAGAGGTTATTGGCACTTTCGTCCGTACAATGCCTCAAACGGAGCGGCCTGGATACTGGTGTGGTAGCTGTTGTTATACGAAAACTCCACTAACGGGAGGTGTTTTTCCCAGCCATTACCAAAATCGATCACACATGCCCTAAGCATGTCTTCAAGGGTTTGGATAGTGCGTTCAGATTCCCCATCTGTCTGTAGATGATATGTCCTGCTCATGTCTAATGGAGAACCAAAGGACTTGTGCATAGCTTGCCACAATTCAGATGTAAAACGTGAGTCACGGTCAGAAATGATGGAGGTTGGCACTCCGTACCTTGATACTACTTCCTTTAGGTAGATGTCTGCTAGAGTAGAAAACTTATCTGTTTCCTTGATTGCCAGAAAGTGTGCAGACTTGGTCAGTCGATCCACGATCACCCAAATGGTATCATTTCCGCGTTGGGATCTAGGCAGGCCAGTAACAAAATCCATGGAAATTTTCTCCCATTTCCATTTAGGTACCTCTGGTTGTTGGAGTAGGCCTGATGGTTTCTGATATTCAGTCTTGACTCTCGCACAAGTCAAACATTTACTGACGTAGGTTGCTATGTTGGCCTTCATACCAGGCCACCAGTATGTAGCCTTTAGGTCATGGTACATCTTATCCGAACCAGGATGTACTGAGTAACGAGACTTATGTGCTTCGTCCATCACAAGTTCGCGTAAGTTTCCGTAAAGTGGAACCCAGATGCGCCCTGTCACATAGTAGGCGCCGTCTTCCTTTTGTTCTAGCCACTGCCTCGATCCTCGTAAGGACTCAGCCCTGATGTTTTCCGCTTTCAATGCTTCGACCTGAGCATCTCGTATCTGAGCGGGAAGGCTAGAGTGAATGGTAAGCTGTAACGCACATACACGCTTAGGTATAGTATCCTTTCGACTGAGGGCGTCGGCCACAACATTGGCTTTGCCCGGATGATACTTGATCGCACATTCGTAATCATTCAAGAGCTCGACCCATTGACGTTGTCACATGTTTAACTCCTTTTGCTTGAAGATATGCTCGAGACTCCTGTGATCGGTGCAAATGGTGCACTTGGTACCGTACAGTTAGTGTCTCCATATCTTAAGTGCGAAAACAATTGCTCCCAATTCCAAGTCGTGCGTAGTGTAGTTCCTTTCGTGAACCTTAAGTTGGCGTGATGCGTAGGCAATGACCTTTTCACGTTGCATCAACACGCAACCAAGTCCTTGGATGGAAGCATCGCAGTAAACCACAAAATCATATGTGCCTTCAGGCAATGAGAGGATGGGCGCGCTACAAAGTCTGTCTTTTAAGTGCTGAAATGTGGACTCCTGTGCATCACCCCAACGATAGGTGACACCCTTCTGGGTCACTGAAGTGAGAGGTTGCGCAATCTTTGAGAAATCCTTGATGAATCGTCTGTAATATCCTGCCAAACCCAAGAATTGGCGGATTTCTGTTGGTGTACGGGGTGTAGGCCAGTTCTTGATCGAGTCAACCTTAGATGGATCCGCATGAATTCCATCCTCGTTTACCACGTGGCCTAGAAAATGGACTTCGCAAAGCCAGAAATCACATTTCAAAAATTTTGCATATAACTGCTCCGCTCGAAGGAGTTCCAAAATAAGTCTCAGGTGTCGTTCGTGTTCCTCCTGACTCTTAGAATAGATTAGGATGTCATCGATGAATACAATAACAAACTTATCCAGGTAAGGCTTGCACACTCTGTTCATGAGATCCATGAAAACCGCAGGTGCATTCGTCAATCCGAAAGGCATAACCAGAAACTTATAATGCCCATAACGAGTCCTGAATGTTGTTTTAGAGATATCCTCGTCTCGGACTCTCAGTTGATGGTAACCTAACCTTAGGTCAATCTTGGAATAGAAGCTCGACCCTTGCAACTGGTCAAATAAATCATCAATGCGTGGAAGAGGATAACGATTCTTCACGGTCACCTTGTTGAGTTCGCGGTAGTCAATACACATTCTGAAGATACCGTCTTTCTTCTTCACGAACAATACTAGAGCTCCCCAAGGCGAAGAGCTAGGACGTATGAAACCCTTTTCCAAGAGTTCTTGTAGTTGCGTGGACAGTTCTTCAAGTTCTGATGGAGCTAGAAGATAAGGTGCTCGAGCTATGGGTGCTGCTCCAGGAGCTAGCTCGATTTGAAACTCGACTTAACGATGGGGCGGAAGACCAGGTAATTCCTCAGGAAATACCTCAGGAAAATCACGTACAATAGGTATGTCTTCTATCTTCCTTTCTTCCGAGGATGTATCAGAAACGAGGGCTAGAATACCAGTGTGGCCCTTTCGCAAACACTTCTGGGCCTTAAGGAAAGAGATGATGCCCACAACAGCACCACTCTTGTCGCCACGAATCACGAGAAGTTCTTTACCAGAACGAGGGATGCGGACAATCTTCTCGTTGCAAAGAATTTCCGCTTGCTGATGAGATAACCAATCCATCCCAATAACAATGTTGAAACTACCCAGAACGATAGGAATGAGGTCGATAGAAAAGGTCTGACCAGCTAGGACGAGGTTACAGCCCTTAACTATGTGGGTGGCTTCAAGACTTTTACCGTTTGCTAGTTCTACTGTGTGTTTGGTGTTTAGAAGTGTTGGAATGCGCTTAAGCATTTGGCTAACCGTTAAGGACACATAACTAGTATCGGCACCCGAATCAAATAAAACAGTAACAAAGAAGTCGTCCAGAAGAAACTTACCCATCACAGCGTTGGGATCGTTCCTTGCATCACCCTGACCAATCACGAAGGCACGACCTCGGGCGCCATTGCCATTATTGTTACCCCCGTTGTTGCCTCGATTGTTGCCTCCATTGTTGTTCCCGTTTCCTTGGTTGTTGTTGTCCTGATTCTGGTTCAGCTGAGGACAGTTCCTCTTAAAGTGGCCTTCAGTGCCACACTGAAAGCATCCTTTATTGCCCTGTTGTTGCTGCTGCTGGTGGTTCTGTGGAGCTTGTTGTTGCTGTTGACGATTCTGATTCGCAGGACGTGGGCTCCTGCAATCCTTGGCTTCATGACCCAGCTTGTTACATCTCAGACAGCGACCCTTGTGGCACTGCCCGCTATGATGCTTGTTGCACCGGTTGCACTTGGGGTGGTTCCCTCGGTATCCACCCTGTCCTTAACTACCAGGAGATTGCTGACCAGGACTCTGGTAGTCATCGGTCTTTCACTGCTGGGACTGAGACTGAACTGAAGTAGAACCCTTGCCCGAATTTCCATCCCACTTGCGCTTGTTATCACTGGGAGCATCAGTAGTAGTAGCGCTAATACGCTTGGGCAGCTTGTTCTGCTCAACTGCCTGATCAGTGAGACGATGAGCCAACCGGATAATTTGCTGAATGGTGCCAAGATTAGCTGAGGTCACGTGGCTCTGAATTTCTGGCACTAAACCCTTAAGGTACAGCTCGATACGCTTGATAGGAGGATCCACCATAGTAGGACGCAAGATAGCTAGTTTGTTCGATCTCTTTGTGTATGCCTCGATCTCAGACCCCGTCATCTTCAGATTGAAAAATTCCACCTCTAGCTTGTGGATGTCGTCACGACTACAGTACTCTTCTTTGATCAACTCTTTGAAGTCGTTCCATGGGGTGGCATTAGCAACCGCCAGCCCTAGCAGTTGGACTTGTGCTTTCCACCAGGTTAACGCAGCACCTTCGAGTGTTCCAGTAGAAAATTTCACCCTACGATCTTCAGGGCATTCACACATCTCGAAAACAGACTCAATCTTCTCGAACCAGTGAAGAAGACCTACAGCTCCTTCTGTGCCGCTGAAAGTACTAGGTCGGCAATCCATGAACGTTTTGAACGTACATATGGGAGGCTGAGCATGTTGACCTATGGCGTGAGAATAAAAGACAAGGTTAAGCACAAGAGTTGGTTCGCGAGGGTAGGTTCTAAACGTCCTAAGATGGGTTGATATGGCAGGTTATACCTCCTGCAGGGACAGCTGCGAGTGCCTCGGCCACTCGTTCGTTGATTAGAGTCGTCAGCTGGGCTTGAGTTAGGTCGATACGTCCTCCGCGTCCGTTCATGATCTTCACAACGAAGCAATGTGAGTGAGAAAAGTGTCGCGAAAGTGCGTAAACGCGGGATGACAGAAGAAAGTAAGCACACAAGGTTTAAATAGCAGTTATCACGTTAACTAATGCATGGTGTGAACTATCTAACCGACAATATAAACATAAATCATACCACCCATTGTGTCGAGTCTTGCACGTGGAGTGAAGCGTCGTTGTGGATCGTTGAGCACTGTACAGGTTATAGTTTGGTTTTATCAAAAAGCTTTTCCCTTTTTAAAACCAAGTTCACTATAACCAATGGCTCTGATACCAATCTGTCACACCCCCAAAATCCACCAGCAGAGTATCACCGCTTGGAGGCGTGACATGACCAGGATCGAGCCACCAATCATATTGAACAACATAATTAAGTAAATAAAACCAACCACAATACGACTGGTGACCAAAAGAAAGTAACCAACTTTAAGTTAACAGCGGAAGCATAAAACGTGAAACTAAATCATAAGTTCATAGTTCATAAGTTTAAAGACCAAAACATAAGTTCCATAAGTTCATAAAGTTTAATTGTTAAGCACGGGGCATATCAGTCCGTATCCCACAACGACTTCCTCCTCGTGCAAGATCCATAAGCATCTAACGACCTGTAAGGCATGTAACAACGAGTCAACAACAAAGTTGAGTGAGTTCACGGTCGGTTGTTTAGTTTTAAGTTGTTTCCGAAAACATGGTTTGTCTTTCACTGGCTTACTTGTCTTGGGGGTTACCCCATAGTTGAAAGTATGATTAACCAGTTCCTTCTTTATTACCCAAACCATATCCATAATCAGTGGGGGCTCCCATGTGAACCACTAGACCGTTTCCATATCGACAACTGACGAACAACAGTTGTGCCCTACGTCAATGTCTATCATCATTGACAGTTTGCCATAGTCCATTACTACACGCCCGTCCGAATGGCACGGTGTGAGGTTTGTTAAACCTAATAGTGCTATTAACTAATGACCCACTCGCCATTGGCCTCGGCTATTAAGTCGATATAAAATGAGGGACTTAATGATAGAGTTTTGTCTAGTAAGTTTTAAGGTTGTTGTCCTACCCAAGGAGGACGAACGTACGTATTCTACCCAAGGAGAATACGCAGGATTAATATTGGCATCCTACCTATGGAGGATGGCGGTACATATCCTACCCAAGGAGGATATGCAGGTTCCGTTTTAATTCTTTTAACCCATTCCCAACCACCGGGAATCCCATGCCTTAGAAAGTGTGTGAACTCACCTTGGTTTGCTCGGTTAGATTAGTTACTCTAATAATCAGAAATCAAGCACGTCCTAATAAGGTACAGATATCAATCAGTTTTTCGTGCATGCATTATATGTATCCTACGTACGGTTTATCTACTCATTACTTCTATCACGTACCACACAATTCTAATGTCAATGTATTTTGTTATATTATTTTACCCTAAAATAATATAACTATCTCACAAAATAAACAAGTATCCACAGAAGTGTTCTAACATAAAATATATATTTATCCATTTTACTTGTAAAAGTCAACCTCCGATACTTTGTATTTTGTAACAAAACTCATGGCGAAGTTTATTTTGAAAAACAAAGTTAAAACGTATTTGTGAACACTTGTTAGAAAAATAGTTTCTAAGTGTTGGGATTTTTAGAAAATTTCGCCAGAGTTTCCTTTGTAAATGGAGGTGTCCATGCTTATTAGCATATCATTTTCTTTTCGGAAATCATCCAATCAATCAACAACAAGTTACTAAACAACATTGCACTAGTCAAGTGCCAAAACAATGTACTTTACATAACACGTGAACTTGGTTTTTCATAAAAACGCGTAGTAACTTAGTGGGGTGTTTAGTGGTCTTAGTTACCTCCCGAAGTGTATTTACTTTTGTGAAAATCTATTTCTCGGGATTTCTAGATGTTTACAACTTGTAGGTACTTTTTACAAAAATATTTATTTACCACATCTTCTTGTTCCAAAAATATTTCTACACTTATTTTGTTACTAAAAATAGTGTAGGTTTACTAAAAATCATGATCTTTCAAGAATCACCTTTTCAAACTTGGTTCCTTTAGGAAAATCATTCACAAGTCTTGGATCTACAAGATTACTAGTTCACTTTGTTTGCTATTTTACAAGAAATCATTTTATGTTCAAGTTCATGTCTAAATGTGAAAGTGATCATTTTATGTAAACCCTTAATCACCTCCTAACTTGTTAACTCATGTTTTTAATCATGATTTAACAAGTTCCATGTGATGATCAACATCATATTTCTAGTAATCATCAAGCAAGCATCAACATATACCAAACAACATCATACTAGCAATATTTCATTATGTTTCATCTTTATGTAAAGCTTTATGTTCATGTTTCTTGTTTAAACCTTTTAGTGTTCTTGTGATATTCCTCATACTACATCTTTTAACTACTCAAAATGGAGTGAACAAAGGTTAAACAAGGACTTACAACTAGCTCAAAGCTAGGGAAGAACTTCAAGAGAAAAGATGGTGAAAATGGATGATGAAAGCAAGCAAGAGAACTCCTTGGTGATCCACAAGCTTCAAACTCCAAGGAATCACCTTCTAGCACTTCGATGAAGCTTAAAAATGGTGGTGTGGTGGTGATAAGGTGGTGATGGTGGCGGTTAGAGAGGGAGCCGAGAGGAGAGGTAGGAGTTGAGGGAGATGGAGTGTGATCTTGAGAAGATTATGAAATGATATGCAATCCCTTGAACCATACTTATAAGATCTCATTCTAATATTTTGGCCACTCCATTAAGCAAGATCACAAATAAAATCTAGAGGAAATCTAGTGGGATATGTTGGTGATTTGGGTGGGTCCCTTATGACCGAAAATGGGTATGTGGGGTTAATTGTAACATTTGATGGTTAGTTGGTAATTATTAGTCAAATTCTAAGTATATGGTTACATAAGTTAGTTACTAGAGAATTTAGTGGGTGTTATGGTGTACGGGGATTATAACTAGCCAAGAAATAATTAAACAATGTTTCTTGCAATATTTTGGTGTCCCGGGTAATGTCCGGTTGTTCGGTTAGATACTGTTTCGTTAAAGTGTCATGTTATTCCATAGAGTGTCTTTTATATATCTTTTTGTAACACTTTTAATTTCCAACACTCAGGAAAACATACAAGACCATTTAGTAAATTTTCTGTACATGGCTAGTATGTTCACATGTAAGTATGATGCAGTAATCATAAAGCAGTTAAGTAATTCAGCACAGTCATCAAGCACTTTAATTAACATTAATTAATCGTATGGATAGATGTAATTATGAGGGTTGTCACACAACCACACTCCTATTAAAAACTTGGAGGGCCACGCGTATGCGAGAAGACTTTCTTTGGAGGATAAAAGACTGATTGAGCAGCTGGCAGAGCAATATATTCCAAACCGTAGCATCTGGCATACGTTGACGAAAAAGAACCCGGATAAAAAGTTTATTCCAAAGCGCGGAGCTTAGCCCAAAGCGTTGTGGTTTGCCCTTTTTTGTAAATTATAAAATTGTTTTTAAAAATAAACATTGTTTTTAAAAATAAAATTGTTTTTAAAAGTATTTTTTTAATTTGTTTTAAAATTGTTTTTAAAAATTGTTTTTAAATTTGTTATTAAATTGGTTTTAAATTTGTATTTTATAACACACATATATGGATATGGATATGGATTTCGACATAGATATGGGTTTAGAGTTGGAGCAGGACCAGGAGTAGGTCGCAGTTGATCCACTAGACGGTCACACGTATCTGACGTTCCCGTTGGCGTCAGATAGGCATGAGAGGTGTGTGAAGTTGCGCACCATGGAGATAGGGGGACATGTGGGGATTGATTGAGAGCTTTTAGAGACCGTTGACGAGGCCGCGAGGGCGAGGGAGATAGAGGACTCATATCGTGAGATTACGGCCCAGTTTCTATCATCTTTTTGTATAGGCGCCACATCCGGACGATTATGTGGAGGGCCCGAACCATGTCGTGCATGAGATTACTTTCCGTCTGGCCGACCAGGAGTTTGGGATGAGTCTGCGGGACTTTACCGTCCATTCAGGTTTGTACACACAGGCCGAGCTTGATATAGATATTTACACGCAGGGGGTTAGAGCCTTAGACAGGCAGACCCTTATTAGTTTTTGGATGGCTATTGCAAGGGTTCCCTTCGGGAAATCCTCATAAAAGACCACCGCCATCAGAGACCCCTTGTACCGATACCTTCACCGCATCATTGGGTTATCGATCGTGCCCCGGTTTCACATCCAGGACAAGGTCAACATGGGTTACCTTTTCTTTCTGTACTGCCTGTTGCGGCCCCAGCCGTGCGCGCTCGCTGTGTACCTGGCGGAGTACTTTGTTGCCGCTTATCATAGGCAGCAACGCGGTGGGCTCCACGGCGGGTCCTACGTTACCACTATCGCGCGTTTCTTAGGGATCATGCCCGAGAGTGACCAGCTGCTGTCCCCGGCCATTCCGTCAACTACTTTAGGCCGAGCGTCAGTATCGAGCATGCGTTTGACGCACATGTTTGACAGGATTGGTCTGTGGTTTCGGAAGCACGATTATCTGCTTTTTGATCCCGAGGTGTTGCCAGAGGTAATCCCAGTTGTTATTGAGCTTAGGGACGGAGTACTAGCGCCTCCAACTGTTCAGGCTGTGGCTCGGCAGGCTCAGCTTGAGGCTCTGGGTCTAGCTCAGCCTGAGGATCAGGCTAAGCCTCCGCCTCCGGCTGATCACGTCGTTGACGACGAGATCCCACCACCGCCGTAGTACCCACAGCTCGTCTATGCAGACCTGTCTCCTGCTGCGCAGGCGGTGGCTCGGGACTTCGATCGGCGCCTCCGACGTTCTTAGCAATACCAGATGTGGATCATAGAGACGCTCATGGAGCTCCGGGCTCACGCGAGATTGCCGCCCTATTCACTGCCAACGTCCCCACCGCCAGAGGATAGTAGATTTAGTTTTTTTTATATTAGAGATTCAGTTGTACTTTTGCATTAGACATTCAGTTGTACTTTTGTTTTGTATGTAC
The DNA here is from genome assembly GCF_002127325.2 of Helianthus annuus. NCBI lineage: Eukaryota > Viridiplantae > Streptophyta > Magnoliopsida > Asterales > Asteraceae > Helianthus > Helianthus annuus. The sequence goes on from NC_035438.2 coordinate 41,196,226, forward strand.
AAACTGATTTTATATATATTTATGCAGTTGATCTTTTATTTACACGATGTTTGCTTGGATTGTTTTTGTTTATTTCATACATCTGTTTCGCAACTTATTGTACGGTGTTTTAATTAAACATGTCCATATAATTTAACAAAATAAAATCGGTTAACATTTATAAAAACAATGGCATAATGAAACGTATCTTATAAACGACTGTTATAAATCAACTATAACTGTTACACTCATGTTAACGACCGTTATAATAAACTTTAAATTATATATGTTTAAAAAAAACACAAATCTACAACTTTTCAACAAAAAAACACAACCAAATACAACCAAAACCCCACTATTTCCACCAAAACCCCATTTTTTTCCACCCAAAAACAAACACAACCTAAGCGCGGCACTTTGGCCAAAGCGCAACGCTTAGGTACAAGGTCAACAGGCAAGGTCTGACAGGCAAGGTCTGACAGGTTCAGACCTCGTCTGTTGACTTTACATCTAATGATGCCCTTTGGCCAAAGCGCAATGCTTCGGTGTGTGTGTGTGTAAAAAGACAAGAGACGTGTGTGAATAGCCAAAGCCTTATTTTATTTTATAACACACTCATCTTTTTATGATTGTTCTTTTGACCTTTTTAGCCAATGTTTTTAAACCCGGACCGGGCCGGCCGGTCAGACCGGTCCGGTCGGGACCCGGAGACAAGAGCGGGCCGGTTCGCTTGTTTGAGCCATTTCAACATTGGGCCGGTGGTCGGCACGGCAGCCAGGCGGTCGGGCCGGCGGGTCATAGCCGTTTCAACGATCGGACTGGAGTTCGTGAAGAGAAATCAAGCCTTCACTTTGCCGGATTTGCCTCGAAATCGACAAACTTTGCCGGATCTGAACCAAATCGGAGTCTCGTTGCAGATCTGGATTAGAGAATGAGTTATGAGAAAGGAGGAGTAATTTTCAATGTTTTGCTGGTTGATTTGCACCTTGTCGCTCAGATCTCCAGTAGTTAGTGTACGAATATTATTGCTTGTTTAATAAAAGGTAATTTTAAAATTTGTTTCTATGAGTTTTGAGGAGAAGTAATGGAATGCAATAATAAGATTTTGCACAGTGATCATGATGTTTCAATATTTACTTTTTACAAAATTAGTTTTACTTTTAATTAATTAATCTAAACGTGCAGGTCTTTTTTTCTTATTATTTTAATGTTTTTATTTTTCACTTAAGTGTTGTTTTATTATTATGTTATGCTCTAAAACATTTCTTTATTTTATATATACATATAAAATTTTATATATATAAAATTTTATATTGTATATAACGATAAGCGGTTCCTAATCCGGTTGAATCGGTCCGACCGGTTCGACCAATGAACCAGTTAGTCATACGGTTAACTGTCCGGTCCGGTTATGAAAACATTGTTTTTAGCAAGTGTTTTTAATTGTAATTGGAGACTCACTTTACCAATCTATTTGAATATGTATAGATTTTGACCATGATATCACAAGTAACTATTGTGTTATTTCATTTTATGAAGTAGTTAGCAATAAGACACGTGCGCGTTGTTGCCCGTGTGCATTGTAAACGTCGAATGGATTAGTCAAAGCATTATGTAATGCGTCACCCATGTAAAAACATGTGTCTTGACATATCATATGAGATAACTCAATGTAACCTATATAAACATTACGGTTGGATCAAAAAGTCATGGAAATTGAATTTATGTCGCATAAAAAATGGAATCAAACCCGGGTTGATTCGTTTAATGGGTTCGACCGAACCACTACACCACCCTTACCTTTGCAAAAAGATTTAGCGGCGTCAAAACTTGCATTAGTTCTTACATCAAAACGTAGACTAACTGAAAATGTCGTTTTCGAGAAAAATTATGTCGAAACATTAATTTCATACCGTTTACGTCAAAACGTAGACTAACTTAAATCGTACATAAAAATAAGTATTGAAACGTATTATAATTTACCTGAACCATTTCCAAAAACTTTAAGTTTCGTACATCACGTGTGGAAATAGCGGTTTATCTACGTCAACACGTAGACCAGCTTAAATCGTATATAAAAATAAGCATTAAAATATATTATATTTTATCAGATGTTATAAAAATAAGCACGTGAGAAAATCGTTTCAAAATGTAGACCAGCTTAAACCGTACATAAAACGTATTATATCTGACCCTGCCTATTTATGAAAACCTTAGGTTTCGTACATAAAAATACGTATGTGTGGAAATAGCCTTTATTTATTTACATCGACACGTAGATCATATTAGATCGTATATGAAAATAAGGATGAAACGTATTATATTTAACCTGAATCATTTCCGAAAACTCTAGGTCGAAACGTGAATTGAACCGACACATCCTTAAAAATTACATGAGGAAATCGTTTTTTTTTATGTAAAAGAGTGAAAATACAGGGGTGAACTTAAAACGTTAGAAAATAAAGGCACATGTTTTACTTGACCCTACTCATTTCCGAAACATTAGGTTGAAACATGAATTTGTATTGACACATGTATAAAAAATAAACACATAAGGAAATCATTTTTTTCAAGTAAAATAATGAAAATACAAGGTGAATTTGAAATGTTAGAAACTTAAGAGGGGTGAAAGTGACATTTCATAAAATTTTAGAAATATAGGGGTGAAAGCGTGCAATCTCAAAGTATAAGGGTGTTTTGGTTTATGGCAAATATGTAGAGGGTAAAATTGTGAAAATGCAAAATAGGAAGTGGTTTTGCCATTTTCTGAAAGTTGGGGTATCGGTGGCTTCGCCACCGACTTTGTCTTTTAAGATAGTTAGAAAATGCAAAATAGGAAGTGGTTTTGTCATTTTCTGAAAGTTGGGGTGTCGGTGGCATAAAAGCCACCGACTTTGTCTTTTAAGATAGTTATAATATATTTGTTTTCAGTATTCTCAATGAATTCCTTATCCAAATCTATATATTTACACTAAAATCAACCGTTTTTTCCCTTTCCTTTTCAATTGAATAATATTTTTATAACTTTATTATTACCTTTTCTCTCTCCTTCACTCACACCATTTCTAAAAATATTAAAAAATTATAAGGTTTTCTATCTCCATATTTTTCCCAAATATTTACGGATAAACAGTAACTTTCTCATATATTTTCTCTCTACTCCACTCAAAAACACTAATAACCAGTCCTTATAATATAACTAAACCCACTCGCATATTTTTTAGGGTGCTCTAAGATACTTATATAATGCTTCGCATTTTGTACTTTCCTTATTTAGAAAGTTGTATTTGTATTTCTATTTTTAGAAACATTGTAATTCGTATTTTGTTTCAATCTCGAGACTTTGATCATAATGGGAATCTACTTTAATATTCATACATGTTACCTTGTATATTTGTATTATATACGCAATCAATCTATAAATACGTGTTTATACGCAAAATCGAGACTTAAATACACTTTAGATACCTAAAAACATGTTAAAATATAATAAAACGGCATAAAATAATATAGTTACAAAGTGCAGATACTAAAAGTGAGCAAAACCAAAAGTTTTTCCACCTCATTTCTCCTCCAATCACCTTCCACCCTTATTTAGTCAAATTATATTCCACCTCTTTTCACCTCATTTCTCTTCCAATCACCTTCCACCCTTCTTTAGCCAATCATATTTCACAATTTTCCACATCTTTTCTCCTCTGATCACCCTCCACCTTCATTAACTCCCAAACCCTAATCCCCCCTTATAAATACAAGGCTCCACTACCTTCTAAACATTTTCCACACACTTAATCTTCTCTCAAGTTCTCAAATCCTCTCAAATATCTCAAAGCAAAACAAAAACATTCAAGTGTTCTAAGTGAGTTTTTACTTACTTTTCTTCACATTTCTTCTTCTTTCAAACTACTTGGATAACCTCTAGGAAGATTTCACAAGTTTGTCATGGCAAACTAAGGTAGAACCTCACCACATTTGAGGTCCAAAATAGTATAAAAGTTCTGCTTTGATGTATCTTTTTATTTCATGTATATTTTACTTGAACTTAGTGGAATCTTGCACCCACCATGCTCCCAGCTAAGCTTATAGTTGTGGGTTTGTGTTGTGGTCGATTTCCACCAAGAAATAAGGCTCAAATCTCTTTAAAATTCTGCCCAAAATGTTCTAAGTGTTGAAACCATTCAAGCTTCCAACCTTTAATGTTGGAAGACTTGTGTATGAGTAATGTGTGAACTATGGAAGCCTTAGCTCTCCAAACTTGTTTCACTACCTCACGTATATGTTTTGGTATAAAAACAACTTCCATAAAGTGATAAGACTACATCACATCCTCGAACATTTTCCATGCTCGAGATGTACGTATCTAGTTTGCTCACTTGGTTGTTTTAGTTGTATAGTTAAAAAATTAGTCTTACAATCATGACCAACGGAACTCATCAACTAAGTTGATGAGTTTGTGCTTTCGTGAATCATACAATAAGGTTTAATGGATGGAAATCATCCTACCTCTATGCTTGACTTACATGATAATACATGATGGAGGAAATTCTAACTTATAATATATAGAAACGGGATCAGGAGAAAACGGCAAAAAGTATGAGAACGGTGAGAACGCATCCTGGCCGAACACGTGGCGTGGGGCTTGATCAGGGACCGAGGGCTTTCTTTGTCTTTTTAGTATTCTTCTCCTTTCACGGTTTTCGCGTTTGAGATGCTTCTTTATTTTTTGCGTGCAAGATAATTTTGGCGTTTCGTAGATTTATTAATTATTCGACGTTTATTGTTTTTTTCTCAGATTTCTTCTCTTTGAGTTAATTCTTTTTGTGTCACATAGTTAATATTTTGGCGTTATGGCTTTTTCCATGTTTTTTTTTGGCATTTTGTATCTTTTTGTTAATAATTCATTACCATAGATTAATATTTCAAAAAATTACAATAAGTCGAAAATCAAAATAATCTAATAGTCTTCCGTAGGTGGGATTACATCGGAGATGTACCCATCGCTTTGTTCTTCACTTTCTTCAGATTCTTCATCATAAAATTTCATTTTTGCGTATAACGCCATTAGCTCGTCTCTTCTTTGCTGCAGTCTATTCAAGAATATTACTGCATCCTTGGATTTGGATCGTTTGAAGGTGTTAAATCACAGAGTTGTTCAATGATAGATAGCAATCTTGTCTTCAACATTTCTTCCATTGGTCTTGAATATTGCACCCCGTTTTTATAAGTTACTTCAAGTGTTCCTTCTTCCTCATGCAATACCCAACTCCTAAGTTTTGGTATTTGTGTATCTTCAATATCATCATCATCATCATCATCTTCATTATCTTCTGCTGGAAACTTTCTCTCCAGTCTTCTTATTACAGTTCTTGTTCTTTCAAAATCGTTGTCTCTTGGAACCCCAAGGGCCAGGATATCCTTTTGAACATTTTCATTCATTCCCATCATGGCTTTTATTGTTCTTACCTTAACCCTTCTCCTGTCAGCGAACTTTATGATGAATCTTTTTTCTTTCCTTTCAAACCTCCATGCAATAACCTTAGCCATTTTTTAATTTTTTTTGGCGTTTTGGAGAATATGTGGCGTTTTAGTTTTTTTTTGGCGTCTTTGAACTTGGGTTCTGATGGTCTTCTTTTATATTGACTTTTTTTCCCGCGTATGTCAGGTAATTATGGCGTTTTGAGAAAGATAAATAAATTTAATATAATAAATGTTAGTAATTATGTTTTCCGTCGTTTCATTTTACTGTTTTTTGCAGTTTACCGTGTTTTGGTTTAAGACTCAATTGTTTTAATGGTGTAACACGTCAAATCTTTTGACGGCTGTAATTCTGGCGTTTTGTTTTCCAATGGCGGTTAAATAACTATTGGACTTCTTTTGTTTTATATTCTTTTGCACATTTTTTCACTCTTTTTTTTATAATATTAGTTGTTCAAATTAATTTTATTATAGTTTGGTAGTTTATGGGGGGCTTTTGTATGGCATTATGGCGTTTTACACGTATTTGCTAATTTTGGCGTTTTATTATATTTTTCGTTATAGCATTAATATTATTTTGTTGTTTATTAACTGACATTACAAAACAAACAATAGACAAAGAAAATTAAAAAAAAAAGTAAAAAAAAAAGTAGAAGCAATTATTATTTTAAATCTTCAGTGTCATCAGTCTCTTTTTTCTTTTGAAACTACAAGAAATGTGACAAATAAATGGCGTTTTGGGTTTGGCATTGTTTATTTTCTTTGTTCATGTGTTGAATTGTCTTTGTTGATGTTTGAGTCATAGAGCGACCCCCTGTGAGTGGATGCTATCTGCCACTGGTATAGGTCTCTTCTTATCATCCAAACCTTCTTCAGGAACAAAGATGACAGTATGACATATGGGTGTCATCAGTCTCTCTTTTTTCAATTTTGTCCATCTCATGCAGCAAAATCTTTTCTTCACTCGCGTAAAAAATCATTAAATGAAGCTTCATGCAGAACTTTACTGAGGATCAAAGAAAAAGATGTTTGTTGTCATTGTATTTTTTGGCGTTTTACAATGAGTTGTAAATTTTTTTAGTAACCATTGTGTGTTTTTTTGGTGTGATAAACGGAAGGTGGTGAGGCGTTTCTATTTATAGAATTTTTTTGGCACGTAGGTTAGGCGGGATGTTATTTTTATAACACAAAATGTAAATAACATTTATTCGGATGTAAAGTTTGGCGTTATATATAATGGCGTTTCATATTTTATGGCGTTTTTGTAGCCAGAGAGCTTAAATAAAAACACAGAAAAAGCACCCGGTGATAAAATTGGCGTTTTGTATTTATTTGGCGTTTTATTTTCAATGGCGTTTTATGTGAGGAATAGTTTTTTTTACTTTTTAACCCTTAATGACGCGCGTCCACGTAATAAAATTGTTGTTATTTACTAAAATGCCACTGCGCCAATCTAGTCCATAGATTGTTTTGATCGGACGATCCATAAACGTTCTCTCCGTTCTCACACTTTTGAGCGTTTTCTCTAAATCCTGACCCATAATATATAATATATACTTATTAACCGAATTCTTGATACTAATCGGATTATGGTTAGATGTCAAGGACTTAGGTTAGAATATCTTCGTTTCTAGACTCCTCGTTTGTGATTCTAATGGGCAACTTAGGATCCATGAAAACATAGTGTCCAAACGAGTAACCAGACAAGATATATTTTCGTTGCACATATACTTTTTATATTAATTCCGAATCCAAACTCTCCATGAACTTCGTATACTCATACGTCTCCGTTTCCCCAATGTAGGGTAACTTCGGTGCTCCACCCTCAACGACTCGTCAACTCACGTTTACTTTGGAAGCTTAGCAAACCGTGAGTGTAAATGACCCCCCTTTTTATTTTTCGACACTTTTGGGTGCAATACTTAAGACCTATTAAACTCACACAATCACATGCAAACACGCTTGACATAAACAAACAATCCATGATACATGCTTAATACGTGATGCTTAGAAATTCATACATGCTAGAATCCTTACTTGCACTATACTTTTTCACTAACTTCGTACAAGCCTCCCTTAACATGTATAGCGCTATAGGAGTAACACACCGCCCGTATTCTTGAGGTCATGTTAAGTCATACAAAATCGGTCTCGTCGTTGTGACGACATGATTACGATAGTGGGAATCTTTGGGTTAACAATTATGTGATGCATGCTAGTATTGTTATGATATGTCTTTGTTTACGATTATGCCATGTGGATTCGTTTAAACCGTTTTATACTTATGCTAGTAATTCAAACTTGTATGCTTGCCAATACTTTATGTGTTGACATGTACTTTAATATGTATTGTAGAACTTGATGATTATATGTTGAAAGAAATCTAGTAGGACGACTAGAAACGCACTTTAAATTTTGTTTATGTATTGTACTTTGTTTCCTTATTACACGATGTTGTACTTTGCTTCCAAACGTTGTATTTGCGATTTAGAAATGAAATGAAATTTTTCTTATTAAATACTTGTCAAAAATAGACGTTATGAAGTCTCTTGCAATCTCGTTTTCGTATTCACTACGATGTTTCTGTCATCGATTGAGATGTGACAAGTTAGAATATATGGTAGCATTTATTTCAAAAACGTTAACATTAAAAATGTATAACCACATATACATATTAACTTAAAAGTAAATATCATGTTGAGAAACATTAAAAATGCATAAACACACACACACACACATATATATATATATAGGGTAAATTACTTTTTGAGTCCCTGTGTTTTAGCGGTTTTAACCACTTGAGTCCAAAATCAAAAAGTTTAACGCCCTGAGTCCCTATAACCATTTTTCTTAAAGGTTTATGCATTAAATACTTGTTTCTTGTACTCATGTGCATATAAGACTTGTACTTTGTGTGTAAATGACTAAATTACCCTCATAGTTAACAGACTTGATGGATGGTGTTAGAAATTTGGACTCAAATGGTTAAGAAAAGTGGCTATAGGGACTTAGGGCGTTAAATTTTTTGATTTTGGACTAAAGTAGTTAAAACCACTAAAATACAGGGACTCAAAAAGTAATTTACCCATATATATATTAACTCAATGAAAAAGAAAGATGTGTATTCTCTTTCACTCTTTTTTTTAATTTACTTACGTTTTACTTCCTCTCTATGATTCAGATTTATATGAAATAAAAGTATAATAATGTGCATATGTGCAGGTACGATATATGCATTTAGACAAAATGATATCACTACAATGTTTTTTTTTAAATAAATCTCATGCATATTAAAATCCACATATGCTATGATAAGTGGGTAACTTTACATAATAGTGGCTAGGTTTTTCGATTGTTTTAATAATGTCATTAAAAAATTATTTCTCGAGGATGAGTCAGATAATAATACCCGAAACATCCAAGACATGTATTTGAGTATGGGATTGAAAACATATATTTCGTGGCAGATGCTATCCGACCCGATAACCCGGAAGCATATACCAGTTTAGCGAAACTATATACCCGATTTTTTAAAATTTTCTTTTCTATTAGCCCTTATCTAGTAATGTATTTCTTTCAGGATATGTTATATGTATAACGTGATACTATTTATATTTATATACTACAAAGTACGAAATTATCTTTTGAGATTTACATCATCATGAAATTTACATATTTTAAATATTTCAAACATTATAATTATATGGTAATATGGTAATTGTTATATACATATAGTTTATTTATTATACAATGTAATTGTTAAAAACATAAACCTATTTTATATGTATATATATATTGTTAGTGATGGATGATGAATAGTAATTTTAATTTTATAATAATACGTAGCTTTTTATTATTTTTTTTATTTTTAATAACGTATTTTTAATTTTTTTCCTTTTTTTAAAACCATATATTTCCTATACCATTTTTTTAATAATTCTTTTTTAGAACATATATTATCGATTAATTTGATACTTTTTTAATAATTTATGTTTATAACTTTTTCTAAAAACTTAAGTACGTAGTTATGCTTGATTTTTTCCCGGACATTCCGTTACAAGTTTTGTTAAAAACGAAATTGTACTTATAATAAAGTATTTATTTGGTATTATAAAACAATACGATGATAAACTAAACCATTCTAATGGTTTGACTTTTTAAACAATATGTTTTATTTTCAAATCACGTTTGTTTTACATTATCATTTGCTCGGTTTCGCCGCAACGCGCGAAGACAAAAAAACTAGTATAAAATTAAAATGGAAAGAGTAAAGTGTACTTAAAATCTCATCAAAATGGAAAGAATAAAAAGTGTAGTACAATTCTCACCAGGTATATTTTAATAAATTAGTGGGTATACTTGTTACCCAATAGGTAATTACTTGATAAATATACAATCGATATTTGGATACATGTTTTAATATCACCAGATAACTAATTTTAGATAAAAAGAAATCTAATAACTGTATAAATATATATACATACTGCATATGAAATAATCATGTATAATAAGAGATACAAAACAACACGGTTAAAGAAACATTTTATAGGTTATAGACCTGCGTATTATATGAGTTGAATAAATATAATATCGTACGTAAACTCATGTAACACACGAGACTATAACAATAATAATTCATAATCTATCTACTATAATAAAAGAAACCAAGTTTTGGACACGTGTCATTCATTGAAGATATCCTCAAATCTATATTTATCTTATATTAACTAAATAAATAATAAATTAATATTAAATCTTATCATACTTTAATAAAATATTATCCTCAAATCTAAATTGTTAATTTAATATATTTTTAAAACAAATAACTCTCTTTCCTACTTATCTTATATTAAATATATAAATAATAAATTAATATTAAATGTTATCCTACGGGTTGAATGACGAAAAATATAAATTATAAACTTGTATATAATCCTTATTAATGAAATGACTTATTTAGATAAATTAGTAAAACAAAAGAACAGTTATATTTTCGTTACTTGTACATGTGATTTGATACTTTATTAGTAGTTATTGTTAATATCCAAATAATATATTTTATCTTAACAAATATATATGGTTAGGGTAAAATGAAAACTTCTACGAGTTGTGAGAACTTAGTGAACTCAACCTTACAAAAGGTTTTTTGATTTTTTTATAGAGGGTGTGAATGAGCGGTAGAGACTTAGAGCGTTAAATTTTTTTGATTTTGGATTTAAGTGGTTAAAACCACTAAAACATAGGGACTCAAAAAGTAATTTACTATTAATTAAATTTGAAATTATACGTTTGATCTCTAACTATACTAAATAATATTATACTTATTATATTATTTGATACATTTATATTTGTTATAGATAATTATTAATTAAATTTGAATTTATACGTTTATCTCTAACTATATTAATTAATATTATATTATATTTTATGTATAAAAATTAATATGTAATACTATTATTAAAAGGGATGACGCACCAGAGAGTGTGACACGTGTACAAAAGGATTTTCATTTATTAGTATTGGAAGATATAACATTTTTATTATTTGGTATACAAAATTATATTTATTCAACTGGTGTAAAACGCGGGGTTTTTAAAAATATAATTTTTTTTTGTTATTTACTATACAAAGTTACATTTATATAACCCGTGTAATACATGAAGTTTTCAAAGATAATTTTTTTTTATCATTTGCTATGTAAAATTAGATTTATCCAACACGTGTAATACACGAGGTTTTTTAAGGATATAATTTTTTTTTATTATTTGGTAGATTTTTCAACCCGACTATACACGTGTTTTTTAAAGATACGACATTTTTAGTATTTAGTATACAAAATTACATTTATTTAATCTGTGTAATACACATGGTTTTTAAAGATATAACTCTTTTTTTAGATCTATTCAACACGTATAATATACAGGGTTTTTAAGGATGTAATTTTTTATTATTTGGTAGATTTATTCAACCCGTTTACACACGGGTTTTTTAAAGATACGACACTTTTAGTATTTAGTATACAAAATTACATTTATTTAATCTGTGTAAAACACATGGTTTTTAAAGATATAACTTTTTTTATTATTTGATATATAAAATTATATTTATTTAACGCGTACAATATACGGGGTTCATAAAGATATAACTTTTTTATTATTTAATATATAAAATTACATTTATTGAACCCGTGTAATACACGGGGTTCTAACCTAGTTATAGTAATATAATAATTACAAATAAATAATAATAACAATAGCAATAAGAATTTTTCTCATCTATCCATGAGGTTTGCTTTTTTTTTCCATTTTCGTCTAGCCCATTAACTTCATCAAAAAAGTCAGTTAAATGAGGGGTATTTTGTCTTTTAACTTATTTAATTTATGTTTTTTTTTAAATCCAAATAAAACTCACCCCATTAATTTATATCATAAGTCAAATATGAACTTAAGGAGCTATGTAAATATCTTCCACAATAATCAGATTTAACTTAATCATTGTGGATATTAAATTACAAAAATAAATTAAAATATAATCTAAATTATATAAAATATAATTTAAATTTTAAACTGTATACTATATTCGTTTTTATAGGTTTATCGACGTGATGGTATAAAATTCGTTGAATACAGAGTTACACAATAAAGGCTTTTTTTATATCAGACACTACATGTGTTATATATTAATAATAAAAATTGGATATTAATCTAATATATTATTAATAAAATAACAATATTGATAAATTAAGAGATACCTATGTGTAATTATTCACAAACAAATTATTAGGTCAGATTAGACAATCTATGTCGACAAGTATATAACCTAATTTGGTTTGATCCGCAATGATTAAAAAATAAAAACTTTATGTCACGTATGAAAATTAAAATAAATAAATAAAATACTAGAGTAATGTAAGATAAACAATTTTATGTATTATATATTTAGATTAGATGCTGGATCATGTAGAAGACAAATTTCACGTACAAAGTATACGCGACATGGAGAGGAGGACAAGTGGCATTGTCTTGAAGGGTAACTTAGTCATTTCTCAAAAGAACAACTTCCCCTCTTGATTTTCAAACGACTAAAACTTTTTTCATACGTTAATTTTTTTTAAAAAATTACGCCGTATTAACGAGCATTTCATTCTCTTTAATTCGAGCAGCCTATTGCTAAAGTTTTTATAAAAAAATTATAGGATTTTGAATACTCATTAGGCCATTACGTGATTTTAAATACCCACCACATACTACGTTATTTTGAATATCTGTTACGTGATTACACATTCAATATAAATCTATTACTTGATTACACATTCATTATGATTTATTATAATTGATGTTATTACAACTATGTTTTTTACTTGATTACTGTAACACCCATAAATTTTCTAAACATTCTTACTATGCGGAATGTAGGCCCATTTTTTTAGCTTCAATTTCTAGAAACAATTATAGTGTCTTGACTTTCGTTTGATAGTTACCATCATTTAAACACTTACATATTTCATGCCAATTTTTATAAAATTTCGGCATGACCGTTCGTAATACGGATAACCGTTACGGTAACAAAACCTGTTTACAATCCATTTTACAACTCTAAACTTGAATGTAAACAAAACAAGACACTACGTCTGACTCATGAAGCTTGCACGGTTTAAAACTACCGAATGCCGAAAAAGGCAAGTAAAACATGATGACCCGTCTAAGTCGGCGATATAACCTGACGGATGGATGAACTGACATTGCTGACCCGATCTCGTATTTGTCGCCAAACCTTGTTCCGTTCATCAGTCCGCGAACCTCTAGTTCCCATTATACCTGAAACCCAACATGCACGTTATGAGTTCTATATATAATATATATTAGATAACTCAAATAGGTGGATTATGATCTATATTTTTTCATAAACTTCCAACGAACTCGACTCCATTAATTTCATAGTCAACTATCGCTTCCAACTTGTGAATCAACATCCACTAGAATTCACAATTAAGCCACCTGTGATAAAAACCTCATTCAACTATTAGACCATTAATATTTATTTCTAACAGATCCAAAGATTCATTAATACTTTACTTAGCCAGAATCCAAATCTTTTTCATTCATGTGGATCAAGTGACCCAAATCTACTTGCTTACCCCAAGCTAAATAATTCGAGACAATAGTTTAACCAGATACCACTGTAATCTAATCCACTTACTAAATAAACATCATGGCTATGATATTTGTACACAACTTGGAATCATGTGCATATGTACTTATTTAATCCAAAGCATCCCATTTATTAAGATTGTGGTTTGGAAGCCACGTACTAATTTGACTTTTAATAAGTCAACAACCCATTATTAGATTAAACGTTATCAACACATCTAAAATTCTACCCTTAGTTTAAAAAAACATAATAATCACCAGGCAAGTCATGTATCCATGACTTGAATTCATCTTACCAATTAAATAGTTTCAAATCTATGATATAGATAATTACCATACTCGTGGGTTATGATTCCCTTGTCCATGGTATTCTCCTATGAATATCTCCAATTTAACATTTCATACTTTAATATTCTCATATAAGTTCCACATTAAACCACAAGATGTTCTACGTATACAAGTACAAGAACCTGCAAACAATAAATCTATGTTCCTGCATACAACTATTAAGTGCAAGAAGCACTTACCTTGACCCGTAAGTAGTTGATACGTATTCCATATGTTCGTCTCGTTGCCTCCCGAGTTCGCGCTCAAAATTGCATGTACCTATCCTTTCATGTCCACGTTTACATGTCATTATTAGCAAACGTTATAACTCATATTATCAATTACTTTATTCATACATCGAGAAATTCTACACATGGTTCTATATACCACATACGCGTGTTATAGTACACATTCCACCATACATTAAATTAAATACATTCATATATGCATAATTACCAATGATTACATAACAATACATACAATTTACAATTCGTAATGCCATAGACCATTACTAGTAGGCAACTGCTAACATACATATGACATAGATCCATTATCACATCATTCATAACATAACCAATTCAACTTACCGTCATGTACGTCATATAATAATCTAGCAAATATTCACATGATCTCCTTATTCTCACAATAGTGTTAGGAAGTCTAACCTTATTATTCATACCTTGTTGACTTTCTAAAAAGTCAACTGTCAATCATACACACTTCCAATCCGATAAACATATAACCACTTAGTCACATTACTTTCATTAATCAATCATTCACTAACATGTATAGCTCAATTCACTGAAAATAGGCTGTTTTGTGACATCCGTTTACTGTACTTACGAGCTTGCAAAAATTACAATCTTTTTATGTGACATGCCCCTCGGAGGGGTTATCACTATGTTAAATTTTTAGAGTCTAACTCTCTACCAAAAATTTATAAAAATTCATTTACTAAGCTGCAATCAGATTCGTCACTTCTAACTGCAGCTTACGGAAAAATTCATTTAAAATTCCTTGTTTATCCGATTAACGAAATTCCAGTTGAAGATTTTTGGAATCACCTGAAGCTACCTACACTGAAAATTTTATATCATAACTCAATTCCTAAATTGAGTTATGACATTCGTAATGGGCTGCAAATTCTGCCAGAAAACGCAGCCTGAACCTTCGATACAAAAAATTCATAAAACGTTCATTTTTCATCGAAAAAATGCAATTCTAGTTGGGTTTGAAAGCTTTTTCCTGGGAGTTCATCACAAACTCAATAAACATCAGTTTTTGACAAGATTTGACCCAGTTACAGCCGATTACATTCGGCTGTAACTTTCTAGCAGATTTAGTTTTCACCCAAATCTTTTCTAAATATCTCTCATTCTAACTTCACCTAGACATTTTATCATACACCTTGTGTGCGTACTATCATCTAAGCCTAATGTACAATCCTTTTATTCTTTCATTCCTTATCCTTGCATTCATTCATCCATATAACTAAGCATCAATAAATTTCATATTATACTTCAACCTAACTAACAAGAATTCACCACATACAACATAATCAATCGATTTGGCACATGATTTAGACATGAACGATACACTCATGTTATCATCTACATCATCACCAAGTGGGTTTCATTTCAATACATCAAATTACTTGAACTTGTTCATAACACATAATTTAAATGGTGATTCTAACACCTCTACATGCACAATTTCATACAATTTCATAGTTTAATCATAGTTTCACTTCATACCAAATCATTAAATTAACTTCTACAACTTACCTCATGAGTAGAAAGTCTAGATGATCAAGAATCTATGTCCATGCATCAGATTAGGGCCGATTTCCCCTTTCAAATTGAAGATTTTTCTTGAATTAGGGTTTCACCCCTTCTCCCCTTCCTCCTGGGTCACGATCGCACAACCAGACACATACTTATGTGTGTGTTTTAATTTTTGTTTTCTTTTAATGTTTTATGTTTTGCCACTTAATATGTTTGGCCCTTCAAGAATACTACTTATATTAATATGACCAAGACTATCCTTACTTATTCATAATTAGCTTAAACTAAAATCTCATGGAATTTGGGGTGTTACAATTACACATTCCATAATAAGAACTCATTATTTATGCTTTAAATTATGTGATTAAATCTCTAATATACATTATTATGGGGTTATTATAGTTTGATTTGGCTAATGTTTTGTATATAATTTATACTTAATACGTGGTTAGACCTGGAATATAAGGTATTCCAAATGAAATATTATGTATTACATGTTTTTGTTTTTATATAATTACGTAATCACTCAGTGTGGTTTTCACATAAAATACTATAATGAAATCACGTAATCATGAAATGAGTATTCAAAATCACGTAGTCACGTAATAATACATAGTCAACTATTGTTACGTAATTACGTAATCACTTAGTGTGGTTTTACATACTATAATGAAATCACGGAATGAGTATTCAAAATCATGTATTCAAAGTCACGTAATCACGTAGTTATGTGTTGGGTATTCAAAATCACGTAATCACGTAATTGATATTCAAAATTCTGTATCTTTTAAGAAAACTATAGCAATAGGTTGCTTGAATTAAAGAGAATGAAATGCTCGTTAATACGTTGTAATTTTTTTAAAAAAATATTAACGTATGAAAAAAGTTATAGTCGTTTGAAAAATCGAGAGGGGGAGTTGTTCAAGTGAGAAAGAACCAAAATACCCCTTCTTTATTTGTTTTTTCAATTATTTGAATATGAGATTTACAAAAATGCCACTGAATTACTTTCAGAGATCAATGGCTCAAAAAGTCACGAATACTTAATACAAGGCTCAGAAGCTAGCCTCTACGTATTTATTAATAATTTGGACATATTAATATGCTATAATAATATGTATTTATTTTTTGTTGTGTATAGATTAATAAATCGTATAATAATAATAATAATAATAATAATAATAATAATAATAATCTAATCTAATTATAATAAAAGAGTCTTTCTAATGCCATATGTCATCTAATTATGATAAATGAGTTCATCTAATGCCACATGACATTTTCTCCTTCAATTTAATAATAATACTAGTCTATAGCCCCGTGTGTTACACGGTTTGACGAATAAAACCAAATGATGGTATAATAATATGATGTTTACTCTTTGTGTATTAAAAATACAGATCTCTAAAGAGTTTTGTAGCGCTTCAAAAAGTAAAAACTTCTGAACCAAAGAATTGTAATACACAGGTCATCTTTGGGGCACCTTGAATTTGTTTGAAAACACCCGTCAATGGGACAAAACCGAACAATGAACTGAGCAGCATATATCTCAAACTGGCCGAACCTACAAATTTGCTTCGGTTTAAGCGGTTCGGTCGACTTCAATGGTTGAATGAGTGTCGCTTATTTTTAAACAACGATGTCCCAGTTAAGTTGTTGGTTGAGGTGTGGGGCTTGATTTTTTTCTAACCAACCGTAACCCAATTTACATTAAAAAATTAATAAAAAATTATGCTTTTTAGTTAAAGGACTTTGGTATTTGATGAGCTCAGCTTAGAGAAAATATGTGTATCTCAAGCGATAATCCTAAGAATTACTCTAAAACACTCTTTAACAACAACCGAACCTGACTAACTGAAAAACATACGGGTCAGTACCTGATTTTAATATAAAAATTTTGGAGACCCGATTAACCCGACCCGGTCTACCAACAACCGAACCTGACTAACTGAGGGTTTTTTTGCAGCTCTATTGTCGTTGTCGGCAAATGAAAAAGCACTTCATAAGAACATCCAAACACCATCTTCTGCAGGATAAACTGGTTTGTGATTACTGATTATCTTATTCTGTCACACAACCAAATCCAAAAAGCTAACTGAAAAAAACATATGGGTCAGTACTCGAATTTAATATCAAAATTTTAGAGACCCGATTAACCCGACCTGATCTACTAACAACCAAACCTGACTGACTGAATAAACATACCGGTTGTCTTTGCAGGTCCGTTGTCGTCGTTGGAAAATGAAAAAGCACTACTTAAGAACATCCAAAAAGCTCTGTTACCGGTTGTCTCTCTGTTATCGTCGCCGATTGTCTTTGCAGTTCTGTTACTGGTTGTCTTTACGGCTCTATTGCCATCGTTGGGCTATTGTGATGGATTTTGGGGCTATAGGTAATGGCTACCTGTTTTGCGACAGTTATATCCCATTGCGACATGTTTTCCATTACGAAAAGTGATTAGTAATGCCTTTTATTCATGGCCAAAACCATTGTAGCAGCCCTTTAGCGATGCCTTTGGGACGAATTGGTCAGTTGCTAACTATTCCATTATATCGTATCGTATTAATAGTAAAATGAGATCTATTCACTTGAATACATTCAATAAACTTTCCATTTATTTAAATTTAATTTCATATCTAATTTAACAATTTCAATCAAGCAAATAAATATATAACTGATAAATACACAAAAGTCTATAGTTTTCCTCTTTTAAGTTGGAAATTCTCGGTCTATAGTTTTTAACTTTTAAGTTGGAAATTCTTGGACTAATTCGAAAGCCGAAGTAAATTGTATTCACTCTTTTAATTCTGATCGAATGAAAAAGATATTTGAAGGGGTATGGTCCCAGATCTCGCGTCAGCATCGACCGCGAGTGACCATTACCCTTATCAAAACCCCCACCAGCTAACAACCTACTTGTGCCCATGCGAGAACGCGTCGGCACAAGGGTTGAATCCAATCTATCTAGTAACGAAGGAGGACTTACATGGAACATGAGAACGGTAGAGTGATGCGACATAGCATCACATCTGGTGTATGAAAACGGAAGTATTCACAGCGATGCGGCCTCGCACCGCGTCCAGTGAACACTTCTATCAATATAAGGAAGCCTTACCTTAGGCATAGAAGAAGATGAACATAACGGTGCGGCTGGCACCGCACCATATGGGCATTTTCGTCACGACAAGGGATGCAGGCAAATAGTCTCCGCGGACGACGATGCGGCCAGCATCGCATCTCGCGTATTTCTTGATCACAAGTAGGAGACGCGGTAACCTCAGACGTTACCGCACGCAGCGATGCGGCTTGCACTGCATCCTATGCACTCAACAAATGGGACTGACACCACAGTGCAAGTGGCACCAATGGCAGTTACCTGTCAGAGCTACGTAAGCAATGGACTGACGTGGCGTAACCTCCACAACCGACAAGTCTGACACACCTGCAAAGGTGCAGCACGTCGTCAGTCCATCCATCATCCTCCTCCTTCACTCCTTGGCTATAAATACCAACCCCAAACCAGGTTTGAGGCATCTCTTCACAACTCTCTCACTACTACTACTATCTTACTTTGCTTCCCAAGCAAACTACTGATTCTCACGCCGGAGAGTGGTAACAAGGAGCACCCCCCACCCCATCCTCCTTGTTACGAGTCACGGCTTGTTTCCTTGTGCAGGAGATCAACCACCGGTGATCCAGCCAGCGATCCTCGAGAGGAAGGGATTAACCCTTCTTGACGAGACCAGTGTGTTAACCCTGCCCGGTTAACCATTGTTTCATCATTGGCGCCCACCGCTACTCTTAGCATTTTCTCATCTATCCTTTTCCCTCTCTCAAGATCATGACTGATCACCAAAACTGTTGGTGCAGTCATCTGTCGACTACGCCTAATGTCGAGTTCGGGTTGCGATGCGGATCTGATCAAGCATGATATGTTTAATGATGACATCATGTGACATCATCAAAATACTATGATCATCAACAACAAATGACAAAAGACAAAAGATAAAAGGTTTGACAAAGTTCATGGTGGCCGTTGGTGATGATTGGACCAAATGAAGGTCCAATGAGCTTCTTGCATTTTAAGGTCCAATAAGATGTAAGTTCACAAGAAGACAAAATGGAAGGTCACATGATATGGATCACTTGTATGTACAACATGTCAGATCGCTTATAAAGCCAAGGTGAATCGCTTTTAAGGCAAACTTGTCGGATCGCCTTTAGGGTCATACATGTGGATCGCTTATGTGGACTGTCTTTGGAGCGATCCTAGATTAGTATAAATAGGCTAGTCTTGCATTTCATTTGTAACAGTTTTCAGATCTGGTACCGAGGTATTGCCGGTTTTCCTTGTGAATGTAAACAGTGTAAAATCAATCTACAAGAGGTTTAAAGTGTGAATCTAGCTGTGTACGCATCCGTTTCCTTGTTTCCGCCTCTGAAACGGAGTTGAGCTCTTCCGAACGACTCGTTTAGGTCGCGAAATTCGATCCTACAATTGGTATCAGAGCCAAGGAGGAGGAGATCTCGCATATACAGCTCGTTTTTCATCATTTTTCTGCTTCTACACCTTTCTTTTTCGGAAAAAACGGAACTTTTACGGTCAAAATCGCTCCAAATTCTCACAGTATGTGCGTAATCATGAATAAACAAAACCTGGAAGCTTTCAGAACTTAAATTGGCTTAAAATTGATTAAAATTGAAGTTTTGTTCGAAAGTTGTTCGTGTTTCGCTGACATCATCGTCAGGTCCGCTCAAAAATAACATTTCTGGACCGCTCTTTGTGACATTTCTGGACCGCTCTTTGTGACATTTCTGGACCGCTCTTACGGCATCACCATAACATTCGTGCCTCGCTCATAAGACATCATTTAGGTCGCTTTTGTGACAATCTTTATCGACACAGTTATAATATTCCGTTTGACAGTTAAGGTTGCCGCCCCTTGAAGATTATTGGACCTTATCAGTGGTATTATCATTAAAGTTTATCTTGTCAGGAGGGCATGTGAATTTACTTATGTGAATGTGATTGTTCTTTTGTCATCGGCATATGTGATATTAATAGTTTCACCGCCCAACTTTGCCACCTTTAAAGGATAAATAGGTTTTTAAATCAATGTGATATCATTGGCCCAACATATGACCCAATCCCACTAGTTGTTGCGGCCCTATCAGAGTTTGTTAAACCCACCGCCCCACTTTAATATCTTGGCCCTATAAAAAACAAATTTGCACCGCCCACTTGCACCAACATAGTTCGGCCCACTTGCACCCACTATTTTTTCACAGCCCTATCACAATTAACGTGCCACCCCACTAAATACAATTTAAAAAAAAAAAACCAGCCCACTTGATCACCGCCCACTATAGTGTAAAGATCCTATCACATTTGCCGTCCACTTTCAAACTTTGATCCTATCACATTTGTCGCCCAGTCATAGCCACCCATTTGACTGAAAATCCATTTGTGAACAGCCCATTCTCAAGCCCAAAGCACCATCCATTAACTGAATTGCATGTCATTTGTCGGTGGATATGATTTGTTTGGCCCATCAGAATATTAGTCCTTGAAAAAGTCATTCAGCCCGCACAATTGGTCAACGTTCTGTCCGCTCAGTGTGTCAACTTTCAGTCCGCACTAGAAAAATCATCAGTTCGAGTACCAGTTTGTTTCCATTGAATTGATAAGTCTTTAAAACTGATTGTTTTTTTTTTTCTTGTGTGTTTTCAGGTATTTCCCGAAGTATCATCTGATTTTTGAAACATGGAAGAGAACTTTTACAATGCTCTTGCTACACCGGTTGATACAGTTTCAGCTGCGTTATTGAAGAAATCATTTGATACGTTTGTGGCTTTTGAAGATGAAACAACAAAGCAGACAATTGATAGATATTGTCATCTGGTATTGGAAATGGATAGATTGAACATTAAGAAAGAGGATGATGAGTGGATCGATAAGCTAGCTGAGGCTTTACCCCAACAGAAGTGGGGAACCTATCTGTTGATTGTAAAACACATGAGGAAGTCTCAAGTTATGAATCTGGCACAGTTTATTCAGAAAATTGAAGAGCATGAGTTGGATATCCAGAAAAAAGCAAAAGTTGAAGAAAGTTCAACAAAGGAAGCTGAAGGACAGAAAGCTGAAAAAGAATTTGATGAACCAGTGACTGAGAAAGAAGTTGAAAAATTAGTGGATGTCGAGAAACTTGTTGAAGTTGAAAAGACTGTCGAAGTTGAAAAGATAGTTGAAAAGGTGGTTGAAGTCATTAAGCCTTGTGAGAAATGTTCAGAATCTTGCAAAGATTGTGAAGAAAAAGATAGAAAGATTGCTGAGCTAGAGAAAATGAAAGAAGATTTACTGTTTGATGTGAAGTATGTGAAAGAGTCATATGACGTATTGAACAGGACAGTTGACAGTTTGAAAAGAGCAAATGCAGAATTTGAAAAAGCAAATGACAAGATGAGTGCAACTTTAATGACAAAGCAAAGTGTCATCAATGACTATATTGAAGACTATGCTAACTTGAAGAAGGAGTTGGAACTTGAGAAGATCGAGAGTGAAAGGATCAACCGATTACTTTTGAGTTATACTACTTGTGATTATCTGATTGATCGTGTTTATCCTACTGTCGCAGGTCTTGAAGCGTTCAAGAAGAAAGAAAAAGAAGAGGATACTGGTAAGAAACCAAGTGTCAAGTATAACAGATGTCCGCCTCCTATCTTTGAAAGTTATTCCCCCAGGAAACCAAATGAGGAACAAGTAGACAAGGCTCTAAACATCAAATTAAAGTCTGAAATCACTGATGAATTACCAGACAATATTGATGTTACATTCACAGCGTCTGACACTGATCATGAGTCCGAGTTAGTTAAGAGAGTTGTCGATCAGGTGTTGGATATGGATGAAGAGTCAAAGTCGGAGTCTAAATCAGATAGTTCGAGTTCGTCTGAGAAAAGTCCGAGTTCACCGGTTAAGAGGGTTTACAATAAAGAATTCTTGTTATCAAAATCTAATTTGAATGACGAATCAATCAAAGTAGCATATACATTGAATGATTCAGACAAATTATATTCTGATGAGGAATTCCCAATAAGAAGTGTCAAAACTGAAATGATCAAACAGGTTTTCAAATTAACAGAAATTAATATTTCTGAAATAAAAGATGTAAATCTTACTGAAAAACCTAAAAAGTACACTTCAAGAGTTCAACAGAGATTGAACAAGAAAAAGGGTTATGATTATGGTTCAGGTTATCGAAAGAAACCAAACCATAATGGTAATCTCAAAAAGAAAGGTCTTGGTTTCAATTCTTCAGAAAATCATAAAAATCGGAAAACTTATAAACCAAAAACAAAATTTGTTTCAGGTGGGAGTTCTGAAGATGAGCAGAAGAAACCTTTCTGGAAACAGTCGAATCAAGAGTTTCTTGCTGAAGTAAAGAAGAATGTGAGGAAGTTTGCTTCGAGAGTTGATAGAAGAACCTGTTTCAAATGTCAAGAAGTTGGACACATAGCTTGGAATTGCCCCAAGACCAACTACCAAAAACAGGAAGTTTCTTCTAACTCTGTTTTGAGAAAAACTTGTATTGATAAGAAAGAACAATCTGTAAAATTTGTTAAAAAATTTGAAAATTCTACTTCTGAGGAAGGAGAAAGTTCAAAAAGGTTTTACAAAAGAAGAGGTGATTTAAGTAAACAAAAGTGGGTGGTTAAATCTGAGGGTAATTCTGACAATGAATCTGATTCCATAAAATCAGAGGAGTCATTGGTTGATAAAAAGATTGTGAATTCCATTCCAGTGGTGAACGATGAGAATTTTCCGTCACTGTCAAAGGAAAATTTGATGAAGAAAGTTGGAAAGACTGAGATTTCAAATCAATTCTTCACCGATAAAGGAGAATTTGATGTTGATAAGGCTTTCAACGGGAAAGTCAAACATATTTTTGGGAAAATGGTTGATAAGAAGGTAAAGGGTGCTAAAGAGTTTTATAAATCAAAATGTTGGTGGGACAGATGTGTTCCAAAGTCACCCAAGGCTGGTGAGGCTTGGGTGGACATTATGTTTGAGTAAAACACCGGACTTGCCGGAGATCCCAAGTTGGTAATCGTGGATCAGGAATCGGCATCTTTCATGTTTAATTAGGATGATTTGAAAGTGTTTAAAATTGTAAAAATTTTACAGGTTAAAGGACTATGCCGGAGATCCCAAGTTGGTAATCGTGGATCAGGAATCGGCATCTTTCTAGTGTTTGAAAAGTTTGTTTGAAAGATTTTGAATAGTGTTTGAATGTTTACAGGTGAGAGGACTACGCCGGAGCTTCCAGGTTGGTAAGTGCGAAGCAGGAATCGGCATCCTGATTGGTAAAATGGTGATGTAGACGTAACATTCCTACAAGTGGTATTGTGTGCTTTTACAAGTGGTTATTTTTACAATTGGTTTAGAGATTGCTTGATTGCAAATGGTAAATCAGGGACATTAAGTTGTACTTGATTTACTACATATGGGTAAAAGATAGACAAGATGATGAACCACATCCCCGTACTTAAAAATGATAAACCTACAAGTGGTTTTTATCAACACAAACTTATTTTCCGGAAAAATCATTTTGATTAAAACAAACTTAAGTGTTTTGAAATCTAAATGAGAAAATAGTTTGTTGATAGGGGGAGTTCTGATTGTTTATGCCAAAGTGAATGGCGAATTGATGCGATTTGATATCGGTTGTCAGGTTTCTGCACAGTTTGTTTTCAATTTTCGTTAATGTGTTTGCATTTTAGGGGGAGTAGAAAATTTCAGAAAATCCAAAAACATTAGAAAATTTGAAAAAGACAAAAACATGATAAATCCAAAAATGAGTTTGTTGTGAAAAAGAGGAAATGATAGTACATCAGCGGACTATCACAACATGCTAAAGATTTGGAAAGTTTAAAAGTGTTAAACAATCTTACTGTGGATATGTCACTAGATTTTTGCACATTTAATAAACTGTGACGAGATATAAACATAAATTTCAAACTTGCTTGTTCTGTGGGTTAACACAAACTTGGATATATAGGTAACCCCTGAAATCTTGTTTGAAAGGTCCCTTATTCTGAGATACTAGGTCTTTATGCTCAGTGATATCTGGGGTATTATCCTGGGACTTCTGCTGTATGTAAGTACTGACCTAGTCCCCGGATAATACTTTCTGCAAATGCTTGAAAAAGCGCCGCCCTCAGCAAATCGATGAAACAATAAAATTGATAGTCATTGCTGTTGTAAAAAAGATCCTCTAAAGGGGACCCACCAAAAGTCGAGCCGTCATCTCTCTGCTGAACGGAAGTTCTGACCTGAGCTCTCACGGTTTCGCACCTAACCCCTTACAGATATCAGCTGTGGTATACTCACCTGTAAGACTGAATATTGGGATCTGGATACGGGAGTATATTCAAGTAGTGGGACACACGAATAAGTTTAAGTGCTTAAAATATTAATATCGTATCTCGGATCAGTTGAACTTTGTGTGAAAATTTAAGTGGACCAGTATACTGACAATCTAGGTAAATTGTTTAGAACTTAAAATGAAATGAAGCTTAACGGTGTTGGTGATTTGTCTCATAAGCTGATATGATCCTCTTACACAAACTCACAAAAATATTGATTGTAAATATTTCTTTACTGCATTTTATTTCTCTTGTGTAAAAAAATCCAAAAAGATTTTCAGTGTGTTTTAGCATAAATTTTTGAAAAATTCAAAAAGATTTTCGACAACTGGTATTGAAAAGTTGATGTTCAAAATTCCGAGTGCTAAACTTGACGAACAAATGGTTTGGGAGAGTGTGTTTTTTTTGAAAACAAAAATGATATATATCTCCAAGTGGTTCTTCAAATTGTAAAATCATTCTGTGATTGTATACTGTCTGCGAATGATTCATTAGATTTTTACATGTTATCATCGGAAGTTTTATTTTTGGGTAGAGGATGTGCAGGTTTCAAAGAGATAGAGAACCAGGTTCCGATACCTGAAGATCATGTGATCTCAACATGCCAGACTGCGATCCCAGCATTTCGAAAGGGGGAGTCTGAAGACATCCGAGTATAGATTGTTCGTGGAGAGTTTATTGGTGATGATGTAAAGAGAAGAGAAAGATTTGAGGATGCTTTCACTGATAAAGACTGAAGTCGTTGAAGACTCGACACTTTAGACTCGTCAACATCTGAGGGGGAGTCTGTTGGTGCAGTCATCTGTCGACTACGTCTAATGTCGAGTTCGGGTTGCGATGCGGATCTGATCAAGCATGATGTCATTATGTTTAATGATGACATCATGTGACATCATCAAAATACTATGATCATCAACAACAAACGACAAAAGACAAAAGATAAAAGGTTTGACAAAGTTCATGGTGGCCGTTGGTGATGATTGGACCAAATGAAGGTCCAATGAGCTTCTTGCATTTTAAGGTCCAATAAGATGTAAGTTCACAAGAAGACAAAATGGAAGGTCACATGATATGGATCGCTTGTATGTACAACATGTCAGATCGCTTATAAAGCCAAGGTGAATCGCTTTTAAGGCAAACTTGTCGGATCGCCTTTAGGGTCATACATGTAGATCGCTTATGTGGACTGTCTTTGGAGCGATCCTAGATTAGTATAAATAGGCTAGTCTTGCATTTCATTTGTAACAGTTTTCAGATCTGGTACCGAGGTACTGCCGGTTTTCTTGTGAATGTAAACAGTGTAAAATCAATCTACAAGAGGTTTAAAGTGTGAATCTAGCTGTGTACGCATCCGTTTCCTTGTTTCCGCCTCTGAAACGGAGTTGAGCTCTTCCGAACGACTCGTTTAGGTCGCGAAATTCGATCCTACAAAAACAACACTGCGGATAACCAAAATCCCCCAATCCCACCTCCGGTAGGGGTCAATACCTCGACCTCCCAACCCGGACACATCGGCACGTCCACGCAAAGGGGTCCCTCCTTTGCGTTTGGACATGACTTATCACAGTTCGCATCTGTGATCCCACAGGCATGGACGTTCATACCTGGTACGAGCAGCAGGCAGCCCTGCTGACAGCAACATACAACCGCGCTTGTGCGGAAGCGCATATACAAGTTGGGCCTACCCCAGCACCGCACACCCCTGCTGACCGTATTTTACAATACGACGGCAGGGTACATTCACGTCCGGCTTCAAGAAGCCGACGTGAAGACCGCGGATCGTCTTACTGTTCGGTCCACACCCTCAACGAGGACGATTCCTCGTACGGGTCCCACACCAGAGGACCGGTGCATACCCGCCTTGGCCCCCATGGCGAGGACAGGAGGCGATCAACCTCCCGACGCGGCCCAGGCATTCAAAGTCGATTGGGCCCACTACCATACACCGAAGGGTATGGTCATACCGACCCTGACGACCATACCTACCGCGGGGATTCACATGACACCAGCAGCAGACCGGGAGGACGCAACTATGTTCCTCCCAGTCACCCCCGCAACACATACCTCAGGGCGGCTAAGCGCCCTGCGAATGAACCGTACAGACCAAAGGCAGCAGCCGAAAATTCCAAGTTCGGCCCGCGGATCGCCAACGCCCGTGTCACCACGACAAAGTTCCCATTCAACGTTGGGAAATACAGTGGTTCGACCGACCCGGACGACCACATGAACATCTTAATGGGCGCAGGCATCAACGGCCAGTGGGATGAACCCACTTGGTGTAATTTTTTCCCCCAGACCCTTACGGGCCTGGCCAGGGCATGGTTCGATTCTTTGCCAGTGGGATCACTGGATTCATTCGAGGACTTGCGTACCAAGTTCCTCGCCCATTTTAGCCAGCAGCGACGCCACGAACGTGATTCGTTGGACGTCATGAACATCTGGCGAAGGGACGACGAATACCTCGAGGCATTCGTCGTCCGTTACAATAAAGAGTGCCTGGAGATAGGTGACGTGGCAGACCAGATGGCACGAAACCACTTCATCCGTGCCGTCAAAGACAGAGAGATGATCATGACCATCTCTGGCAAGGAGGGCTTGCCCAAAAAATGGGAGGATGTCATGACCGCGGTCAAGACATACGCCCAGACACAGCGGTCACTCGAACCGCACGTGGCAAAGGCAAAGCCCCAAGCCAAAACATCCCACCAAGGGTCCAAGCGTAACAATAAACGCAACCGGGAGGTCGGAAATCGTGATATTTCCAAACCGTATTTCCCGCGAACCAACCCGTTCGACCCAAGGAACTACAACCCCGCCCGAGACAGTCGGGCGTCAAAAAAAGATTCTCGGGACCACAACTGAACCGAGATCACCATGTCGCCAAGTGAGGTCCTCCTTGCGGACCCACAGTTCTTGCGACCGGCCCAACCAATGAAGTCCAAGAAAAATCAGGACCTCGCACTCTACTGTGAGTACCACAAGGACTCGGGCCACACCACCAACAACTGCATCAGTCTCCGGCTGGAGATTGAGCAGGCCTTAAAGGAGGGGAAACTGCAACACCTTTTGCCAGGTGGGCAAAAACCCACCAAGCGCATCACCCCTCATGGCGAAGGTACCTCCTCCGGGAAGAGAACCATGTACGTGGCTTCCACCCACATGATCCACGGAGGCAAAGGCAGGCCGCGCAAAGCGGCGAGAAGGCCGGACAATGACTGGAAAGACGAGCAAGTCGTCTTTCCAAAAGTCCGAGGCGGACCGCGCGATAGGTGCGCCGTCGTTATTTCAGGCCAACTGGCACACTACTGCACCGAGCGTCTATTCATTGACCCGGGCAGTACTTCTGATATAATCTACGAACAATGCTTCAACCAGTTCGACCAGGAGGACAAATATCGGTTGCAAGCAGTAGATTACCCATTGGCTGGGTTCGCAGGGGAAACTGTCTTTCCCCTGGGCCAAATTACTTTTCCTGTGCGTCTTTCCAACGGAAATCGCACAAGGACAGAAGAGGTAAACTTCATGGTTTTACCTCACACCTCCAGATATGGCGTACTCCTCGGGAGAGAATCCCAAGGAGATTTCAATATGATTACATCCGTCCCCCACTCTGCGGTTGGTTTCCCAACCGAATCGGGGGTCGCGATAATCTATGCCCGCAGGGACGTCATGATGTCGGACGAAGTACGTCCGACCAAGGTCGCAAGGCCCACTCCCAACGACCAACCAGAAAAATGGGTTCTCAACGCGAGATACCCAGAACAAAAGGTCACATTGGGTCACGCCTTATCCCCGACCACCAAAGCGCACCTGAAGCAGCTTCTCTTCAGGAACCAAGACATCTTCGCGTGGACACCCGCAGACATGACCGGGGTCCCACGTGATATTGCGCAACATCACTTGAATACCTTGCCAGGTATTAAGCCAGTGATCCAAGGCCAACGCCACCTTGGGTCAGCTAAAAATCAGGCGATGCAAGAGCAGATCGAAGAACTGCTCTCCGCAGGCATCCTGCGGGAAGTCAAATACCAGACTTGGTTATCCAACCCAGTCATGGTAGAGAAACCTTCCGGGGGCTGGCGCATGTGCGTCGATTACAAAGACCTTAACAAAGCCTGCCCCAAGGATTGTTACGCGCTTCCAGAAATCGACGAAAAAGTCGATAATCTCGCACCATTCAGGTGGAAGTGTTTCCTCGATTGCTACAAAGGGTACCATCAAGTACAAATGGCAATCGAGGATGAAGACAAAACGGCATTCCGGACTCCCACCGGAAATTACTGTTATACAAAGATGTCGTTTGGGTTGCGCAACGCGGGCTCAACCTATCAAAAGCTGATGAACGACACTTTCCGCGGGCAAATAAGCAAAAGTGTCGAAATCTACATGGACGACCTGGTCGTCATGAGCATGGAAGAGGACACCATGCTCACGGATATTGAAAGAACATTCCAAACTCTGCGAAGCGTTAACATAAAGCTCAATCCAGGGAAATGCTCGTTTGGAATGGAAGAAGGCAAATTCCTTGGGTTCATCGTGACTAAAGATGGATTCAAGGTAAACCCGGAGAAAGTCCAGACGATCGAGCGCATGCCATCGCCTTCATCGATGAAAGATATGCAACGGCTAGCCGGCAGGCTAGCGGCACTCAACAGATTCTTAGCCAACCATGCAGCTAAGTCTTATCCGTTCATCAAGACCCTGCGGAGCTGTTCAAAGAAAGAACAATTCCAGTGGACCGCAGAGGCTGAACAGGCCTTCCGGGAAATGAAGGAGTGTTTGATACAACTCCCAACTCTAACCGCACCACGCAAGGATGAGCCACTCATATTATACCTATCCGCCGCGGATAACGCTGTAGGTGCGGTATTGATAGTGGAGCGAAAGGGGGTTCAAACACCCATCTATTACATCAGCAAGATGCTCAACGACCCAGAGACGAGATACTCAATAATAAATTGGTGCTAGCATTAGTGCACGCTTCAAGACGGTTACGACGCTACTTCGTAAACCACGTCATCACAGTGTTAACCAATTACAGGATCGGCCCGATCCTATCCAAACCCGACATCTCTGAGAGATTAGCAAAATGGGCAATCGAGCTGGGCGCGCACACGATACACTATAAACCGCGCCCCGCGATTAAAGGCCAGATCTTAACTGATTTCGCCGCTGAAGTACCGGTGAATCGCATCCAAGAATGCGAAGAAGCACAAACTCCTGCACCAACGCCATCCTCCTCAGAAACATGGGCACTATTTACCGATGGTGCCTCCAACGAGGAAGGTGCGGGTGCAGGTCTGCGACTCGTCAGCCCTGACGGCCAAGAGCTTACATATGCAATCCGCCTCGATTTCAAAAGCACAAACCACGAGGCAGAATATGAGGCCCTATTAGCGGGGCTACGTTTAGCAGTCAAAATCGGCATGCAACATCTGGAAGCACACGTCGACTCCTTGTTAGTTGCAGGCCAAATACGCGGCGACTATGCCGCAACAGGGGATATCATGATCCTCTACCTCGAGCAAGCCCTGCAACTAATATCCAAATTCGCTTCGTTCAATATTCGCCATATTAATCGAAGCGAAAACAAGTCCGCAGATGCACTATCAAAACTTGCATCTACCAGCTTCCAACACTTGGCAAAGGAGATACGCATCGAAATTCTGCAAAATCCCTCGGTACCCCTACGCCAAGTCAATGTCATTCAATACGGTATAACATCATGGATGACACCTATTATCGCATATCTACAATCAGGTGTGACTCCCGAAAGCAAATCAGAGGCACGCAAGCTACAATACAAAGCGTGCCATTATCAAATGGGAGACGGTATCTTATACCGAAAGTCATACCTCGGGCCACTCCTGCGATGCGTCAACCCGCAGGATGCCACATACCTCATCCGAGAGATACACGAGGGCATATGTGGCATACATGCTGGACCACGCATGGTAGTGGCCAAAATCATGAATGCCGGGTATTACTGACCCGGCATGCACCTGGACGCCGTCAAAGAGTTGCGCAAATGCATTGACTGTCAACGTCATGCTCCAAAAACCTTGCGGCCAAAGAACAACTTAGTCCCCGTCACAACCGCATGGCCCTTTCAGAAATGGGCAATTGACGTTGTGGGACCCTTCCCTGACGCTCCGGGTGCGGTCAAATTTATCATAGTAGCAGTCGATTACTTCACAAAATGGGTAGAAGCAAAACCGCTCGCCTCAACCACTGCTATGATAACAAGAAAGTTCATTTGGGAACATATCATCTGCCGTTTCGGCTTACCAATGTGCATTGTCACCGATAACGGCACCAACTTCGCTGCCGACGAATTTCAAAAATGGCTAGAAGAACTACATATTGAGCACATATTCTCATCAGTCGCACACCCGCAAGGGAACGGCCAAGTTGAGAGTATCAATAAAAGCCTAGTCGAAGGGATCAAGGCGCGGTTGGGAACGGCCAGGCGTGGCTGGGTCGATGAACTCCCAAGTATCTTATGGGCTCACCGTACAAGCCCAAAAACAAGCAATGGGGAAACACCCTTCAGCCTAGTCTACGGTTCAGAAGCGGTGATCCCCGCAGAAGTAGGTCTCCCCTCTCCTAGAATGTTGGCTATTGAAAAACTAGACAACAACACGGAACGCAGGATCGATTTGGACCTCTTGGAAGAAAGGCGCGAAAACGCTGCCATCAACGAGGCCAAATATAAATCCAAACTTGAAAAGTACTACAACACGCGGGTCCGCGTTTGTACTTTCAACCCAGGAGACTACGTCCTACGCGACAATGAGGCATCTAATGCCGAGCGCCCAGGCAAACTTGCCACCAAGTGGGAAGGACCCTACCTCATCAAAGAGGTCTTAGGGAAAGGCGCGTACAAATTACAAACGCTAGAAGGCGAACCTATCGCACGAACATGGAATGCACAACAGCTTCGACGCTATTATATGTAAGCCATGTTCTTACATTTTTCTATGTAACCCATCGGGCCGCAGGCCATTTGCAAATAAATAAATAAGCAATTTTATACATTATTGTTTGTTACTACTATTACAAATGCGTGTTCCACTTTGCGGTATCCCAAAAACAGATTGGCAAAATCTTCATTCGCGATACCCATACAAAGTGGTAACCACACACAAATATTGTAATAGGCCAGCAGAAGGCAAAAAGACTTGCATATTTATCCGGCCGGATAAACAAGTTTTTTGTTAACACTTAACACAATTCCTGAGCCCAAAAAGGCAAACAATGGAATTGACGCGTACTCATACGACAAAGGTATGGAGTACACTTGACCCCATTCACAAATGGGTAGAGTTCCGGATATATAAGCTTTTACAAGGCTTACACAATTCTAAAACCCTAACGGGGTAAACAATGGAATTGACGCGTACTCATACGACAAAGGTATGGAGTACACTTGACCCCATTCACAAATGGGTAGAGTTCCGGATATATAAGCTTTTACAAGGCTTACACAATTCTAAAACCCTAACGGGGTAAACAATGGAATTGACGCGTACTCATACGACAAAGGTATGGAGTACACTTGACCCCATTCACAAATGGGTAGAGTTCCGGATATATAAGCTTTTACAAAGCTTACACAATTCTAAAACCCTAACGCGGTAAATAACAGAATTGACGCGTACTCATACGACAAAAGTATGGAGTATACTTGACCCCATTCACAAATGGGTAAAGTTACGCATACATATGTTCAGACATGCAAGAATTAAAAACACTTGTACAAACTGAACAAAAAACTTTATATTCAAAAAATTCAAGCACCCACGTGATGCTTAATGGATTTACATAAAGTTCCTATTCTATACAAGAGGAAAACAAAAAGGAGGCACACTAGCCAACCTAAACCCTATTTTGTACCGCTGGTTCCCGCACCTCCTCCGGCACCACCAGCGGGATCTTCCTCTTCCGCATCAGGATAAAGCATCCGCAGGCGATCAACATAGTCCGCAGCCTCTAAACAATTGTCCAGTTCCTCTACACAGGCAAGGGACGTATCATAAAAGGAGGCTTCGGCCGCTTTAAGAAGAGACTCAGTATCCACGTCCCGAACCCCGGATCGCTCTTCGATATCACCGCCTATAGACATGACGTTCATATGGGAAATACAGCGGTTATAACCAGCTTTAAAACCAGCGTCACGAGCACGCTGCTTGACCAAGTCCAAGCCAGCTGCGGTCTCATGGGCATCCATGATAGCCTCAACAATCTGCAATAAAAGGAGCATAAGTCTCGGATGCTAATCCAAGCAAATATAAAGGCAACGGATACTTACACGCGCGATACCGTGAGTCCGCAACCACTCACGGTCCGCCTTCAGCTGGTCCATAGAGGACACCAAGGCATCCTTGGCCTCAACAGCGACATCAGCCCGCTCTTCCGCAACCGACACGCGGGCAGTAAGGTCTTCAACCGCGACCTCCCGGGCCTGAACCTCAGCCTGTCAAAAAACAGAAAACAGTTTACTCGATAAACATTTTCAAAACAATGAAGGAAATATACAACAGAGGTAACGAAACATACCAGAAGGCTGGCAACAACTTTATCCAAACGAATGCGCTCCGCATTCGCCTCTTCAAGAGCCTTAGAAGAACGGCTCTCCTTCTATTCGGCCTCTTCAAGGGCCTTTGCAGCACGCGCCCCGGCTTCCTTGGCCTCTTCAAGCGCCTTTAGGGCCTCGGCCTTCGCCTGCTGCGCTTTAAAAGCAATGGCCTCAGCTGCAGCTTTTTCCTTGCCCAAGGCAACGTTCGCTGCCTTGGCATTCGTTAACTCCTGCCGAGCACGAAACAGAGTGTCATTCTGCTTAGCCCAAGATTCATTCCACTTCTTACGCTCATTGGACAACTTTTCATTCCTACTCTTGCGTTCATCAGAAAGGAGTTTGGCAAGAGTACGAACCTGTTTAAGCTGAGCAGTGGCAGCCCACTCAGAGGTCTGTTTCTGCTTCTCAAAAGCAGCCCTATCTTTCTCAAGCTGCTCCGCACCCGCACGAGCAGCCTCGACCAACTTTTCCGCTTCAGCCCGCATGCGAGCAGCTTCTTCCTCGCGGCGGCCCAACACCTTGTAATCTTCCAAAATGGCATTTGCCACAATGGAAGATCCTATTAACATTGTCGAGAGCTGGTTTATACGCAGCTCACGAGGTGCGGCACGGGCACGTTCAACTTCGAAAGGGGTGCCCAGACCACCCAGAATCTCCTTACATGCCGAAGGGTCGTTGGAAATATCATCCCCCTGCATAACAGTCCAGGGGGGTCGGTGATAAACAGTACTTCGACCCTGGGTATAGGTGCGATGGTAATACTCCAATTCAGACTCCCCAGGCTGAATTGGAGTACCGGCAGACGAACCGGTACCCTTCTCACCAGCAGGAGATTTCTGCGGCTCAACATCATGCTGCCGCACTTCAGCACCAGTTTTTCGCGGTTCTGCATCAGACTGTTGCTTCCCAGAATCAGCAAACCGCACACTCAAATTATCTCCCTCATTGGGAGAGATCAGATTGTTGGACGAGTCAACGGTATCGAATATCTGGGTCGCAACCCTCTCTGCGGTACCCTCCTTCCGCACAGTTGACTCGGGCACCACCTTGACAGGAGGTGTCGAAGGTTCCTCAGTCACACCCGCACCCGCATCATGCGGCGGTGACTCTGGAGCATCAAAGATAGAGAAATCCTTATCTTGAAGCTCTGCAAAACAAAATCAAATAGCTATCAAAACACATGTTATACATCACACTTGAGATCAGCTAAACAACACTTACCAACGGTAACCGCAGGTTTCTTCGATGTCGGAACAGTCCTCTTAGACTGCAGCCTCCGACGTTTCGGTCCACCGGCACCAGCAGCCGTCTCTTCTACTGGCCTTTTCCCAGCACCAGACTGCGAGCCCGCAGCTGTACCCAAACCCTCAAGGGTATCAGATACTATCACATAATCCAAGTATCTACGAAAAGAAGAGTGAGAGATACCTGCCGCCTGCGGTACCAAATGAGGCACAACAGTGACCTCCGATATTTTCTTTTGGCGAAAGCGCACGCCTTTCACCGTCTGCCTCTTAGGCACACCCTTCGCATCAGGGTCCCTTAAGGCCCCAAGATCACCTGCATGAAAACCATGCAAGAAGTGAGTCAGTGCAACCATTATTGTTATCACAAGAATAAAGGATTCCTAAAACATACCTTTGCCCCGCGGCAACTCAACTGCTAATGCGGCCTCAGTAGGCACCCGGAAGTTATCTCGAATGATAACATTAAACTCCTCCTCGCCATCCGCACAAACAACTTTTTCCACCTGACCCTGGAAATCCGGGGCAAACATCCTCCATACAGGAGCCTCCTCTGATAGCAAACGCACAAATCAGTAACGCATACAAGGATAAGAAAGTTAAACAAATGAAAAGTACGTACCACCACTTTTCTCCCGCACCACGGGCTTCGACTTCTTGTTCCTCCTTGTCAACATCATGCGCAACACCCACAACTGTGTGTTGGTCAACTTCACAGACTCAATGGTCTGCAACTGCGGAAACCACTCCACAGTTTTCAAACTTGGGACCGCAATGGTCTCTGCTATGATCGTCTCGGTCACATTCCGAAACGTCATCTTTGCAACAATGGCAGCAGCCTTGATGTAAAAGAACTTCTTTTTCCACATCGTCATCCCCTTGGGAGGAGTCATCAGCTTGGGACTACCCTCTCGCTGACGGAAAGAAAAGAACCCCAAGGAGACCGTCATTTGATAAAACCGTCGGAAATCTCCAACGGTAGGCTCTATGCCAAGAGCACGAAAGGTGAATTCAAAATTTCGAATCCGTATCATACCAAACGGACTCAGTTGAGAAATGTGGACCTTGTACCACTCCAAAACCTCGACAACAAAAACAGTCAAAGGTAACCGGAGATTACAGTCACCAAAGAAATCTGCCCACATGGTCACGTAACCGGCCGGAGCATCGGCACCGGTGTCACCCTCCGATGGGTAACAGGCCCCATATTCAGGGGGCATTTGGACATCCAGAATCAGACGATCAAAGCTCTTCTTGGTCCACTTTAACGCCGGTAACCCACCACCGGCGTTTCCTCCCTCTTCCTCCTCTGCCGCCACCGGGGAGGAAGGCTCTGGGTTTTCACCCTCCACATTGTGTGGATTTGATTGTTCGGCCATCAGAAAATATCGGAGAAATGAAAGAACGTGAGTGGAAAAACTAAAAACCTCACCGGAACTTCAAGAAATATCGTCGGAGTAGACAAAGAACAAGTTTTCTCTCACCGGCAAATTTTTGAAATTTCGAACAAGTGAGGGGAAACCATGAACGGGTTCCCCTTATATACCCATCGCAATTAATGCAGAGGGGGAAAACGAATCATCACGTTCAAAAAGAACGAATTGCGCGACACCACGTGTCAAGCGCCGGTTTCGCTGACGGTTATCACGCGCGCGTGGCCGCCCACGCGCCTGACATAAGAGACGTTTACACTCTTTGCTACAGTGCATTTAATGCCTCGGGCAGTGCAAACGTCCTTTCATTTCAGCACATGCCAGGAAGATCTCACCAACTTCCACCAACTCACACGTGAGATCAGCCACGTAGGCAAGAAAAAGCGACTACATTATCCAACAATAAGCGGCATGCGGTTTCTCTGGTATACCGCACCATAACCCATACCGCATGTCGTTTTTTAACATACCCCTAAAAATAGGTAAAAATATATATCTCTATACTATAAGGGGGTATAATACCTATCCGCACTACCCACGAGCACACGTGGAATATGCGGACATGACACACACGAGCCCGTTCAGGTGTGTCAGATGCTCAGAACCAGCGTTGTTCTTTGGACTGAACCGCATCTCAGACACAGGTAAACCGCATCGCCTTCATTCTCTTCAAGCTTCAAATCCCTCCTGTCCGGTTCACAACCGCAGAGGGTACATGAACACCTTCTTTAACATAAAGAAGGAAGGGAATGTACGCGCGCGCACATCAGTAACCCTGTTTCCTGAACCTTCAAGAGCTACATCCGAGCAACACACCCGCTTCGAGCGAATATGGGAATGCAAAACCGCAGACACTCACGAGTAGCTACGGACATAACCATAGCTTCCGCAGACTGGTTGCTACGGAAGAGCCAAGCTAACTCCACATCACCGAGCGAAGCTACTTCAAGGCAAACTCGGTATTGGAGCGTGAAGGTAAGTGGCTCCAAAAAGAACGCAGATAAGCGCTCTAAACAAGCCCTTGTCGAACGGCAAGCGTCCGAACAGCGGTAACAAGTCTGCTTATGACTTTGTTTGCCCGTCTATGGGCCGCATAGAATAAGCAAGGGTGGGCATACCCTTGCCTATGACCATGTTTATTTACCCATAGTACAAATCTACATTGTTCGACAAAACATGGCCAACAATGACGCAACGAGGTAACCGCAAAGGACGTGCGGTTACTAGAGAGCTATGACGACAAACACGAAAACCCAACAAAAAAGGGATCGTCATCTCATGACTAGATGCTAAACATAAAGCTTGAGCAAAGCACTTACAAGCATCAACTACTTTGGATCCCGATCTCAGAGATTGATCCAAAGTTTCTTTTCTTCTTCATGCACCACTTCAACAAGTGGTTTGAAGACAAGACCATCTCTCAGAGGTTGAAAGCTCGTGCATACCTTCAAACCACCATCTCAGAGGTTGGTTCGAAGTTTGTGCAGCATTACTAACAAAGTCTCCAAGAGACCTTCGGCACAACAACAGGTGGCAACCCACCTGGTGACATAAAACGGCTGAGAATTTCGCATCAGACGAAATTCCTTCACCGGTACGGAAGAGGCGTCAGGTGACCCTTCCAGACCTCCAGCTTGATTTACATACAGAAAAGACCATCCACATGGTCTAGGATCTTCTCCAGACTCCAAACTACCTTCCAAACACCATAGTCCAGTACTCCTCCCACACACAACTTGTATGTGGCAGCAACACTAGACTGGGGGGACTTGAAGGGGTATGGTCCCAGATCTCGCGTCAGCATCAACCGCGAGTGACCATTACCCTTATCAAAACCCCCACCAGCTAACAACCTACTTGTGCCCATGCGAGAACGCGTCGGCACAAGGGTTGAATCCAATCTATCTAGTAACGAAGGAGGACTTACATGGAACATGAGAACGGTAGAGTGATGCGACATAGTATCACATCTGGTGTATGAAAACGGAAGTATTCATAGCGATGCGGCCTCGCACCGCGTCCAGTGAACACTTCTATCAATATAAGGAAGCCTTACCTTAGGCATAGAAGAAAATGAACATAACGGTGCGGCTGGCACCGCACCATATGGGCATTTTCGTCACGACAAGGGATGCAGGCAAATAGTCTCCGCGGACGACGATGCGGCCAGCACCGCATCTCGCGTATTTCTTGATCACAAGTAGGAGACGCGGTAACCTCAGACGTTACCGCACGCAGCGATGCGGCTTGCACCGCATCCTATGCACTCAACAAATGGGACTGACACCACAGTGCAAGTGGCACCAATGGCAGTTATCTGTCAGAGCTACGTAAGCAATGGACTGACGTGGCGTAACCTCCACAACCGACAAGCCTGACACACCTGCAAAGGTGCAGCACGTCGTCAGTCCATCCATCATCCTCCTCCTTCACTCCTCGGCTATAAATACCAACCCCAAACCAGGTTTGAGGCATCTCTTCACAACTCTCTCACTACTACTACTATCTTACTTTGCTTCCCAAGCAAACTACTGATTCTCACGCCGGAGAGTGGTAACAAGGAGCACCCCCCACCCCATCCTCCTTGTTACGAGTCACGGCTTGTTTCCTTGTGCAGGAGATCAACCACCGGTGATCCAGCCAGCGATCCTCGAGAGGAAGGGATTAACCCTTCTTGACGAGACCAGTGTGTTAACCCTGCTCGGTTAACCATTGTTTCATCAATATTTATATTTATTAATAACAAAATTTTAAAACTCAAGTTACGAATTCAGTTCATATTCACATCAATTCGGAAACATAAAATAAAATTTATTTGGATTGCTCAAATGTGATTAAATGCAATTTATTGGTTTTCAATAGTATCTTATTCTTTAATACAACCACATCCAAAAAGCATTGCCAAACATGAAGCATTTTCACAAACTTACCATTGACAACAGCAATAACAAATCTTTCACACCTCTAAATAAAATATAAACCTTGACGATGAGCGATAAAACCAAGCCTTCACATAAGGTAAGCGCCAATACTTACCCGCAGACCGATTGAAGTTGCACCTGGAATTACATCGCTTCCAAAGTCATTCTCCTTTGTAAACTTCTCTCTCAGCAAATCCAACATTACATTCTTACTGAAAACATATATTCCCATAGTTGACATGACACAAATGAATATGTGGGTTGTTATCTACGTATTGAACCCAGCATAATTGACACCCTACTCCATATACAGGTCCGCCAGGTAGCTCCACATCATTGACATTGAGATTAGATTTTCTAGATGTTCAAAAGAACAAAAATAAGAAGGTACAAAGGGTTAGACACTGTGTTACATAATAAGAATGACAACTCAACAAATTTTATAGTTAATTAATCACTATGCTTAATGCAGATTACAGTAAAAAAAAGAGTGGTGTGTAGTTTAAGTGCATTGGGTTGAAGAAAGTGATGGATTTTTTTTTTTTGTCACAGGTCCTACATGTCACACCCCCAAAATACCACCTAAGGAATGTCCCTGCTAGGTGTGTGACGTACCAATAACGAGCCACTAATTACATTGAACCCATACAAGTTTATAAATAAAATCCTCATTATTAATGAAAATACCATCAACAAGTTTAAATGAAAACCAACATGTTCAGCGGAAGCAAATAGTAAACCAAAGTCAAAATGTTCAAAACCAATGTATACTGTCAATAATCAATCAACTGAATCCTTCCAGTCGACCCATGACCTCTCCAGCTACTTCAGACAGCAAGTTCCCATCAAAATACCTAACGACCTGCGAGCATGTAACAAGTGTGTCAGACAATGCTGGTGAGTTCATAGTTTTACGAAAACGTTGGTTACCAAGTATTTAGTTAATCCATTGAATTTAAATCCAAAGTAATGCTGATAATATCTCGATACTGAACAAGACGGCTCCTGATGTATGTTTTGCCCGTTCCCCAGTGCTCCTATCACAACATTGGGCATGACTGGGTCATTAGTTCACAACCGTCCTCCCCGGTACAGTGTGAGGGTGCCAAACCTAAGTAGCGCTACCAACTAATACCACGTTACCTCCCCGGTAACAAAAGATGGGACTTAAGAATGATAGGGTAAGATTATTATCCAACATCCCCGTTTTACCCAAAAGACTTATCCCTCCCCAGGATACCCACTGACTGTCCCAACCACCGGGACGCATGCTCAATAGATGAACTCACCTTTGGTTTGCTCGGTAAGATTAAAACACGTATTCCAAGTTGGTCAATTAGTTCCTATTGTAATTACCAATAACAATCAGTTTCGCATGCTCGTAAATCACGCATCCCATGCACAATTAATTCACGTTCACATTGTTTGTACATCGCACATTTATAGTACTTGTAGCATGTAATTCGAGTCATACAATCAATCTATCAACATATCAGTAAGTAAATCAAGTTAGCAAGTCTCTTAAGCTTTGGGTGACCCAATGCCACCCATCGGCCCAGCTATGGCCCAGTTAATTCCCAGCCCAATTACAAGTGCCCCCATGAAACCCAGCCCGCATAACATGCGGCTGGCCCAACTCATCTAGCAGCCCAACCCGGATAAGTTATCAACCCCCCCTTAATCAATCCATAATAATTGTTTAATCATCGGCCCACACCCCTAAACTATGCAGCCCAAAGTGTTCACATTTTTATTAGCCCAAATCCTATACCCAATTTATTAAATGGTTGTTTCAATATCTGATACTTTCCACATACAATTTGCAACCACTAATGTCATCACATATCATCACATTAGTAACCAGTGGGGATCGACCAATTAATATTATCATTCTGTTAACATATCTTACCATACAAATGGGTAACCAATCAACAATTATTTCATTTATACAAGCAGCCCATTTATGAAACACCAAGCCCAAAACTAGAAGATCAAATTATGTGTGTGTGCCCAATAGGTATATGCGGCCCAAGTGAATAACCCAATTTATCTCATATATTGCATCATCTATTCAGTCCTGTTTTGACGTCTTTGTTTACTGGTTCATTAATCCTTAACATACATAATCACTACATCAAGTCCCTATACATGGCACATTAAATCAGTCATCATCTTATCAAAATTACCAAGTGTAGTTAATCACATGTATTCCTCTAGCATGACCCTATCATAAGACAAGACTTAATTTACGTGTAAAGCAAGATGCTAAATTAATTGATACCTACTTCCTAGTTTACATACATGCCACGACATCCAGTTCAAGAATTTACAATACCATCAAACCCATTGCAACCATAATACGAATACATGTATATATATATATATATATATATCAAACAGAAGATTTCACACATGAACAATATCACACAACCATGAAAATCAGCAAGTACGACCACTAACCAGGGTCTCGGTTGATCAGAATGTTATTTCGAACAGGGGGGTCTGCTACTGCCTTCGTAAATTAAGAGAGAAGAGGTAGGGTTTGTTTTGGTTTGTGCTTTAAATCTAATCTAATCAAAAACATATTACGTATCCATATAATATGTGAGTTTGGGGCGGTGAACTTCTTTGGGGCCGGACAATAGGATTAAACCCATAATAATATAAAAAACATAATAGGCTTGTGTTTAGTCTAATGGGCTTGTGATTAATCTAATTAGTTTAGGGTGCGGCCATTAG
Source organism: Helianthus annuus (assembly GCF_002127325.2). Lineage (NCBI taxonomy): Eukaryota > Viridiplantae > Streptophyta > Magnoliopsida > Asterales > Asteraceae > Helianthus > Helianthus annuus. Next base: position 41,238,279 of record NC_035438.2, read on the forward strand.
TTTAGGGTGCGGCCCGCTCGAACAAGTGACACTAAGACATGGCACGACTAACACACTCGGGCATAACCCGACACGTTTGCGTTAATCAATTAACCGTAGCAAGAATGTGAACGAGAAACAACGAGGAGCCAGATTTACAAGACTAACCTTGGAAGTTCGGGTTGTCACACTACCTGTCTTGCACAAACCTGTGAATTGGGACCCACTTAGAAAAGTTCCTAAAAAGAATGTAATCAAAATTAAGGTCAAGATGAGGTGTCATGGCCCCTCGAAGTCTAAAATGTTAACTAATTGGGATTTAGTTCCCATAATAGGTGCCTGCTTCATGCTACTGCATTGACCAAAGTTTTGGCCTAAATCCTGACTCATGTTTCTTTTTATTACCAACTTCATGCAGGCTCTTTAAATTGATATTGAAGGGAGCTCGAGCCAAGCTTTTAGTTTGTTTGAGGTTGTTCTCTAAATGGATCGAGCCGAGCTCAAGCTTTGGGTTTTACTTGTGAGCCGACCTCGAGCTCAAATAAATAGGCTTGAATTGAGGCGAACTCAAGCTCGACCCTGCTCATTTACACCCCTAATTTTGTCACCAGCTCTAACGGTAAAAAATATATTAGTTATAAGTGAATAATTCAATTAGTGTATGTTATAATGCTTATTTAAATTTTGTTTCCAACTATTGCAACATTGGATGCTGTTACTTGCATTATTGTTTCCAACTTTCCTAATTTGTGGACCATACACAGAATGATCAATGATGTAGTTATTATATGAAACCTTTATTGTTTGTTCATTATACTGATGGGAAAAAGTGTTCATATAAATACATTCCTTGCCTGAATTTGCATACGCACGCGACAGATGACGGTTAGTGAAGCAGAGTTGAATTGGGTAAGAACATAAATGTTGTTTATATTGCTGTCTAAGTAGTTGCTGACAGGTTTGTGTCATATCTGAAATGCATGCCCCTAAATTATGATAAATCGTTAAAAAATGGAAAAATGCATAAGGTAAGCGCCTATACTTACCCGCAGACCGATTGAAGTTGCACCTGGAATTACTTCCCTTCCAAAGTCATTCGCCTTTGTAAACTTCTCTCTAAGCAAATCCAACATTACAGTCTTACTGGAAACATATATTCCCATAGGTGCAATAAACGGCATTTCTTGTGCTCAGCGGAGTATAATTCCAGTAGAGTATAATTTCACCATCATCTAGTCAATAACAGGAACAAAATCAGCATCTCAAAACCGAACTAAAAAAATTAGGGTTTACACCCATCATCAGACTACAGATCAAATTCACCTCTCAGATCTGCAAATGCCCACCATCATCGAGTCAAAAAGGAAACAAACCAACGGCCTAAAACCAGAATAGAGGGGTATGTGGAATCATTCGTCTAAAAGGGAGGCAAGTTAACCAGAGCTATAACATACCATAGATCAAGACCCAATATGTAGGGTGATGGTAGGGATACGACAATTTGAGGTACAGAACAGCACCATCGCCGCCTAGGAGAACGCCACGAACAGAAGGTCCCGACAGCCCCTGTTAATCCCACCTCTTCTCTGTATATGTTTGTCTCTCTAACTTCATCTTCGTCGTGGATAGGGTTGATTAGGGTTTGGGAGAGATGGAGATGCAAATCAATGGTGATGGGGAGGGAGCCGGTTGTGAACGTGACGAGGTTGACGCTGATTAGGGTTTGGAACGAAGCATTAGAAAATGCCACGTGGCATTTAAAGCATTTAAATGAATAGAGAAGAGAAATGTTGACAGCTGGAGTTTCTTGGATTCTTTTATTAGATTTAGATTAATAAATATCTAATAATCTAATATTTCTAAACATATAATAACAAATAACTATAAATATCTAATTCTAATAAAAGACTTCAAATAATACCACATGACATTCTCTCATTCAATTCATTAATGATATTACTAATAAAAGACTTCAAATAATACCACATGACATTCTCTCATTCAATTCATTAATGATATTATTAATTCACTAATATCTAATCCTAATTTATGATTAAATAATATATAAATTATCTATGATTTTATTGTTTCTTAAAATGGATAAGTATATGGTTTTATTTACTTTATCTGTTTTGCGTAAATCAAGTATAAATATAATTAAATGATTTCTTTACCTTTTGAAAAAAAAAATTGTTATTGTCTAAGAAACATGGTGTTACGTTATTAAAAACGTTAATTTTTTTAATTATATGCATTAATATTTCATATCAACACCACAAAAAATATATAAAATAATAACACTCGGATTTGAGTTTATATATTAAAAATAGTGAAGTGAAGTGATTATTTAAACTAAATGGATGAATTTATCTGTTAAATCTATTAAATCAAACAACATTAAATTAATAGGTAATAATATTATTAATGAATTGAAAAAAGAAATAATAATAATAATAATAATAATAATAATAATAATAATAATAAAGGAGAGAATGTCACATGATATTTACATAAATTTAAGAAAAGAATGTCATGTGACATTAATTTTATATTATTACAGGAGAAAATGACATATGATATTAAAATAAATTTAAGAAGAGAATGTCATGTGACATTAACTTGATTATTTTATTAGTATTAGAAGATTGGTAATATCTCTACATTATCTATACCAATTTCGCTAACGGTGAGCATAAATAGGTCCGGACCGATATTAACCGACAACCGCCCCGAAAAGACACCTGAACCGGATCGAACCGAATCTAGTAGGGTTGAAAATCCGTTCCAATATTTATACTTAATCAGGTTGGGTTGGTCCAAAAACAGGGTAAAAAACGAGATCAAACAGTTGGAACTAATTTATTAAAGATGTAACAGATAGGTTCTTTTGTTTCGGGCTTTTGGCTCTAGGTTATGGGCTAGTATAAGCAGCCCATTTGAGATATGATTTTTTTATTACCTACTTAACTAATTCATGGCAAAAACAAGCCATCATTCATCATTCGCTTTTTTGATCATTAACTTACGTTTGTTCGGTATTATGTTTAAGAGTAAATTACTTTTTGAGTCCTTATGTTTTAGTGGTTTTAACCACTTGAGTCCAAAATCAAAAAGTTTAACGCCCCGAATCCCTAGTCATTTATTTTATAACGTTTTGAGTCCAATTTTGTTCATTTTATAACGATTTGAGTCCAAAAAATTGGACTCAAAAGGTTAAAATTTGGACCCAAAAAGACTCAAATGGTTAATGAAAATGCTTATAGGGACTCCGGTCATTAAACTTTTTGATTTTGGACTCAACTAGTTAAAACCACTAAAACACAGGGACTTAAAAAGTAATTTACCCTATATTTAAATTCCTTGGTATTTTTTGGATGTTTGGATACTTGAATTATAAAGTTTTTGTTTACATCTTTTGATGTTTTCAGCGTTTGGCAATGAAAATAGGAAATATATCACACACATCAACATTTGGTGACATGTTTTGTCAAATATTTCTTTAGGACATGTTAACGAACACTTGGTATGCAAAGAGTTTAACTATGGATATTAGACATTATCATGAAACACAAACAATATATAAAGCTTAATTAACTTGCAAATTTAATAATTGTCATGAAACATAAACAATTATATATCACAAAGGTATTTACAGGTCGTTAAAATAAATTCAAAGTAGGCTTCACAATTGACAATGAATAACAATTAAAGAAATTCAAACATAGGAAAAAACAATGTAATGGAATTCATACCTTTAATTTGATTGAATGGATTGAAATTAAGGACCCCATTACCTAATTCCTAAATGCCATACATGATACACCCTAGTTTAATGATTCATTATATGTCGTTCATATGGTTTCTTTGTACAGTGGCTTCAACTCATGGGTTTTGAACATGAGACACATATAGGGTCGGGTATTATACCTGCGACCGAGATACCCGATATAATAAATAACTGGATCCGACCCTATATTTAGGGTGTGTAAATCGGGTATGATATTACGGTCGAGTCGGTTCTCGGGTCGGGTCGAGTAATAACAAATGCTCACCCCTAAATGTCACACCCAAACCGATGACGGAATCATCGGGGCGCGACACTAGTCGAATCAGATTGCTGAAGAGAATCCACAACAACTATATTGTGACAGTATTTAATGCGTTCATTATCCCATACTAATAAACAATTTACAACCACATAAGCTGTCACGAATTTCATGTCCTCTCAAACAATTCAAATCCGACAACCTAGATTTTAGGTGAGTTTCTAGACTTCCTAGCTTGATTTGATGTAGACTGCGACTAGACCTGCAACATACGTTAAAACAACGTCAATACAAAAGTATTGGCGAGTATACAAGTTTTGATAGAGTAGCGTAAATAGTTAAAAGTGCTGCGAATTACCAAATACATAAACGAGATACCTCAACATACATGCATACAAGACAGATACTACCAGCTAAGTCACTCAAGCTGCGATTGCGATTGCTATTCATCCTAACTAGACCCTGTCGGGTTCTATAGTACTATACTAGTTAAGGCGGGACCTTGCGAGTATAAGTCCTAACACATATGTAACTAGCATCACGTGTAAATATGCATAACAGTTATTCGCAAGTGATAACAGTTTGATTGAATAATTCGTTTTGATAAATTTGATTTGATAGAAACGTATGCTACACCCAAAATGCGATAAAAAGGGGTTCGAGTATACTCACAGTCGGTGCTCAGCAAGCAAACACAACTTGGTTGGATTGAAGGGAGTGCGTCTGAGATTAGCCTGATTACTTATTGATTGCGTAAGCATTGAATAGTGCGTTAAACAGTGGTGATGAACCAAGTGTCGGATGGTAATCCGATCGGATGGCCAGTCGATCGGGTGGCAATCCGTTCGGATGGTCATCCGATCGGATGGCCATTCGATTGGATTGTCACCTCGTTTGGTAAGGATGTGTTTGTGTATGATGGTTTGTATTTTGAAGTTTTCGTTGTAGCATTTTGAAAACAGAGAAATATCTCTACCTTTTAGGTCGACTGATCGGACGGTGGTCCGATCGGGTGACGATCCGATTAGTAGGACACTTAGTGAGAACAAGTTCACAGCAGTTTGTCACTCGATCGGATTGCAATCCGATCGGGTGGCAATCCGTTTGGAACTGACTATGTATTGAACATGTTGAAAATTGTTTAAGTGTTGAAGTATCAAACATCACATGGTCGGATGGTTGTTCGATCGGATGGCAATCCGATCGGATGGCAATCCGTTTGACGTTCAAAATTTGAAAAGTTAAAATAATAGTTTAAGTGAGTAACCAAGTGCAAGCCGATCGGACGACAATCTGTCCCGGCGGCCTGGTCGTCTTGATACTTGGTCGCTTTGATAGTTTTGCGGTTTTCTCGAGACGGTATGTCATCGTGCCAAACAACAGAAACCCCATCAAGACTCAAGTAACCCGATCGAACAGGAATCAACCTAGTCCGATCAGTCCTCTGTTCGAGACGGTTGTTCATGTTTAACCCGAAATCGGTAGTCTCTTTAATAGAACTCAGATCTTGAGCTGACACATCACTAAGAAAGAGTAGAAGATCAGAACGAGCTCTGATTCTATCGGTTTTGAGTGCATGTGAGTGTAAAAGAGTTGAAAGAGAGTTGGAAAAGCTTCTTTCAATCCTTTTAACTCAAGAATGTTTAGATCTATGTGAAATCGTTGTGAAATCATGTGGAAATCATTCAGGTCTGAGTTGTTTTTGGTGGAATGAGGCCAAGACTTGAAGTTCATAAGAACTCCATGATGACATCATCCTAGAACACCTCAAATCCACTGGTTTCACGGTTAAAAGTTAAGATTCAAAGGTGAAAATGATGAAGAGGTGCATGTAGATCATAGAATTACAAGATTTGAGGTTGAAACTTACAAGAATCGCGAGAAATTGAGAGGGAATAGCCCCAAAGCGTGCTGGTCGAGTGAGAGTTGTCATATCACTTGAACAGTGATGTGACAAGGGCTATTTATAGGTGAAGAGGAGAGAAGGTGATGGAGTGCCATGGATCGGATGACAATCCGATCGGGTGGCTGTCCGATCGGTTGGTAATCCGATCGGGTGGCTGTCCGATCGGTTGGCAATCTGATCGGGTGGCACTCCGATCGGTTGGCTGTCCGATCGGTTGGCAATCTGATCGGGTGGCAATCCGATCGGTTGGCCGTCCGATCGGTTAGCAATCTGATCGGGTGGCAATCCGATCGGTTGGCCGTCCGATCGGTTAGCAATCTGATCGGGTGGCAATCCGATCGGTTGGCCCTCCGATCGATCAGTCACTCGATCGGTGGTCTCCGGCGAACTGCGTTTCGATGTTTCGTTTTGTTCTTTAAGCTTTGCGATAGTTTGGTTACGCATCTTCATACCAACATTCATATATTTATTATAATTAGTCACAAAGGGTCGTATAAATATCCACATTTCAAAGTCTGTGTTGCAATAATCGAGTTGCGCGTTTCGAATATGCGTTGCGTTGCGACACATCACGACTATCGAGGAGGGTAGAATAGGTCCTCACTCGACGTCATCGTGAGTGTTAGTACGTGCGATGTGATGTGTTATAGCGATAAAGTATGCGTAATATGCGAAAATCTTGCGAAATAGCGATGTATGCGATATAGCTATATTATGATCCGAATCTTTGGTGCTAGGCGTAACGAGTATAACGAGTAGTAACAACGCACGAACGTTCGGGTTGTTACACTAAATTTCACATATCAGTGGCATTAGTAGGCGGGTTTTTTTCTGTATATATTTTATAATTGTAATATTTAATTATCATAATTTATTTTTCCCTTATAACTTTGCAAAAAGACGGTTTATAAGATTTTGAGTAATGTTCTTAGTCTTATCTACGCATATGTATAAACTTTATTTAAAATCGAGTTCTAAATACTAATATACAAGTAATTAAGGCACAAATCTATCTCGTGGTTAGTTTTCTTTCTTTTTTTTTTATTATATAAAATGATAATGTTTACCTTTTCCTCATTTTAGTTATATAATATAACATTTGAAAAAAAATTCTAATAAACAGTTGCGACATGCTTACTTTTATTTATGATTCCATATAAGTTTTATCCGAACATGTCAAATATAGTTGTTTTTTTTTATTCTTTACCATGAAACCCGACCTGATATCGTCTGAATAACACTAGTACCGACATTGCATTCGTTTTTTATGGTTTTCTTGACGTGACAGTATACAAGCTATGGCGAGCGCCGATATGGTAGTGATACCGTGCTTAACCGAACCGATACCGGCCAATCAACATCGGTGTCAGTACCAATATTCATTTCTACGATTACGATCAATGTAAAACACCTGTCAGTATCCTCCTAAGCATATCTCTTTCAATTATTATACCAAGGGTCGGTATCATACCGATATTGTAACAAACATAACCAATATTGTAACAAATCGAACCAACACCAACTAAAACGCCGTCGCGGAGCGCAGGAAATCTTACCAGCTTTAAAGTAATTACATGGAAATAATTGTGTGTTCAACCATTCAAAATCGGTGTTATTGAAAACTGTTACACATTTCTTTTTCTTAGGCTACCCGTAGTGGGGTTCGACCTCCTGGCAAATTCAAGCATGGCGCCTCTATAGCTCCGCCAACACCACTACAGCGGGCGCTATGGGGTGGGTTTTTCCATCTCCTGTTATCCTCTTCGCGGCGTCATCCTCTACACAATGTTTCCCCCACTCACACACATATATATACATACATATGTATGTATAATTGAAGGGGTTATATAACCCTCTTACCACTACACCCTCTTATAACATATAGCACCATAAAACCCTTCTCTTACCTTACGTATTTCACTATTTGTCGCATAACGCCTAAAAAAGGGGCTTTATGATATAATCCAATAACGAAACTTATGATATAATCTTTGTGAAGTCCCAATTCCGTTTCTCCTAAAAATCTTTACCAAGTCCACCATCTCATCTCTTTTTATCGTATCAAATCAAATCAGGAACGAGATCTCGGTACCTCCTCCTCCTCGTCATCAACGACGTCGTATCTCTTCCGCAATCACCGGTGAGTATTCTTCATCATGGATGCCCAATACATGAACAAACACTTGTTGATTTTGTGGTCTACGATGAATTCGATTAACTTTATCTGATTCACTCGTTACAAAACTCTTCAATTGACGTTTGATCAGTATCTGATCGTGTTTATTGAGACTGATTAGTATTGTATTTCAGATCAGTTGTTTTTGTCATCGTGTTAGGGTTTATCGGCTACTGCTTTTGAATCTGTTACTAATTGAGTTTGTTTTATTGATTGTATGTAATTGAAATTTGATACTTGTAGACGCACATTTAATTTGGTGTACCAGTTTACATATGTTTTTATATTTCATTGCTAGGTTAGAAACTAGTATTACACGGGTCGAATAAAGGAAATATTAAATAGTTAGTAATCAAGATTTAGGAATATTATAAAAACGATATTTTGATATACGAGAAGCGCGAAAAAGAAGTACAATTCGACGGGGTGAAATATGAGAAGTGGGAAAAGAATCTTGGGCTCGCAGAAGTGTGATGTGTGGTGCAGTCAGTTAACTATTTATTGGGTATGGATGAACTGAGAAATGTTTTTGTGATGGAAAGTAGCAAATTTGTTTGCCATTTGATTTGATCTTTGCTCTTAATCTTGAATGTTTGAACTCCATGTTCCCGTAATTTATCTAGTGTTTTTATCTCGTTTGGTTGTATTATGTCAATTGTGAAGTGTTACGAAACATAACACTATAACAGTCAGTGAAAGTGCCATATTAACCGAGTAAGATGAATTGGTAACTTGAGCATATGCTGTAGTGATCAGTTTATCTGTTATCAATATCCTTTATAAGACTAATATTGATTAATGGCTGCATAACTGTATCCAACAAAGCTGCTGAGTCTTTTAACTTTACTTCTTGTTTTCGAACTCGGGCTGGTGCCTGGTACATATAACTCTGCTTATTCATTAACATAAAATTAATTGTTGATCTTTATTTGTTTTTTTTTTTTCAGATATTAGTAAGTAGCATAACTAATGTACTGGTGCTGGTGTATATTTCTTCTTTCTGATACCTGAAAGTTGTCTTTTTACTGTTCTTTTGTCTGCAAACTCACAGAGTAGGATAAACATCCTGCTAGGAAAAAGACTTGGTGAGAATGTCCGATCAAATAGCAAAAGGCCTGGAGTTTGAGAAGAAAGCTGAGAAGAAGCTCAACGGCTGGGGATTTTTTGGGTCAAAGTATGAAGATGCCGGCGATTTGTATGAAAAAGCTGCCAACTGTTACAAGCTCGCAAAATCTTGTTAGTATCAATGCCCAAGCATTCATATTACTCTTTCTTATGCTTTATTTTGTGTTTCAATCTTCAGTTTATCAAATCTAGTAAATGCTGCGATTTCCTTATGTTTTGATGATAGAGTATGTGTCCCAGAATCTGCAGTTATGTTCGTTTTGGTGGCCTGTATTTGTTTGCTTTAGTCGTTTTTCCTTGTATATGAGTAGAATGCTGAACATGCTAATCTTGACAAATAATTTTTCAGGGGACCAAGCTGGAGCTGTATATGTCAAGCTGGCGAAGTGCCATCTGAAAGTAAGTGCTCAATGCTCGTGTTCTTAGCTCATTTGATTGTCCCACTTGTATCATGTCGTCGTTTGACGAACCCATTTTAATTATGGATTTATGTTTTCTAGATGGATAGCAAACATGAAGCTGCGAATGCTTATGCTGATGCAGCTCATTCATACAAGAAAACAAACACCAAGGGTAAGCATGCATAAAGTTGTTGGTTGCATCTGTTTAAATCACCGCTGCTAACATATTTCATCTACCATCCACTTAAACAAATCAATTGCAATTTGGTAATCTGAATAAAGTTGTTTTAAGTTTCTATCTTCCGTTTGATCTGGTTTAGCCTTTTTATTTGCTTCAAAAATATCGGCCACTCAAAAGTAAAAATTTATATCTGCGTTTTTAAAAAACTTATCCATTGTTTTTCTTGTTGAATTTGTGCAGAGTGCATAGCTCACCTAGAGCAAGCATTGAATTTGTTCATGGAAATTGGAAGACTCAGCATGTCCGCCAGATATTGCAAGGTACATCATATGTTTGCAGGCGTGCTATCATGTTACTATAAATCAACTTTTCTCATGATTTAAATTTTAAACCCTCTCAATTTCGAAATATAAGTCAGTTCATATGATTTATTGATTCTTCCTTTTTTTAGGTTTAGCCAGCATAGTTTATACATTATATATATTAAATATCAACTTTCTTATGCATTAGAGCTTGTACAATGTGCTTTGTTTATTCGTTTTTAATTTTTCTATTTTTTTTTTCTTTTTAACCCTTATACTTTCATCTTTTACAAATTTGTCATAAAGCTTTTATCATTTTTAACCCCAACACTTTTCCATTTTCAACTTTAGTCCCCTATACTTTTCATCTATTACAAATTTTCCGTTTAACGTTTTGGTCTAAATTTTGCGAGCTAACACGCTGGTTCCACGTTTTTACGTGGTTCAACCTTTTTATGTCTACTGTCCCAGTTTAACGGTCCCGTCGCAACACGCGGGTTCTAAGTCGAGTTAGTTATTATTTTTCATGTTTTAATTTTTGCGCGTTAACACGCCGCAACAGGCATGCGTGGTTCATAGTTATCATTAGCGTCCATAGCAGACGCAATCGCGAATAGCGTAGCGACGCGGCCATATGCCGCTATAAGGTACTATGTGACCACATATCGATCAAATAGCGACGTCTGGCGGCAAATTCCGGTGCCGGTGCTGCAACTTCTGCCAGAAACGAGGAAGAAGGAAACCGAAGGCTCAAATTGATGGAAAGAAAGAAGCGATACCTTATTTTGATGACGTTCATAGTAGTTTTCCCACTGCTATTCTGTAATTTCATGGCCGTCGTATACGGATCTGGACAGCGGAGGTTACAATTGGGGTGACAAATTAGCTATTTTAGGTTTATATTAGTTTGTGTAGTTTTACAATTTAACCCCTCAAACTTGTAAATTTTTACATAAAAAGAGTGAAATTAGTTTGTGTGTTTTAACATTTAACCCCCTCTATCTTCACTAGTTTACATCTGGTTCTTAAACTTGCAAATCTATACATATAAAGTATAAAACTAACATTATAATATATGTATATAATTATAAATAGCTATATTTTTATTTTTAAAATTTTCTACTACCTTATCGCTAAACATGAAATAGCGGGCGCTATTTCGTCGCGATCACTACGTTGCATATAGGTAGGTATTGATCGCTATTCGCTATCGATAACTGTGGCGTGGCTGAACGTTTTTATGTCTGCTTTCCGTTCTGTTTAACAATCTCGCCGCAAAGCGTGGTCCGATACCCCCTTCAACCCACGGATTCGATAAAACGTTTCAACATTACTTTTTTCACGGTTTTACACCTCGCCGCAACGCGGTGGCTTAATGCTAGTGTTGGATTTAAATATCAAGAAATTTAAAAATCTGAAAGTAAAGGTAACTAGTAAATTGTCATCGCTCTTTGCAGGAAATTGCTGAATTATACGAACAGGAGCAAAATTTGGAGCAAGCCATAGCTTACTATGATAAAGCAGCCGATCTTTTCCAAGGTGAAGAAGTGACAACTTCTGCAAACCAGTGCAAACAGAAAATCGCACAATTTTCAGCTCAACTGGAACAGTAAGTTGTACCTTTTATCCGTATGGATCCTCTTAATAATAAAAATAAGCAAATCGCAAGAGTTGAAGTTTGATGTTTTAGTTAAGGGGTAAACATGTCATTATTAAAGTTGAGGGGCTAACGTTGTTTATTATTTAAGTTGAGGGGCTAAAGCTGTTTTAGTTAAGGGGTTAAACATGTCATTACTAAAGTTGAGGGGCTAAATTTTTTTATTATTAAAGTAGAGGGGATAAAGTTGTTTGATGTTGACAAAATAGCATATTGGCCCACGGGCTCATAGTCTAATAATTTATAGTTTAATAGTATATATAATATAACCTCACAATTTGTCTCCAGGTATCAGAAAGCTATAGAGATTTACGAAGACATAGCACGACAGTCGCTCAACAATAACTTGCTAAAATACAGTGTTAGAGGGCATCTACTGAATGCTGGCATTTGCCAACTCTGTAAAGGCGATGTTGTTGCAATCACAAATGCATTGGAGCGTTACCAGGTCAACTTTGATTTTCCAAACGTCTTAATTGTTCATTACAAAATTTTGGTCTGTTGACTGAAAATGTCAATTGTTTATGCAGGAATTGGACCCCACGTTTTCAGGAACACGCGAATACAAATTGCTCGCGGTATGTTACTGAAAACTTGTTTGTTGTTCTGGGACAAAACGTGTAACAGGTTTAAGGTTTTTTTTTTTCCGTCTTATGGCAGGATTTGGCTGCTGCTATGGACGAAGAAGATGTTGCAAAGTTCACTGATGCTGTCAAGGAGTTTGACAGCATGACTAAGCTGGTAATAATAACTTTATTGCGGGAACAATTCGTGAACCGAACGTTCAGCGAACAATTCGTGAACCGTTTAGCGGGAAGTTCGTTTGAGTTCGTTTGTTTAATAAATAGTTAAAGGAACGAACATGAACGTAGGCCGCGTTCATTCATTTATGTTCGTGAACGTTCGGTAACATGTTCGTTTGTGTTCGATAGTTCATTAGGGTTTTTTAATTTTATATCTCTTCTAAATACTTCAAAATTCCAGCTAATAAACTATTTAATAAATATTAGTGTGTTGTATAGTATATAATATATTACATACCTTTTAAAAATATGCCCGTTTGTGTTCATGAACGTGCGTTTGTGTTCGTTACCTAAAATTAACGAACGGACACGAACACCCGCATTCCCTTAATGAACAAATACGAACAAAAAAACCTTGTTCGGTAGGTGTTCATGAACAGTTCGTGAATGCATATATTTCCTTAACAAAGCAGCCCTAGATATTATGACTGAATATATATATATATATATATATATATATATATATATATATATATATATGTGTGTGTGTGTGTGTGTGTGTGTGTGTGTGTGTATCAGAATTTGACATATAAGTTTGACATATTAACATTATTGGCTGGCATTTAGGACGAGTGGAAGACATCCCTTCTATTGAGAGTGAAACTGTTGCTGAAGGCCAAGGAGGAAGAGGATGACGATGATCTTACTTAAGTTCATTCTATTTGATGTACCGTAACTCGATTTGTTTTTTGTTCTTGTGCTTTTTATGTGTGTGCATTTAAAGAGGTGGGTTTTTCTTTTTGGGAGTATGTAATTCCATTTGAGCAAATATATTTGGATTGTGCTGGGATTTGGGTTTTTCTAGAGGATGATGATAGATACAACCGTCGTGTGCATGTAATGTAAAACTGGTGTTTCTTAAATAACAGAATCCGTTTAGCTCTGATCAACTGTATAACTGAATTTCTCCAACAGGCAATGTGTGTACATGGTTCACATGGAAGGCACAGATTGAGATTATGTATATGTTCATCATTCTAGTAGGGTAACTTTTTTTGGGGTTTTGATGATCAGTTAGTGCTGTACTTCTCATCTTTAAGCATGGGGTTTAATTACAAACATCAAAACAGACCGGTTCTGGTTCCAAAGCGTGCGCAAGTTTTTTTATTCCAAAGCAGTTTTGGTTCTCGTCAACAAAAGTCAAAACAGACCGGTTCTGGTTCCAAACTGGTCTCCGAAGAAAAAGTGATTGGTTCAGTTTCAAACCGCTTCTGTTTTTTAGCTGGTTTGGCTCGGTTTGAATCGGTTTCAATAAAGGGGATCCCAAACCTACTTGTTTAACCGGTTACAAACTAGTTCCGCCTAAACCGATTTGATTTTAAGTTTCGGTTTGGGTTCCCTACTGGTTTTTTTGCCTACCTCTAGAAGATGTTGATCTTGTGACCTTTGAAAAGGTATAAAAAAATAATTGACAATTAAAGTACATTTTTAATATTAATGATGATTAATACGACCCAAATTGTATATCTATAACATTTGTCAAAACGCATTTAGAGTGGCACCTCCTGGTTGTTTTCTTTGTTTATTTATTTTTTTTGTCTTTTTCCGATTTATTTATAGCTTATAAAAACAAATGCGCCAACTATCTATAAGGTTCTGATGCAGCTCAGTTGGTTCCAGTTGCATGTCAGCAACACAAATGTCCCAGGTTTGAATCCCGCCTGGTTAAATCTCAATATTTATCAAATAGAGTAAACTGTCTTATTTTTTTCTCCAAAAGATCTTTTAGTTATTTATTCCTTTTTTCTAACTTTTATGTAGTTGTCTCTCCTTCCAAATTTGTTTTAAAAAATTATAATATTTTAAGATACATTCTTCTTGCGGTGTAGTGCGGGTTGAACATTACTAGACGTAATGTGTTTTCTATGTGTATGTGTTGTTTTAGTAATGGCATGATCTTGTTTTTTTAGAGTTTTTTTTATGTTGCTATACCGAGTGACGACATTGTATTGCTCCTGTCACAAAATGAATCGATAGTGACTGAATTCCCGCGGCGTAGCGCAGGGGATTAGTCTAGTTTATAACATTTAGTGATGTATTTTATATTTGTTTTGTAGAGTTTTGATAAATTTTTGTTCAAGGGGTTTATAATTAACAAGATAGACTTTGAAGGAGCTAAAATGAAAAGTTTAGTAATTTGAAAAAAGTCGGTGACGTATAAGAAATATGGTTGGATGGTGGTGATTTTGTAAGAGTCTAGTTGTTTTGATGAAAAAATAGATAACAAATAAGGGATATGCACCCTCAAAATTACCAAATGCATCAAGATTTTACATTATGATAATATGACACTACTGATTTTTTTTATTTTACTAACTTTAATTTAAAATGTATTTTTTTAACATGTAATATTTTATATAATCTTGAATAGATTGTTATAATCACTCTGTAAATTAAACCTAAACAAGTCAATCTTAGGTGAGCTCGAACTCAAGCTCACTTTAAGCAAACCGACCAAGCTCTAAGTGAGCTCAAATTCATGTTTGGCTTGGCTTGTTTGTATCATGTTAATGGTATTTATTTTTAAGAGTTAAATGTCATTTTAGTTACTCTGGTTTAGGTCATTTTGCTAGTTAGTCTAAAGGTTTTATTTTTCGTCTGTGGGCCCAAAAAGGTTTCACCATTGCCATTTTAGTCTACTGGGTTAACTTTATCCATTTTTCATGTTAACAAGAAGGGCAATTTGGTCATTTTATATGGCCGAATTGTCCTTCAAGTTAACAGAATTACATATAAAATGATCGAATTATCCTTCTCATTAACAGAAAAATTGATGAAGTTAACCCAATGAACTAAAATGACAACAATGTAACATTTTTGGACTCACAGTCGAAAAATAAAATCTTTAGACTAAACTGACAAAATGGCCCAAATACATGAACTAAAATGACATTTAACTCTATTTTTAATTTAATTTGTTATTTAACAGTGTAATTTAATTTGAATAATAATAATGATGCATCTATAAACAAAACACTAAAATACTAGTTCATCGAGTCGCTTTATTTATTAACCAAATTCTTTTAACTAATTTATTGAAATCCTTTCTTTTGTCACGCACACACAACATTAAAAAAAGTAAATAAAATAAAATAAAATTGAAGGCGACACGGACTTTGCACGTGGAATAGTGACTGACCATTGTTCTCTAGCAAAAACCTAGTGAACTTAAATATGTTTATCGCCCCCAAGACACCCTGTATTCTGACTTAATATCAATAACAGTCCTCTTACTTAATTTATTTCACTTTCACCTAATATACGATTTCAGCTTATGAATACGATAGTAATGATTAATGAATAACAGTAGTTATGTATTCAAGAAAGTTTGTTCTTGATCTAGTAATCTTTTGCCTATTTTCCCGTTTTTTGAGATGAAAACCATAGACAAAAGAGAGCTAATGAATAAACCGCGATAGCGAAAGCAAATATTATATCATAAAAAATAAAGTTTTAGCAAGCTGTATTTATATTTCCATGTCATATTTATGTCATATTTATCTGTGACATACATCACCTCGAAGTTTATGTGTACTTTTTTTTGAGTAAATTGCCATTTTAGTCCCTGTGGTTTGGGCCATTTTGCCAGTTTAGTCCAAAGGTTTCATTTTTAACATCTGTATCCAAAAAGGTTTTATCGTTGCCATTTTGGTCCAACTGACTTAACTCCATCCATATCCGTTAAAGCTGTCAAGGGCATTTTTGTCATTTCATTTTGGTCCAGCTGACTTAACTCCATCCATATCTGATAAAAATGCCCTTGGCAGCTTTAACAGATATAGATGGAGTTAAGTCAGTTTGACCAAAATGGCAATGATGAAACCTTTTTGGATCCAAATGTTAAAAATGAAACCATTGGACTAAATTGGCAAAATGGCCCAAACCACAGGGACTAAAATGGCAATTAACTCTTTTTTTTTTGGAAGGCAAATTTTATAAAACCACAAAACGAAGGAAAAATCTCCAAGGCGGAGACCCCCTAACCAAAGAATTACATTACATCAAAACAAAAGCCAATCCTTCCAACCCAACAACCCCTTATTAAATCTACTAGAAAACCAAATAAAACCCAACGCTTTGATGTCCGAAACAATCTCAACCACATTCCACCGAATATCCCTGAAGATGAGATCATTTCTAGCCTTCCAAATCCGCCAACACGTCAAAATAAGAACACCATGCAACGCTGATTTCTTCGCTTTCGACCATCCGGATGACGAATAAATCTGCAAGATATCATTATAGAAAAGAAATAAAATTGAGGAAGATTGACCCAAGAAGCAATCCCATTCCAAACACCACACGTCAACATACACGCCGTGAAAATATGGTCGATGCAATCCTCCTGTTCATTACAAAACTTGCACCTTAAATCCCCACAATCAATGCCTCTTCTCTGTAACGCCTTTTTAGTCGGAATTCTATCCATCAACATACGCCACATAAACACATTACACTTAATCGGGAGCCATTTACACCATTCAAAAGCCGAAGCCAGCTGAACAGATCGGTCGCTGCCCAGCCATTTCCGAACTTGAAACATCGAAAAATCTTCTCCCGAAGCCGAATCCCACACCCAAGGATCATTGTTAGCCCCTAAAGCAATACCTTCGATCAACTGAACACAATCCTCCAATTGTTCTTCCTCTATATCTGTATTAGGTAGGCGCCGCCACTTCCAAGACAACATCCAAACAGTATCTTGCAACTCAAGTCTATGATAAACCTTGCAATCCTTTTCTGACTCTAACCGAAAAAGATCCGGAAACAGGCTTTTTAAAGGAATCTGAGAAACCCAAGGATCAATCCAAAATCGGATATTCCTACCATTGCCCAAGACGCCTCGAAGTTTATGTGTAGTTAACCATATGTAAACATATGCATAATATAATTAACTTGATTAAGATTTAAAACTTAGATGATTAATTTCAGTCGTAAAAGCAATACTAACTATGTACTCACATATTGTTGGATTATGATTTTCAATGGTTAATATGAGCCACGTAACAACGACTATCATCGTTTCATAGCCACCTTCGATACATGTATCACTAAACATACAACATTTTAGCTTCATGCCCCTTGGAACTAGAATGTGTCACAAATTATAACTCATTTCTCTAGCATCTTAATACAACTATAGAAAACTTTATAAAATTAACTAAAATCGATATCCAAATACCTTTATCAAAAATTAAATTCTTAAAATTTCCAATTCCTTAAAAAACCCACTACAAATAATTGTTTCCCTTATATCTTTTCCAGGTTTGAATCTACTGTACAATATTGTAAAAATCGCGACTAGTCGATGACTAATTGCTAGTCAGCTAGTAATTGAGTAATTTTTCATTAATCAGTCTATTAATTGCTAGTCGGCTCTAGTTGGACCTAGCCGGCCGACCAAAAAACCGGCCACTTTGGCTAGATTCCCTGGCAAAAAACATGTGTATTCCGACCAAAACTTGTAAATTAGCCAGTTTCCAATCAAACCATGTGAATTCCAACAATTAATCTTGTATACTTCAAAAATCAGTTGAGGAACAATTAAAACCTGTCTACTTAAAATATTTACCTATAAAATGTGTATATATATACATACAACTGGAAATTTCGTATAAAAAATCCGATCCGATTAATCCCGAGTAAGTGCTAGTCCCACCTCACCGGTCTACTGGCGACTTCTCCAACCTTGCTACCGTATACATACAACAAAACAGTCTCAAGTGCAAACACTTACAACAACCAAGGGCCCATAAACAACAAATCACAAACTTAAAACCCCAAGTTGCAAATAACCCAAATCCACACTCTTCCTTAAAGAGACAGGAACACAGACAGACATACCCACCACCACCCTCTTCCTCCTCCGCTTTTCTCTCTCACTCTAGAACCTTGTTTCTCTCTCTAAAAACATCTGTCACCATTCTACCTTTTTCCTCTCAAATCTTTGCCTTATTCCAATGAATCTAAACCCTCAAGAAATCGAAAAAAGCTAGTTTAAACTGTCGGTGAATTAGCTTATAAATCTTTTCAAGAATCCACTCAGATCTATCATGGGATCTCTTTTTCATTATTGTTCTCAGTAAGGTATATAGTATATACACATTCTGTTTATATTCTTTCTTGAATATATATGTGCAAGTTTATTATTCTTTAAAGATTCATGCATTCTTGTGATTCTAGGGTTTTCTTCTTTATTATTTTTTAAAAAGATTTAATTTTTTTCTAGTGGGTTGATTTAGTTAGCTGAAATTTAGTATTTTTCTGATGTTTTGTGTGTTTTTAATTTAGGGTTTTGATTTACTTTTTGATTACAGGCTAGAAGCACTCAGATCTGAAGCCCTCTGCTCAACTTTTTAAAGTTCATCAGGTATTAATCTTTATTTAATAAATATTTTATTTTTATCACTTTTTTTAGTAGTTTTCTTTATATGTTTACAAGCTACACTAGGATCTGAGTATAAAGTTATAAATTAACTTTGTTAGCTATTAGTTTCCATTAGTTTAGTAGTAATGTAAGCCTTATTATTAGTTATTCAGTTTCATAGTTTGAATTTATAAAACTTTTGATTTTTTTTTTACAGTTGAGATAGAATCAAGATGATGCACAGACCACCTCCTGATGATTTCTCCCTCAAGGAGACGAAACCGCATCTTGGCGGTGGAAAAATCACAGGGGATAAGCTCACTAGCACATATGACCTTGTGGAACAAATGCAATACTTATACGTTCGTGTGGTGAAAGCGAGAGATTTACCCGCTAAGGATGTTACGGGTAGTTGTGACCCGTATGCTGAAGTTCGGTTAGGAAACTATAAGGGAACAACTCGACATTTCGAGAAGAAGTCGAACCCGGAATGGAACCAAGTGTTTGCTTTTTCTCGAGATAGGATTCAGTCGACGATGCTCGAGGTTGCCGTGAAGGATAAAGATCTTATGAAAGACGATTTCATGGGTTGGGTGTTGTTTGATCTTTCCGAGGTTCCGAAGCGGGTCCCGCCGGATAGTCCTCTAGCTCCGCAATGGTATCGGTTGGAAGATCGAAAAGGGATGAAGCTGAAAGGAGAGATAATGTTAGCCGTGTGGTGGGGTACTCAAGCAGATGAAGCTTTTCCGGAAGCGTGGCATTCGGATGCTGCAACTGTCGGTGGGTCGGATGCACTTGCTAATATCCGGTCGAAAGTGTATCTTTCGCCGAAACTTTGGTATCTTAGAGTTAACGTGATCGAAGCACAGGATTTGATACCGAGTGATCGAACGAGGTTTCCGGAAGTTTTCGTGAAGGCACAGCTTGGACACCAGGCGTTACGGACTAGAGTATCGATGAGCAAGTCGATAAATCCTATGTGGAATGAAGACTTGATGTTCGTAGCCGCAGAACCGTTCGAAGAACACTTGATTTTGAGCGTCGAAGATAGGGTTGCGCCTAATAAAGACGAGAGTCTCGGAATGACTATGATTCCGTTACAGTACGTCGATCGAAGGCTAGATCATAAACCGATTCACTCCAAGTGGGTTAATCTTGAAAAACACATTATGATCGACGGGGAAAAGAAGAAAGAAGTGAAATTTGCTAGCAGGCTTCATTTACGGATCTGTTTAGAAGGCGGTTATCACGTTCTTGATGAATCTACTCACTACAGTAGCGATCTTAGACCTACGGCTAAACAGTTATGGAAGAACAGCATCGGTGTCCTTGAAGTGGGAATCTTGAGCGCTCACGGGTTAACACCGATGAAGACAAAAGACGGAAGGGCAACAACAGATGCGTATTGTGTGGCTAAGTACGGTACAAAGTGGGTCCGAACAAGAACAATAATCGACAGTTTTACTCCGAAATGGAACGAGCAGTATACTTGGGAAGTTTTCGATCCGTGCACAGTTATAACCATTGGTGTGTTCGATAACTGCCATCTGCAAGGCGGGGATAAGGGTAACGGGGCACGGGATTCAAGAATTGGTAAGGTCAGGATCCGTTTATCAACTCTCGAAACTGACCGTGTGTACACCCATTCGTACCCGCTTTTAGTTTTGCATCCGTCTGGGGTGAAAAAGATGGGCGAGATTCATTTAGCCGTGAGGTTTACATGTTCGTCGTTGCTAAACATGATGCACATGTACTCGCAACCGCTGCTGCCGAAAATGCACTACATTTATCCGTTAACCGTCAGCCAACTCGACAGCTTAAGGCACCAAGCCACTCAGATCGTGTCGATGCGGCTTAGCCGAGCCGAGCCGCCTTTACGGAAAGAGATCGTGGAATATATGCTCGATGTCGGGTCACACATGTGGAGTATGAGAAGAAGTAAAGCAAATTTCTTCAGAATCATGGGGGTTTTCGGTGGTTTGATTGCGGTTGGAAAATGGTTTGATCAGATATGCAATTGGAAGAATCCGATCACTACGGTTCTGATTCACATTCTTTTCTTGATATTGGTTTTGTATCCGGAGCTTATTTTGCCGACGATTTTTCTCTATCTTTTCTTGATTGGCGTTTGGTACTACCGATGGAGACCGAAGAACCCGCCCCACATGGACACTCGCCTCTCGTGTGCAGACGGTGCTCACCCTGACGAACTCGATGAAGAATTCGACACGTTTCCGACTTCTCGCCCTGCTGACATCATCAGAATGAGATATGATCGTTTACGGAGTATATCCGGAAGGATCCAAACCGTGGTTGGTGATTTAGCGACACAAGGAGAACGACTTCAGTCGTTACTCAGCTGGAGAGACCCGAGAGCTACCGCACTGTTCGTCATATTCTGTTTAATCGCTGCTATTGTTTTGTATGTCACGCCTTTTCAAGTCGTGGCTCTGTTAACAGGCTTCTATGTGCTAAGACACCCGAGGTTCCGCCACAAGCTGCCATCTGTCCCGCTCAACTTCTTCAGAAGATTACCCGCAAGAACCGACTGCATGCTTTGAGAAAACTATCCTGGTAAGATGCATACAATTTTCTTGGAACAATATTTTGTACATCTTGTGGTTGTGAGAACACAGGGTCATTCGCAGGTCGTAACTTGAATGTGTCACCTATTGGTTTGTAGTTTTTTAGGTTATGATTTTCATTTGAATCTATCGATAGTTGTTATTAGTAGTAATGGTTTCTTGTTAATGAATCTATCTGATGTTTCTTGAACTAGTGGTTTCTTGTTAATGATTCTTAATTTGTGGAATATTTCTGCTGGCTGAGACAAAATGGCACATCATCTTTTCTACTAAATTGGGTGTCTTTTTTTTGTTTTAGTTTCAGTAGTGAAATGATGCATGTTGGAAGCAGACAAAAATATGCACTCCTGGAATCAACTCATGTGCAAATGAACATGATTATATTCTAGGGTATATTGGTCTCAGGAATTATCTTACTATCATTAATCTTTTTTTCATTCAGCCTTTTGATCAAATAAACCTTTCATAATTTCGTCACGCTTTTGGTCAGTTTTTCGAATCTTCCCCAGACATAATTTGACCCGTTTTGACCTGCATGTACATAAGCGCCACCTTAAGATCTTGAAGTGTTGTCATATAACCACCTTGGTTTTAAAAAGCGCGCTTTAGGCGCAGAGGCTGGCGTTATGTGTAGGGTGAGACACAGCCGTATGTCTTGTGTACCGTGGGTGTTTTTATGCATTAAAATGTTGTACAATCGGTTTTTTTGGTACCTACATGTAGTTAACATCACATAAAAACCTTATTTTGAGTTAAATTGTGGGTAAGGATGCTAAAAAGCCATTGGATCTACAATATCTAATTCAACCCATTGTTGTGTTTTAACATCATATTTGCTCGCAAATCACAATGTCTTTCAAGTTACCGCGTGTTATGTTTTTTTTTTTTTGGGTAAATAAATCGTTGCGGGTAAAGTGGTTATGGTGTTAGTTTTAGCACACTGTCCTCTTGCATTGTTTTTCATTCAAATGTAAGCAATGTTGTGTTTATTTGACCCATGTGAGTCTATTTTCATCCCAACATGACATTTGTAAGAGATGGTCAAATGAGGACTACTCCCACAAACATTGAATACTTTTTCACTAAAATTATTTAACTCTTTAGAATAAAGAATGTTCTATGGTGGCTCATATATTAAATATTTAATACAAGAGAATATATGCAGAGGAGCATCTTAATATAATATTAGACACTTGGTATTTTAATGTGCTAACAAGATCTGATAACAGGAAAAGATAGTATTAGTGTTTAAAAGGTTATTCTTATAACAAATATATACAACACTGAAGAAATGAAAAGGAAATCCTTGCACTTCAGTCTTCAGTTATCTCAAGGATATTCACAGTCTCCTCGAGTACCCTCGCGACAAAATCGACGTCCATATGATCGTGACAAAATCAAGGTCCATGTGAAAACTCGCGAAGCATAACTGTCATATAGATCTAGGGTTTTCAAATTCATGTTTAGTTGACATTCTACAATGATGTATACCTTTTTACTAGTACTAGTAGGAATGCCCGCGCGTTGCAGCGGGTGAGCCTACTAATACCAGATTCATTTATGATGTATATATTAGTAACCATAACCCATTCCGGGTTTCTAGCATTTTATTCCATTCAACGAAAAATAGCCGTAGAACCTATAAGGTCACAAGCATGCAAATAAAGTCTACGGTTACTTGGTTAGATTGTTTCTTCAAAACACACAAATGTAAACATACCATGTCTTTCAGATTCATAATCCAATCAAAAAATAATCATCTTCCCCTATATTCACCGTCAACGATTAACTGTCAAAATAGCAAACAATACTGCCGGTAATATGATTGGTGTGACAGTAACAAACTCGTAGGTGTTCCTATCGCCATCGATGTTCCGTAACCGATCAACGCTCTCTCTATCTGTCATACGTCTATGTTACCGTCATGAGCGATACTGTTAGGGCGAATGATGACGTCTTACATCCGAAAGAGGCTCGACTCCAAAAAACTGCCAACAATCAAAGGAGTCTGCATCACAAGGGCATGAGGTGGACTCATTTCCCTATAGATGCATCAGTTGAGATTTTCACATGTGGTGTAATCAGGCTTTGCAAGGCCTTCCATGAGACCGGGTATGGTGTTAAACTGCCGCCTAACTTCTTCCACCATTTTCAAGGCGGCACTGTCCACACTCTTCATGGTCATGGCTGAAAACCAGTATGGCACCAACGTTTAGACCCATAAAGATTTTTGGTGTTGAAACATCAACTGTTTTGACGCCTGCACAGCTCACAAAAGCCCCAAACAGTGCTAATGATACCAGTGCAGCTGACAGTAGCAAATCCCTACAAGATAATAAAAAATCTAAATAAATGACCATCAGAATCAACATAATTAGAGTTTTGCAGTATAAAAAAATAATCACCTTTCCAATGGCGGTAGTGGTGTCGGCAACATCATGAGCAGTAGTCCTCTCACGGATTCTATGACTCGTACATGCCATCTCAGCAATACCGCCAACATTGTCAATTAAAAAAAAAGTAGGTTGAAAAGATATAATGATTGAGCAAATGTAGTAAGCATACAAGAAAAGGGAACCACTTATGAACTAAAACTAATCACCTTCTCCCCTATGTTTTAAGAAAAACTTCCTTTGATTATACAAGTTGGTAACCGGTTTTTAAAGCTTCGGATTCCATGTAATGTAACCCGGTCAAAACAATGACATGAGAGCTCACATGTTGGGAAGGCTGCTTAAAAAGCTCGCGGCTCACTAAAAAAAGATGTTTCAAACTGGCTTGTTTGCAAACGAGCCGGGCCCGAGCCAAGGTAAGCTTGGCTCGTTAGGCTTGTTTAGCTGGCTTGTTGACTCGTTTTAATTACAGCTCAAATGTTAAAATATATAAATCATAACCCACAAGTATACTACAAATTTTAATATATAAATAAATTATGAATTCTTTTGTTTATAATTGATGCATTATGTGTATGTTAAAAATCTTAGTTTTTATTTTTTCCAACATGTGTAAAAATATAAAATTAAATATTTTTTTTCAAATCAACGAGTTGGCCCACAAGCCATGAACCGACTCGAGCTTTTTATGAGAGGAGCTGGAGCTCGGCATTTCAGCTTGTTAAGATGAATCTGCCGCAGAGCTCCCAATCTAGCTTGGCTCATTTACAGCCCTACATGTCCGTAACTTTTGACCATACTTACTTTTTTTTTCTAGGGTGATATCTGAAACTCGTCATCTTAAATTAGGTAATTAACATGAATCATTTTTTTACAAAACTCCTATGGTTTTTGTAGGCCTCATATAAGTTGTTTACTCTAATATAACATCAGACCAATTTTTGTTTCCTATTTATGCAATTAGCCATTTATCAAATTCAAATTTGATATTTTTTTTAACTCCACTTCTTTTCTACTTGATTCTCTTCCTATAGTTACTTAGTGTGTCAACTTATTCTACAAAGGCTTCTAATTGTAAGAAGTGTAAGAAGGATTTACAGAGTGACAAGAGTCCAATAACCTAAAACTAAACCCACTACATCACCACCAAAAACCTAAACACCCACCACCACCCAAAAACCTAACCCCCCCACCCCACCCCATCCCTCAAAAACCTAAAAAAAACTAAACACCCACCCCCATCACCACCCAAAAACCTAAACCCCACCCCCTCGGCAAAAAAAAAAAAAAAAAAAAAAAAAAAATTGGTGTGGGGGGGGGGGGGGGGGGTTTAGGTTTTTGGTGGTGGTGGATGTTTAATTTTTTTTTTTTTTTTTCCTAGTGGGGTTTTTTTGTGTAGTGGGTTTTTTTAGGTTATTGGACACTTGTCACTCTATAAATCTTTCTTACACTTCTTACAATTAGGATCCTTTGTATTTGATCTAATCCATTACTTAGTTATCAAAGTTTTCCATAAAAAGTGAACATCTCTCGTGAACTTTGAAGTAAAAAAAGCAACCCATACGACAGTGTAAAGTGAAAGTGAGCGATTACCTATGTAGTATGTGGGTTAACAGTAAAAATGGCTTCTTGCAAATTACCCAGAAAAGAATCCATAATTAGGGACTCAGAGATCATTACAGCACTAGAAACACTAAAATTTGGCGAAAATTCGCATCAACCAAAGTGAAGAGAATCAACACTATTTCTTCTTTACTGGGATCGATAAAACACTCTGCAGGGCCTTCGGGATCTCTGGTTTGAACACCAAAGCCATCAGCTAAATATAGTAAAAACCAAAACGATCAAGTCATTACATAAAAATTATTTGTAAAATGTTTAATAGTGAAATATTCATTCATCTATTTGGATTTCCATGCCATCATAATAGGCTGTTAATATCTATTGTATAAAAGTTACATCATTAAGATATAATTTACGCGTGCTGAGTGAAACTAAAAGCTGTGCACACGACAATACGCTCGATATTTTATCAAACAATAAACCAAATGCAATTGCTAACTTTATAAACTCAATTTATGATACCTTCTGAAGATGAGTTCGTAAAAATATGGCCTCAATAGAAACAAAGTCCTGTTGATATCCATTTGATAAAGCGGAGTCACTCGTAAAGTACTCGAGATCAAACAATAAATACAAAATATGTTATATAAACAATGAAGTCCAAAAGAAGCATATTTCCTTGTAAGGTGCACATTTTAGCAAGCAAAAACCATAACTGCAAAAGAAAAAGGTTTCAAAAGCCAGCAAGCAAACCAATAAAGAAAAGTTGAAACCATGACTTCAATTGCACCACATCCACAAACATGATATTATAATCAGAGATTATATCCAATAAATTCATTTCAAAATCAATAACAGAAGCATGATTCAAGAACATTACACCGAGAGAAGAAGGTTACTTTCAACCGCCTGTGTAATAATAAGTTTATTTGCGAACTAATAGAGTTGATCAATAAAGACAGGCTTGTTAATGTAACGGAACATGATAAAACTAAGATTAACAAAACTTCACTAGACCTAATAATCATATATCATCAAAAGAATAGTAAAGTTAACGAAAACCAGCCCACATTTATGGGTTCCCAGGAATAAAATCCAGAATCTGACCTCAACGACATGACTGATGTCACGAAGAGGAATACGTGGATAAGAAGATGGTAACATCCCGTGTGCCCAAAGGGGTCCTCCTCTGCCTCTACGGACTCTACCACCCTGTGTGTTCCGAATCCTAGTAGTAGTAGTAGTAGAAAGAGCCTCACCTGTCCATTGACCTGAACTTTGACCCGTCAACGGTATCGCACCCCACCTAAAAGGAGTCCGGTAGCTATCATATTCATCCAGAAAGATTCCTGTGCTCCGGGTAGACATCAGAGGGCTGCAAATTAATTTGCATTATAATCAAGAAGAACACTGAGGAAGTTGGAAAAAAACTCAACCGAAAGATAAGAAAAAATTGAATCAACCTGTTGAACAACATACAACCTCTTAATATATATGCAATCTTTTTAATGAAAAGATTGTGTAACTAGCTTTTTCTTTTTATTTCTTGCTCCAAGAACAACTTGTGTAATAAAAAGGAAACAAAAATACTGAATTCAACTAATGATTAAACAATATATTTGAAAATTTCTCTGGATTAGCAAATGAATAACATGAGTGAGGAGAGAACAAGACAAGATGGTACCTTAACTTTCGAACTTCCAAGGAAAAAACAGGATTCTGGGTGGAGACAGAAAACGGAAGATGATGACAAAAAATCTCCCGCGAAATAATAATAAATGATATTTGAGGTCAAAAGTTTCCATATTAATGGAGATGCAACAATTAATGACCTTGAACTTGGAAAAAAACTAACCAAATTAAATGAATAAAAAATAATCAGTTTATTATCATTTTTATCTACGTTTTTACGTGAATTTTCGTAACGTTGTTTTAAACCGACCACTAGTTTTAAACATTTCTTTTAAATCGTTCGGTTTTTAAAGTGTATGGTGCCCAGGGTCAAAGGATAGTTGATACCCGGGGTGCACCCGTCCCCCCAATGTTTCGGTTAGAACTATAAAATTTCCGATTTTTTGTCCAAAAATTTTAAAATTATAAAGGATCCCCCCTCCCCCAATGTGTTTGATACCTATGGAATCAAACATCTGAAGATACTTCTTTTTATATTTTTATAAAAATACAATACCAAATGAAAACAAATAGATATTGAAAGGAAATATCGTTATGGGTTAGTATTAAAAAATGAAATGCAAAAAATGGTTAGCATAAGAGAAGTTTGGACTTTTACATGGTTCATTAAAAACATATTTCGCGTCTCAATTCTTGTGTTTGTTTTTCAGGATGCAACACCAAAATTCGGATAGTAAAATAAACTATCCACAATCGAATTAAAAATTTTATTGGTTTCGTGCTCGGTTTCTAGTGTTGTATGGTGAAACATTTGGGTGTGGCTAAAACTTCTAACTAATGGCGATTTTAATTCGATTGTGGATATGTTAGAGTGGATTCATAAGCTTGAAGGTTCTAACAATTGGGAAAAAAAACCATTTGTGTTATTTTGTTTGCGGCTTTGTGGATTATTTGGAAATCAAGAAATGAGAGGATATTCGACGGGAGGAAGGTGCGGGTGGATCATATTGTTGATAGAATTAAAAAGGAGTCTTTAATGTGGTTAAAGTGTAGATCCACATATGTGAGTCTTGATTGGGAGAGATGACGAGATTTTAATATTAGAGATATAATTATGTAATTTTTAGTTTTTTTTTTTTTTTGGATTTCTAGCTTCCTGCTGGCACTTATGTTCTATTTTATTTGGTTTTTAATAAAATAGCAGTGATTCGAAAAAAATAGAGTAAAATGCACGGATAGTCCCTGTGGTTTGGTGAAATTTCACCTTTAGTCCCTAACTTTTCAGAATTACACTCTTAGTCCTTGTGGTTTGACAAGTTGTTACTCGGATATTCCCTAAAACGGATGAAGGTTACTCGGATAGTCCCTAAATTATCTCTCTCTCCTTCAAGAATCCAAAAACTAGAGAGAGAAAGAGTGTTGAGGGATAGAGAAATGTACTGGGTTTGTATATGCAATTTTTATTTTTTAAATTAAATAGGTGAAATTACAATGGTACCCTCATGTGCCTTGCACATGACATAACTTAACCAAAAATTTTAACTGGGTTTGGCTTAAAGGATATAACGTGCAAGATTTTGAAAAGTTAAGGACACCGTCTGTAAACTTTTGGAAAAAAAAATACAGAGCGTGTTATTTGGTGTAAAAATAAAGGAAAAAAAAACTTGTAATTTACTAAAGTTAAAAAAGCTAGGCCAAACACCCCCAAAGTCTGGGTTTTCTCTTTACTCTTTCTTCAATCGGAAAAACCCTGAATTGTTTTCATCCTGAAAGAGACGATTGATTAAATGGCGTGGGAAGTGGTTCTGTGGGTCATCTTCTTCGTAATGAACGTCGCTCTCGTCGCCTCTAATCTGTATCAGGTATCGTATCATCATTCTTTATCATTGCGCCTTTTGTATTTCTAACAAACGCTGTTTGAATGTAGGGTTTTATTATTTTCACTTATTTCCATTTAGTGATTAGTTATATCACTCTCATTCTAACCAAATTGATCTGCTTTTTGCCACAATCACAAGGCCACATGTTGATGTTTTATGTAAGCATCTTTATATAGTTAGTTACCTTTTGAATCATCAACAATGTGTAGTCTTTCTCTGACTATCAGAGATTAGGTGCTGTTTTAAGGGTTGGTTTTCAAAGTTACAAACGTTGCTAGCTAGCTAGAGTTTTAAGCAATAAGTCGAATCAAAGTTTGTCCTCGTATGCACATTGAGTCTTGGTATTAGAAAGCGCACTAGACGCGCAGTCTTGTGCTTCTGACTCATTATGTTGAGGATGACCTTGGTCAAAACTAAGGTTGGTAGGAGGTTTATATGTAAAAACAACCTAACGGATGTAGAATAGAAATTGTGAAGGGTTTATGATAGGAGTAAGACCCCGAATCACCGGTTTAAATCAAACAATAAAATAAAGGATAGATCTACGGTTTGTTTTGGATACGGATTCACCACCAAAACCTACGGTAGGGCTGCGAATCGCTCCTGAAGATACAGAAATCACCACTCCGGTTATGAATTCGAGTCTAAGAACACCACCCAACGTGCCACGGTTGAGCTAGCATAGACACAATCAATTTAACTCAAATTCCATATTTCCATTGAGATAAACCAACCAAAGAGATTTTTTTTTATGATCAAAACGCACTGCCTTTTTTTTCATTTCATTTTCCCAAATACATAGAGTGAAATGAAAAGAAAATTCAGTCCACATAGCTTAAATTTAGGAATAAGAAACTGAATTAAAAACCGACTAAACATGGAAATTAAAAGAAACACAATTACAAATAAAAACAATAATTTTAAGATAACAAATGAAGCACTACGTGGGGGTGAACTTGCATGACTCAGAAAAGTTTGTGTTCTTGAATTCACCAAACAAATGAGCTTGGGGTCTTGAACCGTTGTCTTGTAACGATAGGTCCA